>NW_005841851.1:4357913-4393487 GCF_000455745.1 Alligator sinensis
GCCCTTTAAGAAAAAAAAACAAAACAAGAAAAGCCCCGGGACTCACCGCTCCTGCAGAGCCCCCCACATGGTGGGGGGCAGCAGAGATCACCTCCCGCCGGCAGCAGCAGTGAGTCCGGGGATTTCTTGAGGGCTCTTTTTCTTAAAGGGCCATAGCTGGCTCATTCAGGGCACCCATGGTGGGGCTGGGAGAGCAATGGGGGGGCGGTTTGGGGGCTCGTGCAGAGCCCCCCATGCAGCATGGAGCAGTGGGGGGCAGCAGGGATTGCCCTTCGCCCGGCAACACCTGCTGAGCTGGGGCTTTTTTTTCCCCAAGTGCCGGGAGCTGGGACGGGCGGCACAGGCATTGCCAGGCTGGGAGAGGGGCAGGGGATGGGCCTGGCCTGGCTGATTCGGAGATTTGGCCAAATCGAATCAGGGCAGGGATTCGAATCACCGAATTGAATCACTGTCCCCTGAATTGGCCAAATCCAAATCCGAAGCAAATACTAGCTGCTTCACACAGGCCTGATAGCTAGTGCTGGTTTTATGTCCTCCTGCAAGACCGCTGTAGATGCATATGGAAACAAAGGGCAAGGCTTGTGGCAAATTAACAGTTTGTTATGGCCACAGGGATGGCATGCAATTGGGAATGGGGCTAGGAGAGGAGGTGATCTCTCTGGTTGCCAATGCAGAAGAAGTTGCCTTGCCCGTGTTACCTGTGCGGAGTGCTGCTTTGGTCCAGGGGTTCCATGGCAGGGGTTACAACCTAACTGTACAGAAACCATTTATGAGCCTGCCCTGTCCTGGCATTCCTAATCAAAGATCAGTAACACCCGCTGCCAATGAGTCGTGGAGCTGCTTGGAAAGTCATGTCTAGGAGCTGGTGTTCTGCATGTTAGGGACTTTCCGGACTGGATTTGCACTGGGAGAATTCATCCGTATAATTAAGATAGTTCATTAGGCAACAGCAGGAAAGCAACAGTACAGGTATTCCTGACATTGAGGAATTGCTGCTAGCTATTTGAGGACACCACAAATTAGCTGAGGCCTTTCTCCTTCCACAGCCAGCTGCCCATTGGAAATTTGTTTTTTAATTGAACAGACCCCCAAACAAATTAAAGTGAAGTAACCAAATCAGTTATCAAGCGACTACTGCACAGCACCCTGACACTCCAGGGCTCCTGGGGCTGCTGCAGAGACAAGGGTCAGGTCCTTTCCACAGTTGCAACATCCCACCTGCTTGAGTTTAAACAGGCCAAGACAGTTCTAATAAAGAAGTGATCTTCATACTGCTGTATCTAGCCAAGTCTGCTCCCAGGGGAAATAGGAACCCGCTCATTAGTGGGTGGAATGCTTTAAAATACTCACCTCTCCCTCCCTAATCAGCTGTCTTATGGGTGCAATTTATTTTTGACTTGGAGCCTCTGGAGATAGGGATTGTATCTGACAGCATTTGGAGAGAGGATTATGTAAGCACACGGATATATAGATTCCATTTACTGCCTCTGAAATTTCATTCGAAAAACAAACACGTTGACTTCAGTAATGTAAAATGTTGTCCAGGGAAACCAGCAGCGTGTCCTCACAGACCAGAAGAGGCATCTGAAAAAGCAGAAAAGTCTGTCATTGGTATGGTCCACCTTCTCTCAACAGCACCAGCCAACCCATAGTATCTCAAAATGCTTTGGAACAAATTCTCCATTAGCTTGTAGCAGGAGGGGCATGAGTGTAATGGGGAGAGACCTTGACTGCTTATTAGTTTTCAAAGGAATTTGATGCTTTAGCTCCCTGTGATGTATTTATAGGGTGATGCCTGCTACAGTGTGCCTGCCTTGCTCACGGACAGCAGTGGTAGAGCCTGCTTGGTCCCCTGCCTAGCACACCATGTCACTCCGTGTCCCTACCAGACTCCACTCAAAGATTTTTGACCAACCACCCAGAACTGAATTGCAGAAGCTGGGATTGTCCCTGTTTGCCTAGTACCTATGGTCACCCTATATTTTTGGGACCCTTCTAGGATGACAGGAATCTGCCCTGTTTAATCAGGTAGCATGTGGTGGGGTGTGTTCTCCGGGGGCCCCATGGAAATGCCCTGCTTTTTACCAAGCAACCATAATAAACCACTACCAGAATGCAACAGAGCCCCCCTCCAGCTCAGGGCTTGTGCAAAATGTACTGCCGTAACATTGCCTCTGCTATCAGCCCAAGTCCTATTCCATATCTGTAGCTACCTAGGGAAAGTGCACATGCGTTAAGGCACAGGGACCCTCAAGTTAATTCAGTTTGGGCTTGTTTCTAGGCCTCTCTCTTTCTTGTCTCAGGAAAGCAGTCTCTGCGTTAGCACTTCCCCTCGGGAAGAGGTGCCTGGGACTCCAGCCTAGCCATACATCTCTGTCAAAATCTCTATGAATAAATTAACCTTTCTAAAGATTAGTGCACCCTAATACCGCAGGGTTTTTTTTGTTTTGTTTTGTTTTGTTTTTTTAAGCAGAACAAATGCTAAAAATGCCTTGACAGACCTCACCAGCTTCTGTGCTGTGCATCATCAACAGAGTTAGACTGGGGGTTGCTTTAAAGGCACAGACTGCAAATGTAGAGGACCCCACTGGCCCAAATCCTTCTCTGAGTTCATTCAGGAGGATTTGAATGCAAGTGTTAACAAGTCATCCCAGGCAGAAAGTTTTCATTAAAGCAAATAATAACTATCATCACCCTGCTTTGCCTTCTAGGTTATATTATGGGTAGTCGGGGTGTCTCCCAGTATATCACCAGCATTAGTTAACTCAGAACAAAGAAACTGTCTCTAACTTCAAGGCAGCCTGTTTTGGTCAGGTATATGCAACACCCGACAGCTGAAATATTGCTCCCAAAATTTACTTCTGGAGCAATGGAACTCAGCCAATCTCCAATTTGTTTTTTAATCAGGAGCTTCTCTGCTCCCTGCCCTCTGGACTTTAGCCTCTTCTCTTTATTCAGTTCCCTATTTCAATAGGACACATTAAGGGTGGAGGTCATGTATTTCTTGCTCTATTCTCTCACCATTAAGTTGCTGGAATTGATCTGATTTTATTCCAGGTGGTTCACTGGGGGCCATTCCAAAGATGGCAGGGAGTGTTTTGATTTGTGATCCTTTTGAGATGAATTATGGGGAGGAAGCTGTCTGCTATCAGAGGAATTAGTCAAATTCCTTGTCAGATGTGCAATCCCATTAAAAATGCATTATCTGTTTTCAAAGCTTAACTATGGGTGTCGGTTGAGAGTCTTTAAAATATTATTGTAAACTTTCACTGAGGAAAAGTATCCCTGAGTCTTTCATGAAGGCTAATCCCACTTCAACTACCCTAAACCATCCACTTCTGGGGTGGCCTTTCTAAACTAGATCAAGAAAGGAGAGAAATAAAAGGTATCTTTATGAAATTGTTCCATAAAACTCACACTGGAAGATGCATAGGCTCGTTAGGGATGATACAATGTTGTATGATAGCAGCAACTGACTTCTGCAAATTAGGTGGTTTGCCATGACAGTAGTTCTGTTGCCACATGCCTCTCCAAATCAGCCTTCGTGTCCCTGCATGTGACATTTAGGACAATATATTCCCCTTGGGCATATCTATGCCTTTTGCAGTTGCATATGCTCTCTTTCTGGTTGTCCCTGCAATACTTGGTGGATAAAGAGTGTGCAATGCCACATGGAAAGCATTTAAAACAACTTTTATTTAGAAAAATACTTATTTCCCTTATGCAACTGAAATTTGCATGGAAATTTCACATTTCTTCCATGCTTTCCACTATGAATCATAATCACAGAATCATTCAAAACAGAGATACATTAGGCTTGACAGGTCATTCAGTCCACCCTGTGGCCAGCTTAATAATGTTTCCCCCTACATTACAAATCTAGATCTTTTTCACTTTAGTTTTCAGTGCCTTAAACCAAGGTACTTCCATCACTTCCCATTCTTTCTCTTAGCATTTTTCACAACATGCAGCTTAGGCTTTCCTTATCTCTTTCCCCTGTGTTAGTGTGGTTGTGTATGACATCAAATGTCATTAGCAAGGCAATGTCACAAGACCATAAATATATTCAGAGTTAAATGTTTCTATGATAGCTGAATCAGATTATTCACTGTTTTAATAGGAGTGTGAGAAATTCTTTTATAGTCTCTTGTTATTATTATTGTGTAATGAAGAAAGCAGAGTGGACCTCTCTGAAAGAAGGGGAAAGCCTTTGGTTGGCAAGGGACTCCTCCAAGGTCTATGCCAGCACTAAGGGGAGTGTTTTGTGCTGCTTTCTTTTTTCTTTTCCAGGAGAGGAATTAGCAAAGGATAAGCAAACTGTACAGGTCTGGCTGAGTGGCCTGGCACCAACCAGTATCCACATTTCCCAACTGGTTCTCTGGCAGATACATAGGTTCCTGTAACAACTTGAGGCCCTCTGTAGGCAAATAAAACATAGCACACTACTCATGTTATCTCTTGAAAAACCAATAAAGTTATGGGTTCAAATCTCTGCTGGGCAGCATTGCCAGTCCACCTGTTAAAATATTTTTCAAATAACAACATATTAAAATAGTGTATAAGAGTCATAAATATTTAGGGTAATCTGTTCTGTTTGAAACCTTTGATTTTATTTTTAACTAGGGCTCCCAAGGGATCACATCATGGCCTGAAAACAAACAACGAAAATGAAATAAACTGAACAGGAAGGAGAAAACAAGCCCTGGATTGATGTTAGCCAATCCATATAAACATTCAGCCCATTTTTTACAAACCAGAGTTTAGAGAAAGCCCCATTCAACTCAATAAATCAAGGGACACCAACACACGTTTTCATACACCACTCCATTTTGGGTGTCTGCTGGGTCCGGAGCTCCTGAAGGACTGTGAGGGAGAGTTACCCTTGTGAGATTTCCAGCTGTGTGTGGCAGATACAGGAGAGGACTGTTGGGTTTGGGTAAACCATAGAAGTGTCAGAGCAAAACCTCAGCCTGCATTAACGAGAGTATTGCCAGGACTTTGAGGAGTCAGAATTTCACCCCTGAATTTTGGGGTGTTTGCTCAAACTGAAGCAAACAATCTCCATCTTGCTACCTGGTTCTACCTTACCAAACTAGGAAGATGCTAATACCCTTACCTGTATTAAACAGCAGCTTGGTTCACAAGAGGCTTTGAAAATCTCCATCAGATAGATTTTGTTTGTTTTCCATAAATATTCTCTAATATCCATCCCAGGTTTTTATTACTACAAGCATCCTTCCAGTGCTAGAATGGGAAATCTCAGCCTTGGCCAACTTGTGACCCCAAAGCACAAGAGACAAAAAATGTACCCTCTTCCCTTGTAGCTGCAAAGGAAAGGGAGTGTAATTATACCCTCCAAAATCTGTGGGTAACCCCTCATAGATCAGGACTTTCAGGGGGTATATGCCTGCACTAGCACATTATGGCAAGGAAGATGAGCGCAGGGGACTCAAATGCTCCTTAAGGTGTATGTCAAGCCCTAGTTATCTGTGTCTCTGCCAGACACCATCATGAGACAAGGAGATTTTTTCCAATAAAATGGGCAACAAAAAACTATCCTCTCCTTTTCTGCCCTATGACTCAGTAATGTCTCAGCATTTTTCTTCTGAGATTGCTATCCCCACATGGTGCAGGGACCCTGCTAGGTGACAGTCAAGTCACAATCACCAGGACATGAAGATATACTTGTTACATTTGGGAGTGCAGGTAGTCCAACCTATTTGAGTGTCCTGAGTTGCTCCTTGGTGCATGGAGACCAGACTTGCTGATATTCAGATGCAGGGGAAAGTGAGGAAAAAGGAGAAATACCAGCTGAATACATGACATTGTAGCTTTCTGCTATAGAGTCAAGTGCATTCAGAATCAACCCAATGGAAGCCCTTCAGAGTCCTTTCCTACTGTCCTTATCAGTGGAAACATGAGTGGTTCTTGGCCTTAGCTTATGTACCATATGATGCAGCGGCAATACAACTTTTAGACCGCTCCAGAGCCAAGATGGTGGTGGCTACCTTGACTCTGACTCTTTAGCAACTGTGGGCATATGCTGGAATGTGAATGCTGATTTCAAACAAGCTGTTCATGTTTACCATAAATAGCAGGCCCTGCAGGAAGCCCCTTGCAACACTGTTCCTACTGTGAACTCGCAATCCCTCAAGCCTGAACCAATTTAAGAAGGCAATGGCCATATGATTTCAATATTAACAAGCGGAGCAAATTCATGAGTGGATTGTTGGCCAGTTTCACAGTGGAGACACCTGCAGTTGATCAGCACAGCTCGTATGATTAGGTGTCAATGCACAATGGGAATAATAACAAGAATCTGGAGTGTACGGGGATCACTCAGCCAGTGGAGAAGTGTTAACAGGGAGAGGAAAGAGAACATGATGGGGAAACGCTTTCATTTCTTGGAGAGTCTCAGTAAGCAAAAGCTTTTTAAATGGGGATCAAGATCAAATATGTCCAACAGGGAAAGGGTGATGTGTAGATTGCCTAGGGCTGGATGTGGTCACTCCTGCTCACATCAGCCTGCAGCCAACGAGACAGTAAAGAGGTACTAGATCTGCCAGAAATGGAACTGGCAGTGGCACAAAGTGGCCACATCTTCCTTCTGCTGGAGATAGGGATGGGAAGACATCCATTAGTATCTATAGATTCCTAGTCTATCTTAATAGACTGAAAGAGACCTGGGAGGAATAAGTGACCACAGTATGAACATGAGCTGGCAATGTGATGCTGTAGCCATCAGGACAAATAATATACTGGCATGCATCAATTGGTGCATCTCCAGCAAAACCAAGGAAATGATTCTTCTGTTCTACTCAGCATTGGTGAGACCCCAGCTGGAGTACTGTGTCCAGTTCTGGGTGTCACACTTCAACAAGGACATGGAAAAGCTTGAGAGAGTCTGAAGAAGAGCCACCTGTATCAGAGACTTGCATGAGGAAAGGCTGAGGGATCTGGGACTCTTCAGCCTGAAGAAAAGAAGGCTGAGAGGGGACCTGGTAGCAGCTTACTGCTACACTAGGGGAGTACATCAAGGGCTTGATGAACAACTATTCACCAGGGCACCCTCAGGGAAAACCAGGAGCAATGGTCACAACCTCCTGGAAGACCGTTTCAAGCTCAACATTAGGAAAAACTTCTTTACAGCTAAGGTGTGCAGACTGTGGAATAAGCTCCCTCAAGAGGAGGTGCAATCGCCTACCCTGGAAGTCTTCAAGAGGAGACCGGTTGGTCACCTTGCTGGGGTCAGCGGACCCCCAGTTATATTTCCTGCTTGGTGCAGGGGGCTGGACCTGATGATTTTCTGAGGTCCCTTCCAGCCCCTTACTATCTATGAATTAAACAGGAGGCATCTATTAAAGAAAGCAGCTGCTAATGCTAGGCCCGAGCAAACTGATTTGACTCATGGAATTATCAAGGCAAATCCCTCAGTGCATCATCTGTACATGAACAGACAAAAAGAGCTGCAGTGATGTTACCCAGAAATACCCAGACTATTCCACCAATTTAGCTTAAACATCCAAATTATCTGAACCAAAGCAAGTTGCGTCATGCTTCCTCCGCACTAATTAGCAGGGCTGTTTGTACTCCAGCCTCATTCTCTGAAGCACTTTGTCTTTACTTTTTATACATTCACTATTTATCTTTGCTTTTTAACTTAGTTTTTACTTCTCTCAGCTGCCCCCCACTTTTCAGATCAGAGGTACCCCAATTTGAATCAGGGGCAGTGCTGGGCATTATTGGTCAACATGGATTGCTTTGTTGTGTTATGAAGCTGCTTTTTCTGTGCATCTGAACCAACACTGACCTTCCCTCTACCCCAAATGGAAAATAAGAAATGAACCTGAATTTTCTTTTGCCAGTTGCTGCTTCCTGACACTTTCGATGGCCTCTTCCCAGGAGGTAAAAAAACAAGCCTTGGTACTTTTCACCAATGCTAAGCTGTTGTTTTGGCTTTCTGTGAATGACTGGTTTCAGGCGATTCTGTCAGCAGGCCTTGCCAGAGCCCAGGTTTGGGATGTTTGCTTTGGGTCTGTCTTGTGGTCGGATGGCTGTGCTCCACTCCACATGTAAACATGGGCAACAACTCGCATTTAACAGTTCTAAGCATTTGGAGCTAGGTCAAAGGAGCTGCCCCCCTCTCTTTAATATAGTGAAATCCTGCACAAAGCAAAAGGACTCTTTAGTAGCGAGAATGCCAAGGTCTTGCCAAACTTATGATTTTACTTTATTTTTTCCCCCCAGAAATGCCAAGCACAAAGACTGACCCTTTATTTAGAAGGCGCTGTGAGGAAGGGAAATCTTAATTGAATCTCAGACTGTGCCATTTGGAGCTATGTCTAAAGGCATGCTGTCTGCCCCTCGGCTTGCACTTGCACTCCAGGCCAATTTCCACACTCATTTACATGAGTTTAAATCACAGGCACTCCACTGCTCACTATGCTTGTGTTACTGAGACTGAAACATGGCCCCTGGGCTATTTAAAGCCTAATCTTTGTTCTCTTAATTCTAGGATTGCCCTTGGCAATGACATCAAGGATGCTTGTACTGGCCAGTTTTTCCAAAAGACCCAGCACCCACTGTGGGATCTTGTTCTGTGCCCAGATCTTTTGCAAATCAAGCTCCACATGACTGAAGGTTGCAAAATTGTGTCCCAGAGCTGAGTGGTGCCCAGGACTCCTGCTGGGCCTCTGCCCAGGTGTGAATTCCATCTTTTGTGTTACATGCTGCCATGTGTTGTAGGGGAAGTACAGCAGGCATCAGCATGTGGTTCAGATCATGAGTCTCTTCATCTTGCCTTGTTAAGCACTGGCTCTTTAGTGCCAACAAGAATGGGTTTCACCCTGCAACTTTTTCCTCATGTGAGCCATCCTTGCTCACACAAATGATCCCTTGGCCTTCAGTATTTCTAATCAATTCAGTGGGAGGGTTTGCTGGGCTGGGCCAAAAAGAAGGCCCTCTATCATCCAACCAGAATTGCAGAAATGACAGTCAAAGACATTGGCACTGCTTGAAAGGGAACTGTAGGCATTGGTCTCTGCAGAACAGTTTCCAAGCCTGTGCCCTGAGTAAATGAATGCACTGGCCTTCAGACATGGGGGCGAGGAGGGGGGAAACAACTCTATGTTATACCCCCATGTTAGCTTTTCTGCTACCATCCTTCTTGGCATGCATGTTGCACTCCTTTTGCATATCCTTTCATTGCCAGATCAGTGAATGTTGGACTGATGCTTATTCCTATTTATGACTCTCTTACATCTTGTAACTTAAGTCACTTCTGATCCTAGCCCACAATTTACATCATGCCTGAATTTCCCTGCATCCTCTCAGTGCAGGGATTGCATTTCACCCTCTGCCCTTAGGCCCAGCATTTTTCTCTTTACAAAACACCTGTTGGATGTTCAGTGCCTCAAGTGCAGCTGACCATAAAGTGCTCCATGGACTACTGGTGGTCTCCAGAGCACTTTCTGGCGTTCCATAGACAGGCTGATCACCTAGTGTTGGCCCTCTTCCTTATTTCCGTCTGCCAAAGTACATTCAAAGACTTCCCTAATAACACTTTCCTATACAAATAATAGCTGTACTTGCTGCAGGAATGTTTTAGGAGCTGACCCAAGAGCCAATCGCTTTTGAGATGAGCTCCGCCATGTCAAAAATAGTTTGAAGGCTCCAGATCTAGCACATGGCTAATTTGCTTGGAAATGATGGCAAAGGGGTGGAAGGTAGCAGAGACCTGGAGATGAAGAGGTTAACTTGAACAGTTGGTTTCTCAGTACAGTGGTTTGTGAACTCAGGCAACTTTGCAAGTGCAGTACTGAGTCTGATGAGAGGCTAGCATACCCTGTAGGTCATGGTTCCTAAGTTGGATACATATTATAAAGCTTTGCCTTAAACTGGAAAAGCTGGGAAACATAGGCAGGCGGCACTTCACAGGCTCTTTGCTTGGAGGATCCAGAATGCTCCCAAATGCAGCCTGGGTGTTCTCATTTCTGAGCTGTGGCCCATAGCTGCAGGGCGAGGGCCCAGGCCGTCAGTGACAGGTTTTTATTGCTTAGGAACTGTGAGAGGCAGCTGCTGCTATTCTTTGATCAGGAAAGTTCCCGGCACAAACAACTGTCCGGCTGGTGCAGGCTTTTATTTTTCTTTAAAAATCCCTCTATAAATGTATGTGCTGTCTCAGCACAGCTGTGGGCTCCCAGTAAGATGGAAAACTGGGTCCTTTGGGCCACAGCCCAGCCATCCCTGCTGCAGATGGGGACCTCCTTGCCCAGGGATTTCTAGTCCTGTGCATGGATATTTCTGAAGGTGTCCAAGGATGTTGCAAAGGGGACATTTTCTAAGCTGCACTCTCCTCCTGCAAAAGGGCTCTCTGAGGCTCATGCACTTTAGTCTGTGTGTGCAAGTGTCTTATTTCCTCTAGGAGACATGAAGCATGTGTGTCTACCTTGGTCTTATCTAACCAGATAGCTTGATGCTAAATGTTCCCTTCCATTATCACTAAACTGTTAAGGAAAACTCTTCTAGGACTTTCTAACTTGCAGCCTGGAAACTGTTTTTTCTGTATGTTGGCTCTTGATAGAGCTTTTTCCCCTCTCTTTTACTTGGAGGTGCAGGCTGCCTCTGACAGATATAGACAAACCCCCAGTCTCCTGCAGGGAATGTCTGGCTCCTCTCTGAGAGGGTGTGGGCCTGATGCCTTGGATCACATCAGTGAAGTGGTAGAAGTTTGGCCTAGATTTTCCGCTGTGTAGAAAAATCGAGGTATGGGTAGGGGAACATCAGGAGCTGGTTACATGTCCTTGAGTCTCTGCCCTGCCACTCCCAGAAGTGAATGTCAATCTGTACCCTGGCCTGGCAGTTCCAGAGAGACGTGAAAGGCCCATTGATGCCTATGGGGCATTCCTCCAAACCAAGGGAATCACCTAAATCGGCACTATCCTAAGTGGCATCTCTGAGGTACAGAGTGCAATTGGGCCATTAATGGGGTTTTTTTCCAGCTTGTTAACATGATGCAGTTCTACAAAGCAGACAAAAGATTGACCAAATCTGTTTAATTAATTAGATCCTTGTGTTGTGATGAATATATACTTGTGATGAATCTGACCCTTCAGTCACAAGTCCCTTTCCTAACACAGGTAAAACTTCACTCTGAAAAACTGGCGCTCAGCTCAGTTCAGAAGGGCTTGGGTTTCTCTTTCCTTTTGTTAGTGTTGTAGGATTATTGTGGCCACGATAGTCCAGGGAATAAACAAGAAACAGGACATCTGCTTCCTTCCCAGACCTGAGGAAGGGCATTTTGAGCTTGTCTAACATATCTCCCAACAATATAACTGGCCCGATAAAAGTTATTTTATTTCTCTAAACAAAATCCTGCTTCCTTTGATAAAGGCCTTATACAGCGATGTGTCCTGGAGCGAGCAGGGTTAAGGACCTGGATAAGTCACAGTCTGAGGGAATCACCTGCAGAACCTGATGGAAGAGGAAATCTCAAAGATGATGTAGCAGAAGGGGGGGGGGGCACAAAAAAGAGGCGGAAAAGGGAAACCAACTGACAAGTTGGCAAGTTATCACCTAAAGGAAGTTATCACCTGGGGAAGCCTGATAGTTGGGAAACCCCTGAAGGAGCTGGAGGTGTACGGCCTCTCAAGACTATTGCTGCCCTCTGAAAGCATTTACAGGTGAAGTTGGAGGGAGCTGGGGGGAACTTTGGTCCTTTTGGGAAGGAGCTGGTATGGAAGTGGGCAGTAGCCCTGTCTGCCTCCATGGCTCTTAGAAGTTTGGGTCTGTATTTGTTGTGAAAGCCCTAATCTCTGGCTCATAATTTAGTTTTAGTGTCTAAAGGCCCCAGGGTCATACATGAGAGGTTTAATGGTATGAACCACCTGACATTCACAGTTACTGCTATGAAGTTATTGGCCCTTCTGGAAAAAGGGATGTTTGGAATCAAAAGTTATCTGTCCAGGGTTCACTTTTCTGCTCTTTCCTGTCTCCAAGAGCGCAGAACAAGCCGCAAGACTCTGTTCAGTTCCTGAGGAAACCAAGACACCATTAAATCCCCCATGTTATTAAAACTATGAACAAAATATAACTTGTGGGTTTTTTGTGCCTCCGGTAGTTCTCAGTCCCATCTTGGTGGGTGAACTGAGTAAATATTCTGCAAGAGATTTTTTGTTTGTTTGTTTTAATATTTGCAGTTTCATTCTGGGTTTTCACTTTCTATCAATGTCTTTTTCTTGAAATGGCTGCTGTGGCTTTGTGACCCTAGGCAAATATATCAAATGTTTTTATATTTAACAGAGTTCATTTAAATCCAAATTTCAAATTTCAGAAATAGTTGTTTTCTCTTAAAACAAGACCCTTCATTTTATTGTCAGAGAAAATGCAAAATTGCACCCGATTTTCTGAAAAATCAGGCTGTTATCACAAATTGTGAATGAAATAGAAAAGCCTCACTTTTCAGGAGTTTTGAATTTGGCAGCAAATATTTAGCACAGCCATTAATATCCTGTCTGCCTCTCTAACTCATCGCTGTTTGCATTTGTAATTTGCCTTAAATGGTATGACAGAGGTATATAATTTATGTGAGCACTGCATATTTCTGCAATTGGGTACCAGAGGCTTTTAGTTTGGTCATGTACCATTTAAGGGCAAGGGTTTGACCAAGACTACTGCTAGGCTCCAAGAAATGGTATGTTCAAAAATGTGTAAGTGGCTTAGGGGTGTAAATTTGAACCCTGAAAATATTTTGCTCCTAAGTCACTTCTGCTTGTTGTGAAAGTCTCTGTCTATATTTTGGCACATTAAAAATGACCTGATTTTAAAAGTTCTAAGCATCGAACAGCCCCTAATGACTTCAGAGGGAGCTTCCAACTGCTCAACATTTGTGAAAACAAGAGCACTTATTGAGGAACCTGACTAGATGCATGTATTTTTTGGCCATGGAACAGAAGGATGAATGCTTTATCCGCTCTTTGCCTGACATTACTATAACAGTCTTTGCCAGTAGGTGGGGTTCCAATCCTACTGAAAAAAAAGAGAACCTGGGAAACCTCTCCTCTCATCTACGTACTTGCTCCTTTTGCACATACATACCCAAGCTGGCCACATCTGGAAATGTTTGATTTGATATAGTGTCATTTTACATTGCAGAAATGAGCGTAAGCGGTTTTTTAACCCACCAAGTGAGAAATGTGATCTGGGTTTTACTACCGACCCTTTAAATAAAAAACAGATCGCTTATTAAACCATTATCTATCAAGGATATGGAGAGAGTTAGAAATATCCCAGGATCAGAATCAAATTGAAATTGACACGTTTCTGTCTACTGTCTGATGCTAACAGTGCGTTTCATTCCTGGTTGGTGGGGGAAGTTGCATAAGATCAGATTTGAAATCACTTCACCCGGGGAAAAACAAACCCAGAATTTACAAATCCAGAGATGTAGGATAAAGAAACACAGCTCATATCCTATTCTGATATCTGTGTTTGCTTTGACCATTTCCATATAAGTATGAAGCGTTGCCCATAGGAAGTCACTGAAGTGTATGATCATGTGCTGCTTGTTATCCAGATTTGGATAAAATCCTCTCTTATGAACTCCTGGAGCAGTAATAGATCAGGGGACACCAGGTCCATTCCCAGGCTTCTTTTCTTGGAAGACCTGATGTACTGATGTCTACATCTGCGTTGCAGGCTAACCCAAGTCAGCGGAGGAAATTCCTGGCTGGAGTAAATAAGTATGGCACCAACGACTTCAATGGATTTGCTTTCTCTTATGCCAGTGGTGAATTTGACCCTTTGTGTTTGAAAAGGAATCACAGCTGATCTGGGACTTCATAGAGGCCACTGAAGGGATGCTTACTAACTAGTATAACTAACTCACAGATGCCTGTACTCATATATGACCAAATCTTGCTTCCTGTACTGCTGCAGGGAGATCCCTGCTGGCTTTAATGCAACTATTCATGTGAGCAAGACCAGAAGGATTTGGCTCTCTGTGAATTATGACAGCAGGCATCTGAAAAGAAACTGCGATCAGATTGGAAATGGCTTTTTGCCATCATGTTGCATTTGAAAGCTCACGTTACTTGCGTTGTATTATATTGCATCACACTCAACCAAGTTGATGTGTCATAAGCCGCCTAATGTAACTATACACTGCATAAATGCAACAGAATGCCTCAGAAAAGTGGTATTTCATGCTCTCCAGCTAACATTTCGGCAAAGATTAAATCCACAGAAAGTAGGTATGTCCAATTGTCCATTTGGATTGGCAAATAATTCATTATCCACATTATCTTTGAAATGTCATTCTGCACTGTAAATCATTAAGACCCTGCTTTAAATGCCATATTTATCAACAGAATTTTTGTAAGGCCAAGTGTGATTTTAGGACCAGTTTACCCAGGTGTGCACACTTTTTCTCCTTAAAATTCCTGGAGCTGCCCACATCCATGATCAAAATTCAGCTTTTTGTTTGCTCAGAATAATTGCTTCCCTTTGTAAAAGGAAATGATCAATGGGTGAGCCTGAAGCAGTTCAGAATTTCAATTCCAACCAGCAGGACAGCCACTAGGAGGTTTTCTCAGCTACTCTTGGTGTTGAGATCTCAGCAGAGCCAGCTTTTGGGTCAGAATGCACAAAAGGGACATTCAGGCTAGAACAGACTGGGTAGGGGTCTGGGAGTCAGGGTGTCTAGAGGGCTTATGTCAGCTCTACCACTCAGTGTATGGGCTTGAGAAAAAATGCTTCCCCTCCCCAGTTTCCTCATCTCACAACAGTGCTGTTGGATTTGGACAATTAATGATGGAGTGAAAGCCAAACTAATTTGGAGAGCAAGGGAGAGCCCAGAACTTCTTAATGGGGCCATGTGAGAGAACTGGTGAAGTGGAATGGGGATGCAGTCTGATTTGAATGGGAGTCTCAGAAAGGATTGATCAGCGGAGGGAAGCTTCAGTGCATTGCTGAGGGAGCATGGATGTTATTCGGCACATCCCAGAGGGGTGGCTGTCTGAGAGGAGTGGTGGTGCAATTAACTTTTACCAGGCCCAGATATATTCCTGTGGTACTTTGAATGGGTTAGAAATCCTCCCCAGAAGAGAACTTCCCCTGCGCTCCTCAAACTCGGGCAAAAATGTAAGGAGTCATATGCGAGGACATGCAGTTTGCCCCACTCTGCCCTAATTGCCTCATCCTGCTCTTTGGCCATTGTCCCCTTCCCTTGGACATGAGTATAAGGAACCTGGCTCCCTGCCTGCTGCCTAGCCACAACTCAGTCTTCTTCATCAAAGATCCAAACCAGCTCTCAGCAGAGTCAATGGGAGTCTTTCCTTTGTGGGTCCAGACTCTAGTGCCAGTCAGCTTGCAAGCCTTGCAAAAGGAGAGGTTTACCTGCATGTAGGGAGAGAGATGAACCTAAACCGGATAGCCATGATTCAGTTTATAAGTCAACTACAAAAATGCCCAGTAAAGAGACACTCATTTAGGGACGGACCTGGCCAAAGGACAGGTGACTTAGTAGAGTTGCCATACAAACACAAACCTGGTGCTGTCAGCAAGGCTGGTAAAAGGGAAAACTGTTTCCTAGCATCTGCTCTGCGTGTCACATACAGCTTTTCCCAGCACAGACTGACCTTTCCTGAATAGTGATAATCGAAATAACATTTCACCATATTGTAAAATTAGAGACACTCCAGCAACTACTACAAGTGATGTGAGTTTCTCTCTTACCAAGTCGGAGAGGGATTTCTGATCTCTTCTGTGTCGAATCCTTGATTGGCTGTCACCCTTCTTGACATGGCCTGCTGCCTGCAGTGGATTGGCCAGGGGCAGATTTATATCCCCCTGTCACAGCCAATAGAAATATAGTGTTTCTTGAGTCACTGTTTAGTTACAGTGACAGAACCCTGATTGGGTGAAGCCTTGTGATTTATGGGTTTTTGCTGAAGAGTAACTGGATTTTATCAGAACATAATGATGTGGCACTAATGCTCATTGCGAGTCAACATGGCCGACCAGTTTTAAAAGGTCAGCGTTTGACCTTGTCGGTGTTTAAGTAGATCTCATTGTGCTGTATGCAGGCTGGCTTTATATATTCATGGAAAACAAAAGTGCAGCTTTCACTCTGCCAGCCCCCTCTTGCCAAACATTTTTTTTCTTTTGGGTTGATGTAGGTGCTCCAGTCCCTGGCACTGCAATGCAATAGCATTTCTGATACGACAGTCCTTTACACAATCCCCAAAGAATGCCAGTTTCTATTTTTCAGTTTGCAGGAAACGTATGGGTGGGAGTGTGTTATGAAGAACAAGATGGCAGCCAAACAAGGCACTGAATGGCTTTCAGATCCGTGAGTATCTGACAAAGTTGTTAAGAGGACATATATTGCATATTTCTTCCTTGTGCAGTTGGAAGAGTGTGTATGTTCATGGATAACTTCTCTTGAATGCAGCTGGGAGTTGTGTACACAGAAAAGCAGAGAGAAAGAAAGAGCATTTCCTGTTGAATTGTTGTTTTCAATGATGAGCCTACTATTGTCTACTGAAGCTGTACAAAATGAACTTCTCTCTGCTGCCAGAAGTGAATCAGTAGGATCTCAGGTCACACTGCTCCAGCAGTGTGCAATGCTATGGACTCCGCTTGCCAGTAATGTCATGGTATTACAGGCATCACAAAGTAAATGCTGGATTAGTGGGCATGCCTACATGAGATGTTTACTGTGGAGTTGCCTAATTAACTCCAGTAAAACGTCAGCTTCTACATGTGCGGTACTATCAGGACGGAGTAATCTAATTAACTCTGCTGCAGGATAGTACTGCCAGACCCAAGTACCATCCTATGGTGAGTTATTTACTCCACTGCAGTGAAAGTATAGATGCTGATGGGGCTGGCTGGGGCATGAGGGTGGTTCAGTGTGGGGGCTGCCTGCTGGCTAGCCTGGCAGTGGAGCACCCTCATGCCCCTGCCAGCCCCTGCAGAGCATGTTGAGCTGGGGAGGAGCAGCCCCAAGCTGGCAGGCTGATTCCCCGGTTCCCCGTGCTGCAGTTCCAGGTACACATGCAGACAGTGTGCCTGACAGCAATGAACTTTGGCACAAACTGAGCCAGAGTTTATTCAGTTGCCTTAATAGCACGTGTAGATGCACCCAGTAAGTAGTGCTCCCTTTCCTACACCAGAGGCCAGACTTGTGGGTGCTGGTTTCTGTCAGGGTAGACAAATCACCAGTAACATTTTAAACAAGACTCTAGTACAAGGATTTCCAAACTGTAGTATGCATACCCCTGCGAGTACACAAGACATCTCTGGGGGTACCCAGGAGAATTTGTGTATTGCAGATTTAATTTTCATTATAATAATTGGCATTTAAGGAGTTAAAATATAAAGCGTATGCTGGTAGGTGTACATGGGTAGCTGGTAAATTTGGAAGAGGGTATGCAATAAGAAAAAGTTTGGGAACCTCTGCTCTAATATGTGCTGTTTTCTTGAATAAGCATTGGGAACCCCAAAAGATATACTCTGAAGTACTGTATAACAAAACTTGATTGTCTTGACCACTGAATTTCAATGGGTTATGGGTGTCGTCTTTCTCCCTTAGGCTTTTTTGCAAACCTCAACCTAAATTTTTCATTAGGTATCACTAGGGATGCTGTCCCAGATGTGCACAGCTGTATCAGTAATGTTTCTGAGCTCACGGGCAGGACATTATTCCTCCAGCTGGTTTGTAAGCTATTGTGTTGCCAAGTAGTCCCAAAAAATCATATATGCTTATAAATCTCAACCTAGCAAATATACTCCAGTACAAAGTTGTTGGATGTTTACACCCATACAAATAATGTTACATACTAATGTTTTGAGTCATTTTTATATCACAGAGAAAGGAATAAAATATACACCTCTCCTCAGAGCATCAATTTGGACAAAATAACATTGTAATTCATGTACATACATAACATTTTATAGCTATTATTTAATACCCTTTACACTTCAACTCCTATCTGCCTGTGGAACTTGTTTGCTCTTTATGTTCCCACTTGGACTTTCTGTTCGGTTTCTGACATCTCTCTTGCACTGTTTACCATGTACAGGCAATGAGCTGTTTCACATTTGGTGCCGATTAGGAGACATTCCAAGCTACCGGTACTATTTCTAGTCTCGATACTTTGAAACGTGTGAAGTATGCGGACCAGATTCTGATCCAGTCATTATAAACCAAAGTAAGTCTGTTCACTTCAGTGGAGTGGCTGTTGATTTATAGCACTGGTTTGGAACCAACAGCACTCAGTGTTTCCCTGTTCTTACCCTGCTTATTTTGGGGGAATGATTATATTGCATGCTTCCTTTGTGTGGTGTTGGTTTAGTTTTAAGCTCCTTTGATCAGATTCATCCTTCTTATTTGGTCCTTGGATAGTTGGGAAAGAATCTCTGTCCATTATACATAACATAGGACACCTCTCTGCATTGATTTTTAATGTACCGTATATTTCTTTTAATCGCTAGCTTTGTCAGAAGTGAAATTAAAGCAATCAGAGACCCCATAGATTCCATTTCCATCTCTGCCCCTGGGCTGAACTCACACAAATTACTGAACCCCCATGTTATTCCTTTAACCCAGTATACATTGGATCTGTAACATTTTCCAAGTCCAGAAGGGATGGGAAGAATTCAGGCTTACACAGCAACTGGAGACAGTCCACCAAAGGTTTTATTTATGAGAAATATTCCTGTATTGAAAATGTTCACACGTTGTTTGTTTGTAGGAAAGCAAAACATTTCCATATGGAAAAAGACTGAAAAGGGTTTAAGTAATGGGACTGTGTTGGAACATTCATGGATTTATTCCTTTATCTGTCTCAGAATTAATCACAACAGAGGTGAGAAGCTGACAATTTGGCATAGTGGAGGGCTTCACGCCGTCTGAAAGGACATTCTAGATACTGAATACAGATGAAGATGATTTATCTTAAATCTTTACCTGACAACTGGTTGCAACTGGACATTTGCTAGTTCTTCTTCTTTGGCAATCTCTCCCAATCGAGGATAATTGTCTTCCATGACTGTCTTATCTTTAGGTCCAAAGATGGTTGATGAGGCCGATCAGAGATCCACAGACTCTGTTGCAACCCAGGCACTTGTTTCCAGGTGGGGTGGGCAGCTCTGGATTCATGGTTTGGTCCACAACACATTGTGTCTGCCACTTCAGCTTTTCTGTCTTCTGTTGTTGTTGTGAGGTTTCAAAGTACTGAGATCCTTGCAGCAGACTCTTCCTCCATTTGGGGAGGTCTTGGGTGATAGTCTCCCACAAGTTGATGTCCATGTTGCATTTTTTCAAGTTGGTCTTGGGGACGTCCTTGAAGCACTTTCTTTGCTCTCCTCTTGAGCATACACCTTGACTGAGCTGGAAGAATAAGACTTGGTTCAGGAGTCTGAAGTTGGACATCTGGACAAAGTGTTAGAAGTATGAGAGTTTACAGTGTAGTCTAAATAACCCCATGAGTTATGCATGATCTTTTTTGGTACTATTGTGAAGTAGACTGAATGTCCCTGGATGTAAAAGGTACAGCCATTCTCCACTTTATTTCACTTTAACCTGTTGCAGTGGAGACCAGCAGGTCCCACACCTGGCAGAAACCTGGAGGGAAAAAATTCAAAACAACACAGAAGGAACCAGAAACCTGAGAAAGGAAGAGAGACAGCTGAAATAATGCCCTCATGGGAATCTGCTTATTGTACATTACAGTTCATCTGGATGGGTATATTAATTTGTGTCTCACTGTGAGGAGGGTCAAGCAAATTGGTTTCATTTATATAATCAGTTTGACACTTCTGATCCAAATTCCAGTCTGCCTCAGTCATTACTGAGAACTGGGGGAAACACCAAAGATATATAGAAATTTAGATAAATGTCCAACCCCCCAGCCCCACAAAAAAAGAAAAAAAAATTGTTCCAGAATGTTTATCCTGGAGAACAGGCTGGAAATCTGGGGAGAACAGGTTTTATCCTAGTTTTGAGCTGAATACAGCCTTATTCATAGCATTACATTATATTTGATTCCTATCCTGGCTGGAACAAAATATTAGGGGTTCCAGGGAGATTTGAAAGGCACAAACAAAACTACCAAAGCTTTCTGACTATCCAAAATAAGCTTTAGTTGAGTCTTGGGTGATGTTCTAGTTTGCTGAGGTTTCTATTTCAGCCAAGCTGGTTAATAATAACAGATGAAAGTCAAGTATTTACTCAAGTTATTTCCCTATTGACTTGCTTGATTTGGGTCTGTCAAAGGAGAATAAAGAGATCTGTATTTGGCCAGTTAGTAGGAATAGTCACTGTTTCTATAGCGTTTTTCATCCAGGCCCTCTCAAAATCTGGCTAAGTCTCACTAGCATCATGTTACAGTTGGGGAATGGGTGGCAAAGGGATTTGCTGAGGGTCATGCAGTGAGCCATTGTCAGAGCTGGGGATTGAGCCCAGGCTGTTTGACTCCTTAGCCTGTTCTGTGCCCAGCACATCATGCTTCCTTTTGTTCAGCTACCCAGTGGGATCTTCCCTGGGCATTTGTGAAGCAGACTGGCCTGATCTTTACAGCAGCTATGTTTCTGAACATAAGTCACATGCTGCATACACAAAATTGATCTCGCTAATTAAAATAATGCATGCTATTCTCTAGAGAAAATTATCCAGAGGTGGCTATGACCAGACTGGATGATTTTCTTTGCACAACAACTTTAAAAAAATATGGGACCAAGCGATCCCAGTGAAATAAAACACCTGGAGAAATTATAATTTCCACAGCAACTTCTTTACAAGATTTTTGTAGCAAATTCCTGCAGAAGAGAGGCCAAGAGAGTTGGCTCTGAAGTTGTATCTTCTGATACCAAATGGTCATTTTATTGTAAGCTGAACTGGTGTTTTAGCATGGACTGTTTGTCATTGGCTCTTACAGGCTTGGAACGACAAGTCTATCCAATGTTGGGGGCTTTATAGGAAATGCTTATTTAGCTTCTGTCTCCTGGAAATCCCACAGTCCCAGTGGGATGACTTTAGTGGGAAGAGTCTGGGCCATGAGTGGTAGCTTTTGGTGCACATTCCTCTGTTTGGGATGAATTCCACGTTAGGAGAGGTAATGTTTTCCACAGTGAAATTGTTCTGCAACCTCAAAAGGGCTCCATTGTACATTGCTTTCTTTTCCCCCTGAGGCTTTTGCCCAGGAAATGCTGGGTTTCCACTGCACATGATTTGCACACGTTCTTGTTTGTGTAAGCAACGTTCTGCCACATTCAGCAAACACTAAAATTCACATGCAGCAAAGGCCCATCATTTTCCAGTTTCGGGTGGGGGCGGAGGGTTGCATTCCAGCCCTGATTTTATCTGCTAATATCATATTTTGGCTTCATTCCCTGATAGTTTGATGTCCCAAATTTTCCTTGTTAGCACAGGGAAATCACAAGCTGGTAGGGAGCAATCGCCAGTAGGTCTGGGATTGATTACAAACAAAACTCCCAGATAAGATCATAAATTTAACCCATCTCTGTGATGTGATCGTATCAGGATTCAAGTACGTCTAAAAAGTTGTTTCCGATTTTCAGCCACTTCATATGGTTTCTATCCATCCCGGCTGTGAGCGAAGCGCGTTCGTGGTGGGGACCCTAATCCATGCCAGCCCGGCTCAGGAGAAGCCCTCGTTTCTGTTATTATTGTATTATAAAAACGGATAGAAATGATTCAGACAAGATGGACATTTCAAGGAGGATCAGTTCAAACACTGGCAAGATAAGATGGGCTTGATCATAAGAAAACAGGGCTGTTTTCCCATTTGGTTCCTGAGCTGAGTTGAATTTAAACAAATTCATCCCCTGGGTTAACCCCATCAAAGTCAAGGGAGCAGCACCAGCAATGGAACTGGCTCCTGATGCTTTATACATTATATATAATGAAGATCTATCTATCTTTCTTTCTTTAAAGAATGATCTAATTGAAACACATTCGGTCAGTTTCAGGAAAAGCAGAATATATAGCATTTTACCGCTCCCTGATCTCAAATGCATCTTCCACGCACCAGGAGAGATTTTTGTGCTCGGCTCACAATGGTTCCTGTGCTAACATTTACCTCCCTTTATACAGGCTGTACATCTAAGCTGCCCTTTTTCCCTAGGGCAAATGACCATTGGGTTCCAGCTTCTTTGCCTGAAACCAGATTGAGGGTTACACCTTCCTCAGTGCCAGGAGTCAATGCTCTCCCATCCATCCCCCTCACCCTATGGTACCAGGTGATTTAATGTTACTGTTGCTTTAACAGCCTCATCGCTGTTCTGGCTACACAGTAGTTGTCTCCTGTGTGACTGTGCCTGGGAAAATCTATTACTGGAGTGTCATTAATCTGAGGCTGCCGCCTCTGGCACTTTCTGACTCTTCTATTTAATGGGCCTGTGCTTCCTGAGCTCTGGAGACATGCTGTTTTCCTCTCTTGATCAGCTTTGTTTAATTATCAAAATATTTGATGCAGAAAATTGACATTAGTGGTGAAGGTTTCTGCCTTCCTCCTCCTCACACCCTCCCTCTCTGCCTCGTGGTGACATTGAGATCTTCCGCCTGCACCGCCTGTACCACCTGCACCTTAAAATAGCAAACCGCTTGTACAATCATGTGCTTGTCCAGGCGCGAGCAGCATTAGCAAGCCACAGGTAGGGCCGCTGCAACCCCCTCGGTACACGGTGCAGCACCTCACCCAAGCGTGAAGAGACAGGGCTGCACAGGAAACGCAGCTGCACCTTCCTATGGCATCGTGTTCTCTGCCTGCAAATCCAGTTGTGAACTATGCCAGTGTTTTCAGCAAGTCTGCCTGTGGGGAGAGCCTCCAGCCCCAAGTCCCATCCCTCAGCATGGGTTGATTAAGAAATACAAGGTTAAAAAAAATACAGAGCAAGGTTTTGCATTCTGCAGCTGGAGAAGGAGTGACACTACTGCTTCACTGACTGTGGGTCTCTCCTGAATGCTTGAAAAGCAGGCAGCCTTGGATCTTGCTTCCTGGCTGGTCTTATTCCTGTGCCCAGAGACCATAGCTCCTGATTGTCAAATTGGAGCCATTACCCTGTCCTTGTCAAAAGAAGATCAAGAAGCAACTTGATTATGGGACATATGCGTCTTCCCAAGCAACAAGAGAGGCACCATAACAATGAATGGCTGGAAGTTTAAAGCCAGACAAGTTCAAACTGAAAACAAAGGCACAAAAGCTAATGGGTAAGGGTGACTGAAACAATGGGACAAGCAACCAGGGCATCTCCGCATTTTGAAGCATTCAGCTCAAAACGACATGCCTCTCTGGCAGACCAGGGTTCCTGGTCTCATCTTCAACGGCTCCAGTGAGCTAATCTAGTGGCTCCTTCTGGACTTAAAATCTATGAAAAACCCCATGGCATATTGCCTTGTTACAGAGAGCAAAACCCAATTTAAATGGGATCCCATACCAGTACTTCCAATTTTCACACAGCATCTTTCCTAGCTTTAGCAGCTTTCTTTGGCCTGCTGTCTCATTCATTGTTTTCCGTGGTACTCAGTGAGCTATAAGGAATTACTGAAATTCAGAGCTGCTGAAACAAAAGAAGGAAAGCTGCTTCTAATATGCTGGAAACATCCATTTTTATATACTTTATTCTCAGACATATTTCCTCCACAAGACATACTCACTCTCTGCACATGGATGGGACCTGGTGGACTCTTTTGTAAGATCTTGGGGAAAAGTGAGGTGCTTAGCTACTGTATAAGCAACTGGCTGTATTTTCTCAGTCTTATTTTAATGGTAAAGCTCTCATCTTCTGGACCAAAGCACGGTATTTTTGAAGCATCAGATTGACTACACTATGCACAAGGACTGTGGGTTCAGTCCAGAAGAGGTCTTTCAAAGTTGCACAATTTTGTATTAAGGATACTTTCAACATAAAATATTAATCTAACAAAAATCCTCTTTTCTGTTACCAGCAACACTTCAGACCAGCAAAACTGAGAATAATTACTTTTTCTTTTATATTTATGCTGTTGGTTTACTTTAGCTTGGGAAATGGAAATCAACTCTTTCCTTCCCCTTACTAATAAGTGGATATTAAATATGGTCAAAACGTTTTAACAGCACGTCTCCCCTTCCCATTAGAATAGTCTGATTCATTACAGCAGAAATATTCTGGGGGTGCCTGTGGACTGATGATGCTTTCAATGAGAAGGGTTTTCAAAGTCAAGGCAAGCTCTCTGGTCAGAAAGAAAACCAAATGGAAGACCTGAGCGTTCTCACCTTAAGCCAGACATTTCAACGCAACTCAGGTTGGCAGATATGTCCAAAAGGTTTTGCTGTTCCTCCAGTGAGGAAGCAAAACAGCTGCCAAAGCATAGAAAGTGCCCCTGTCTTGTTTTAGTGGCCCATGTAACCCCTAGCAAAGGAAGGGAGTAGGGTTACATGAAAAATACAAGAAATCCATGTCATCTCTTCCATCATGTGGCATATGAGGAATACAGCGAAGTACAATCTCTCCTCTTGTGAACTACAGCTAGCATCTATACCTAGCTACAGAGAAAAGGTGCGCAGGCCAGAGGTGCTCCTACTCCAGATGGTAAATCGGCCCCAGGTATTCTGCAGTGGATTTTATCTGCCGGGCACAATGCAAAAGTCATTGGCTGTTCCCTGCCCAGCACCATGGCTAATGTGGCTTGTGTGCAGGGCCATAAGAACTGAGTTGGAAGAGGAATTTTCAAGTCAAGTGTACAAACTTCCCTCTCAAGTAGACCTACACAGGCCCCATCCCCTTATTACCATAAACAAGCAGTAATTTGAAATCTCAAGAGATGTTCATGCACAAATACCTAGCCCCATCTCCTTCAGCAGCTTGGACCGGAAGCGGTCCCCACTGCCTGCAGGTTTTCCATAAGGAATTACTGTAATCCCAGCAACCAAATGATGAGTCCATGGACTGGAACATCTTTGGGATCATTTCTTTAGATTCCCCAAACTTTGGCTGATAAAGGAAGATAGTTCACTGTGTTGAGAAAAGCCTGGCCTGTTAAATTAGCCAGTTTTCTTGTTTTGTTTTTTCTTTTTATTTACTTCCCTATTGGAAACAAGCCTGGCTTGTGGATTGTCTCCTGGTTTGCCTGTTTAATCCACATACACCTTAGTTTGGGACCTTGACTTTTCTCATGTCAAGAGTAATTCTGGTAAAGCCAAAGGACTTGCACTGCGGTATATCTGGGGTAACTTCAGCAAAGGCAGCCAGGCCTATGTACTAGGTGTACCAAGCCCATACTGCACGGGAAATCAGAATCGGTCCCTTGTAAATAAAATATCTCGTCCGGAATGAGGGATTATCCTTCCAGTGCTGTTGATGGCACTGTTATGCAAAGCCTAATCTAGTAACTTGTGTTCATTACACCACTGTTTGGGCACTAGGAAAAGAAACCTCTCTCACTCCATTCAAACAACAAATGAAAATAACAATAAAGATAAAACCCACCGCAGTGCAAAATGAGCTCTCAGATTCATGAGCACAAACCACCAGGAGTTAAATCCTCTTGGTTTCTTCCCCGAGTGCCTCAGGCAATAGTTTTCATATATATTTCTCCATGGTCAGAAGTCAGAGCAGACCAGTGCTATCTGAGACCTTGACTTTTTTCCCTGACAGTTACAATTATTACAGCCCGGGGGACTCATTTTCTCAGTCTGGCCACCCGCTGACCTAGCCTGCAACCAGAATACACTTTAAAACAAACAAACAGCAGCTAAGCCCCCTTTCTTCCTTTTTCCCCCCTCCCATCCCTCAGCTGTGGAATATTTCTATACCCCACCCTTACACAGGGACATTAGCCATTACAGCTGAAGGCACAATCACATTATCAGCCCCATTTTTTCCCCCCAAAAGATAAATTTTTTATGTTGTTATTTTCTTCCCTTTTCTATTTGGCATTCGATATTTACGTGATAAACTGCAGAGCTGCTGCTAAATGGGCCCTGGTACAACTTAATAAATATAGAACAACATCCAGACTGCACTGTATTGCTTCTTCCATGTCCTGGGCTATTAAGGATTTTCCTAGATAATGTTTTCTAAGTAAGGCTCTTGTTCTAATAAAGCCTGTGTGGGGAAAATGCTTTTTGATTACTATATTTATTTGTAGAACAATTATTTGGGCATCAAAGTTGATGCTGTTACCTAAAACCAGTCACCTCAGTTGGGAAGACTCTTACCTTCCTTGTTTAAAGTAGGAACATAGCTTTAAAAAGGCACAAATACTCCACAGCCAACTTTTGCTTCTATTCCTGAAGCATTTATAAGGCACATCTTGAATTTTTTAAGTCCAGTCTTTGTTGCGAAGCACTTAGATCTGTGCTTTCCTGATCTGGGACCTGAGTTCACATCTGAGTTCTCTTCAGCTTACAAGACTCAAATGTGGGGCTTCTGGCCTTCTGAAACAAAGAACCCCAAAGAGGGAGATCCTGCATAAAATAAAAGGCAGAAGTTTAAACTGAAGGGCACCTCTTTCTTTTATGGTGCATGAAATTTTCGGTAACTTCCATGTAATTGATTAGCATTTCTTATGTTAATTATTCCCAAGGATAACCCAGAAGAGAACAACAGGCT
The DNA here is from genome assembly GCF_000455745.1 of Alligator sinensis. NCBI lineage: Eukaryota > Metazoa > Chordata > Crocodylia > Alligatoridae > Alligator > Alligator sinensis. The sequence continues at coordinate 4,384,530 of NW_005841851.1, forward strand.
TGGGCAGGAGAGAGGTCAGTTGGACGTCTTGTGTTGTGAGGAGTGATGACAGTATACTCACTCACTGGCCAAAGCGCTTAGCATTCTTGGTGAATCTTGCCCAGGGAAGCCGTTTAAACTTAAGAGCTATTAATTGCTCCCTCTATCAACTATTTTTTCTAAGATCATTGTGTCCTAACCCACTTCTAGTAAATATTCTCAGCTGTGTTAGAATGGCAAGAGCCCTCCCATGGGATTTCATGTGTATCAAATCAAATGTAGTATGTGACAAATAAAAACCAAGCCATCAATTCCCTTGCCATTCATTGTCACTTTGAAAAAAAATAGTTATTTAAACACTGGCATTGATCCATCCAGTTCTCAGGATTTTAATAGGAAATATAGAAAATATTAGCATCGCGCAGTTGGTAGGAAATGTGGAATTCAGTATATTTGCATACTCTGAATAAGCCTTGATGTACAAAAATAAGATTGCTGTCTTTGGGTTCTTTCTAATTTGAGTGCAGTGGATCATTTTAGGAAGAAATCGTTCTGTAAGTACAGTTTTCTGAACCTGCAGCTTTACAGACCCTGACAATAACTGCTTTGACTCAAATTGGGTTATGCCAATGGAGATCTGGGCCAACTTGGTTGATCTTTTATGTCAATAAGATCTTCTATTTACATTACAACTATTTCATGAATTCTTGATGAGAAAGATACTGGGGAAGGCTTTGGTGTCTTATGCATTTTAGCTTTCTGGCTGGAAATTGTTGCATCTTTAACACGCATCTGTACCAGAATTATCTCAGTACATTTCCATATGTTTTACCTTCTGTATTAAGCAAAGAAAAGTCTTGCCACCAGCTTCTGATAAAAATCAGTCTGTGTTTCTTGACTTTCACTTGGGTGTCATCCCTGAATGCTCCGTTCACTCATGGGCTTCGTTCTTGCAACAGCTCTGGTGAAAAGTATGTCTCCACATTCCTGATGGAAAATGGGTAAATAGGGACTTGGCCAAAGTTCCACAGGATATTTTTGGCTAAGGTAAGAAATGACTCCAAATCCTTTGAGTCTTCAGTGGTCTCCTTATTCACCAGATTGGAAAACATTTGTATAGGCAATAAATGTTAGGATTTCCCTTTAGCAAGAATTGGACCATAAAAGCTTATTCCAAGGATGGAACAACGGTTTCTGCTCAGCACTGGTACTGTATATGAAATAAAAGCGATCTCAATTCCAGATGGTAGAAAGGAAAGCTCCTACTTTACACTCATTGAATTTAACCCAAGCGTCTACTTTGGGATAGTTTAACTTTACGAATATAGTATGCAATATGTTGCTTAACCAACATAACTGGCTACTAAATACTATGATCTGATGTGTAGATCTGCCCACTTTCAATGACCTGTCATTGGAGGTACTGTCTAGCGGCAATTTGACATTAGTTGACTTCCTCTGGAAAGGATGCTTCAGCATTGGCTAATCAGCTTTGTCCAAAGCGATATGTCATTTCTGTACATGGAAAATGTTTTAGAAATGATTGGGTCCTTCAAGATTGTGAAAGTCACCAGAAAATCATAGCATTAGAGAAGTAAGAGATGGAAATGATCTGATATGATTTATTCCTTTATGCTACATTTACTAGTATTTTGCTCTAGCTAATATAAAATCTACAAAAAAAAAGGAGGAATAACTATCATTTCTTTTGGGAGACTATTGCATATTTAGAATTTACCTTATTGGAGGCAGCAATCATCAAAATACCCCTCGCAAATCTCCAAAATCATTATTTGTGGTAGTACCTGAAGTTCTCTGAGCCAGTACAGATCCTTTCTAGTAGAGGCGTACAGGCAGACCACATTTAAGGGCAGTCTTTACTGAGCTTTCCATTCTTTCTCCAGGATACTTTCATATTCTTTGCTAACATCTTTCCCAAGCTGCATCCTAATTGCTGAAATTATCAACGTAAAGTGACATCCAGTCCAATAAAGTGAGGCAAACTCACACAAGCTGCAAGAATTTGCACCACAAAGGCACTCTACAAAGAGCTCAGCTCTATAGAAACCACCACGAAACTCTGTGAAGAATCCCACAAAACCTTGCAGGATCCTTCAAAACGCACCACAGGAGTCCAACACTTGTTACTTCATGACACCATCTTTACATGTTAGAAGAAAAAGCACACAGAAGTCTGTAGAGCACTTACCCTGGGCTTGACACAGGCAGTGCTAATGTCAGAAGGCTTCAACTCTCATAATCCAGACAACTAAAAGGGACTCTTTTGTCTCCCCTTCCCCCTCACAGTAAGGGACAGGTCATCCCCTTTCAACCTAGCTGAGCCTAGGTGCATAGATACTTTCATAGCCACTTGACAGGTGACCAGCTCACCACACAGACTTGTCAGCAATGCTGCTGGGGGTTATTTGGATTTAGCTGTAGACAGGAACTGAACCACAATGAGCATTGGGAAGGCACACTGTTCGTCATTTGTTTAGAGACAAGCCATCTCATACTTGTTTGAAGCCTTTTTATTGAACTCACACTCTTGTGCCAAGCACTGAAAGATTTACTTTGGCTATTGCTGTAAGATGGAAAGCTTATGAATGCATGGCTGACTGCCAGCCCTGGGTGAGCTGTGAAAGGTCTGGTACAATGGAGGGTTACATGGAACAAATGTGAATGCACTGGGCAGACGTGACTGAGGGAAGGCCCCTGCACTCAAAGAACTGCGTGAGGTTTAATCCAGTGACTGAAGTAGGGTCAAGAGATAACATACACAACCCGCAAGACTTATAGTGGACTCCTTTTCCAGGGCCCATAGCATTGGAAAATTAAGCCTGTTCAGGCATAGGTGCGTTGTCTACAAGAACAGCTGCTAGTCTCTGCTGACTTGCACACTGTAGCAAAGATTACAAGGGGAGATTTTGCAAACCTGAGTGCTTCCTTGGGCTCCAGCTGCAGAAGGCAATGCACTGGTTGGGCTAATACAATGCAAGGCACCCTGATCACTGTTGTATATTTCTTGCAGATGTTGCCATAATTTTGTTATGGTACAATTTGACATATGACTCCCCACTGCATCGGAAAGGGGCACATTATCTCAATTAATGTTTCACAGCAAACATGGCACTGATAGTATTCATGGGACTACAGCCTATTACCATTTGCATGGTGACTAGCACAAGAATTATGACTACGTGTGTTCACTGCAGCAAAATTTGCCCTCCGGCTCTATTTTTTTTTTTTTTTGCTTGTGACAATGTTCCCTTTTTCTCCCTCCTTCTGTTTTGATTTCTACTTAAAGTTTTATGGCTCTGTCCCCTCCAGGGTGCTATTATCTTGTATGCTAATAGGGCTATGCATATTCTATTAGCGTTGTCAGTGTGAGATAAGAGGCACATTCTGTAAGGAGCACTCAGGGGGTAATAATCACAGCAAGGGGTCTCAGTGTTACTACATTATCAGTCATCTTCACATTTCAGTGGAGCCTGTTTATGCACTTCTTCAACTGCGCAACTCAGACACCGAAAATTGCTGAATGTTTACGGAAACGGTTGCAGAGGAACATAATGGGGTTTGAGATTGACTTGATAAAGGAGACTTCTTTCTTGTTGCTTCCAGATACAAGATATTTGTAACTGCATAGAATAAGTATGACAATAAGTTATAAGGCAGTTAGCAACTGAAATCAGTCTCAGATCCATATTTCAAGTAATAGAAACAGCTATCTAGGAACTGTTGTGAGGAGTATCCGCACCATGTACATGTCCTCAGAGATCTCTCTCTCTCTTCTATACACACACATAAACATATGCCTCATCCAGATCATTAGACAGGATGACAATTTTTATATCAAGTAATCATGAGCCTTTGGCTATTGGAATGAAATAGGCCCATCATTTGGCAGTGTTGGGAAAAAGACATAATTGCATATCATGCAAAGGCAATAGCAGCCACTGCATAGTAGCACTCTTTGCAAGTTAAACTGCATAGCCCTCTCTGTACCAGGCAACTCCTATGTGGCTGGAGCCAATGGCATGTAAATAGTGTCATGCCAATAACCTTGGATCCTTGGTTATAGATGAGACTTAGTGACTGGTGCACTGAGAGGTTTCTTGCTTTCAGAAGGGAATGCTGTTTCCCCCAAAACGCTCTCACTCACCAAGATTCACCCAGTGGACCCCAAAAGAGGGTAGTGCAGTCAGCAGCCACTGCAGTCAGTCAGACACTGCACCTGAATGCGCACATCTGGGTGAAGCTGCCTTTGCTGAAGGGGAACTTCACCCCCAATGCTGAAGACCTCCAAAGTGCAGTCCCACCTGCACTGCAGATGCACACCATTGTGTGCATTCAGTTACTGCTTCAGTGATTTTGAAGGGAGCCTTATGCACTGGAAAAGTCTCTGTGACCACCAGGCTTCAGAGAGGCTGGGGGTAAGCTGCAGGGCCAATCGCCACGTATTAATTTTAAGAATGTATGTGTGGCCTTTTAGTAGGGCCTCAGAATAAATTTCCAGTGTGCAGCTGCTGGGGACATCTACGCCTGAAAGATGGGTTGGTGTGTGCATTTTAGAAAGCTGGTGCACAGTGAGGCTATCAGGTTATGTGTTTTACTGGCAAAGAAGCCATCAACTGGGGCACATCTATAGTTTAGGGCCTGATTCTGTCACCTTTCACAGGCTGTAGTCATATATTTATACAAGGGCAGATCCACTGGTTAATATGGAATGACTTCCCCTTGTAAAATACAACTAAACCTAAATAGAGATTACACAATCAATCCCTTACATGTGAATTTGCTAGAAAGGGGGAATCCAAAAATAGGTTGCTATGTTGTGGTCCACATAGCTATACATGAAGCAAAGAGTTATGCAAACTGCCAGGAAACATGGTGATGAGAAAGGACAAAGAAACAGTAAAACATTGAGATCATGAGAACAAACAAGGTTTGGAGGCGGGAAGGCTATTTCCATAGTTTACTCCCTCCAGATAGAGAAGCAGACATCCTGTCAATGCAGATGGATTTAAAACCACCTCAAATTATTTCCCAGGCTGCACAGAAATGCATATACCTAAAGGTAAAGGTGCTCAGTTATATGATTTAAACATAATTAATGGGAAGCAGGAAATATATGCTGATTACAGCTAAACAACCGTAATGATGTTGAAAGGAGTTGTATTTTCAGGCAGATCTACAGTACTTAAGATTACACATTAATATCAGCACCCTCTACTTTAAAAATATTTATCCTTGACATTTTCAGACATAAGGCTCATACCAAATGTATTCAGCTCCATCTCCTGAGGGTCTTGAGATTAAAACCCCTGCTTTCTCACCTTGTGATCTGGCATTAATAGCTGATAGAAAAATCACATACATGACTGACATCTTCCTAGAAATGTGAGACTGTGGAATTAATGAAGGTAATGCTGGAAAGCAGGGGTCAGTTTAGAAATAGGATTTCTGTTGCCAGCTATCCAGTAATGGACTGGACAATCTGGGTGGTTATTGGGTTGTGGTTTTTTTCCCTAGCATTGAGCAAAACTGATTTGGAAAATAAAGCAGCCTAAAAATATGTCGTTATGTCTTTGCCACCATTGGAAGTTGTTGGACTGTGTTGCTAACGGAAATCCGGCTAACGACAACTTTAGGGAACCAATGAAGCACAAACTATTAAACTAATCCTCATGACTATTGAAGCACTGTCAGTTCTCATGTCTTTATGTTGCTGTTAGCCATATCATTGTCAAATCTGCAACTTGTAGAGGGCTGGATGGCATGAAGACCCTGATGACTTGGGATAGGACCTGTCATCTTAAAGTCCATGGTAACAGTACAGATGAAGCTATTACTTGGTAGTAATTCAGTTGTTTAAGGTGAAGTGTTGGAAGTCGGTGTGTGGCTCAGATCAGTTCCTGATTGAGAGGTGTCCACAGTCTCAAAGGGAACAATTATTCCCTTGTTTGGCAGGCTCTCCAGAATAGGCCACAGGGGTTCTCTCTCTCGAGGAGGTTCCTTGTCTATTGGAGATGGTTTATGTTGGATGGATCAATGTAAGAGGAGTATCTCATGTCATCTAGGAATCTATAAAGTTCCCATCATCCTAGCACCAGAGCTTTGGAGGTTGGGGTAGATGATCTTGAGCCTGGTGATTCTCTGATTCTTGCCCATGTTGTGCTTTTTCTGTGGTGTCTTGCCTTCAGCTTTGTCAACACTGGCCTTTTTGTTGCTCTTGCTGAAATTACAGAACATCCTAAAATAGGATTATGGTAAAAACAGAAAAGAGAATCAGTATACAGTTGAATTATTTCTGGTAAGGATTTTGGTTACCAGCAGTGCTGTAGGAGTAGTGGTGGCTTCACTGAAAAATGCCTGTTTTCCTAAACGGAAATTTTTCAGGGCTGAAAATTGCCTGTTTTCTTAAACAGAAATTTTTCAGGGAAAAATAAATTTAATTTTTTTCAATTGAAATAAAAAATGAAAGCATTGGGGGATGTGTGCTTTTTTCTTTTCCTCTTTCCATTTATCCTATCTCCCTTCTTTTGTAGTAGCGACGTAGAAAAAAGCGGGAGGAGGAAAGAGAAGAGAAAGAAAAGAAAAGAGGACTGTGAAAGGAAATCTGAACACTGAGAAATTTGGAGGCTTCATTTTTTGGGGGGTTAGGAAAAGAAAGGAATATTACAGGAAAAATCCAAAATCCAAAAACTGTAGTGAAAATTCTTAACATTTTCCAACCAACTCTGTGATCTAGCTAGCGGCCATGTCTGTGTTGCTGGACACACTGAAACTATTTTGGTTTGAGCAGATGAAAGTCTGCCCCCCTCCTGGTAGTGTCAGCTAGGACAAGATGACAACCTGTAATGAACACAACGTACAAAAAGAAAGAGGAAGGAAACCAGTATCTGCATCCAGGGTGCTTTTCACCTAAATCAGACTAATAAAATATGCTCTGGGTCATTCACAAAGTCCAACAAGAAATTAAAATGAGGTCATCATCATTTTAATACAGGCAGTCAGTTCTACTCTATTGATAAGAAAACACTGATCTTAAAATGCTGTCACCAAAGCCCACCTTAGTACCCCAACAAGTGCTTTTAGTTGTAAGAGACCAGTTCATTCCCTCCTTTTTCTATTAAGCCTGTTTTATCTGAGTTCTCAAATTCCAGAGACCCTTTTTTAATATTCCAGTGTATTTGCTGATGTAATGCATTGCAATAATAAACAGTCACTGGCTTAAGGGGCTACCAGGTTACAGGCTTACATAGAGCTCAATCTTGTTAAAAATTCATCTAGAGTTTGTCTGGGCTTCAGCCACAAACTCCCAGCAACTGCTTACACCTTAATGACAAGAAACCTCTGACATTTGCATCATCCTTCTACGGGCAAAACAGAAGACACTTGACTGGATGTTCCATCCAATGCAAAAAATGGAAAGGTTTTTCTTTCTGGGTAAAGGCCTTAAATAAACACTTATACTGCACTGATAAATATGCTATTCTTAATAACCCTTTAAAAATGGTTTTGTCCCAGATTCCCTATGATAATTATCTTTCCTTAGCTGTGTTTGCATTTAGCAGGGGAGATGGACCCTTCCTTTTCAGTATCCTCACTGTATTTATGCAATTAATCACTTTAATTTAAACAGGGATAAACATCCCCTTTACATCCCCTTTTTGCTTCCATTATGGCTTGAGTCCTGGCTCAATATATGTCCCAAGGAAGAGTTTGGGTGGGTCAAAAATTAATAATAAAAGGGCCGATTCAACTAAACCAATTATAGGTAACCCCAAAAGTGGAACTGTTTCATCTTCTTCCACTGGAGGTGCCAATGGGATAGAAGTAGCAGAAAATCTGGTAAAATTTTCTCTCTATAGTGTTCTTTGAGATTCCCCATCACGGTACCTAAACACTGTCTGTGAGAAGTAAACACAAACCAAACCCATGTGTCTTGCTTTGCAACCTTTGACATCTGAAAGATGACAGGGCTACCTAAAAACAAGCATTTTGGGCCTGTCTGGCATGTGTGGCCGGGTGTTGCCCAGTATGACTGAGTTGTAGAAACCCACAATAGAAGCTGGATTAGTAACAGCCAGTGACCCAAACCCAGCCCAGCTCTGAAAATCACGCCACAGTCATGCTGTTGGAAGATAACAAGGGACCCATATTCACTTGAATTCCTGAGAGCCAACCCATTTTGATCAGTGAGCACATGAAGGTTGCACGGAGAGAAATATGGAAGCAATTACTTTAAGAGCCGTCTTTTGGGCAATTCCCAAAGAGACATCAGCCCCTGTATTTATGAAGCCTATCGCATCGGGCCCTAATGAAGCAATTAAGCAAAGGGTCCTCTGCCTTTGATCTAAATGTGGTAATTTTTACAAAAACATCGCCGAGTGATAGATACCCATAACTCAGAGTCCTTAATTGTACTTAATTTGTTTGGAATACGAATGTGCATTTAATTAAGCCAGGACTTTGCCCACATGTTTCAAGAAGGGCTGTCAAGGAAAATTAAGACCCAGTTTGCTTTCAAAGTTACTGGTTTTTATCAGGCTAGGACAGCGATCTTCGAACAGAAGGTTACAGATAATTAGGCAGAGACCTCAAGCCAAAAAAAATGTAGAGACACTGTACAGCTGAGAAAGGAGCAGGGAAAAACTCCTTGATGAAGAAACATAAGAATCGGCTGTTCACATAGTGAGGTCACGCATGGCTAGGATTTGGTAAATGTAACCTGTTGGTTGCAATGTGTTTTGCATTCCTAAACTCCAGGGGTGTGGAGGGACCCTGGCTGCAGTGTTTAATAGTGTTAAGTGACTGGCACGGGGATTGGGATTTCAGGCCATGCCAAAGACCCCCCGAATGGGCACAGCTGAGGGAGCCCCAGGAAAAGGCCTGGGAAGCAAAGCTGTTCATTTACTCAATTTGTGTGAATCCAAAGCATTTGCAGTGGGCAGGCAAAATATATTTTACTTT
>NW_005841851.1:4393499-4393861 GCF_000455745.1 Alligator sinensis
GTTGAATTTTGTCTGGAGTGAAGGCCTGGGGAGCACGGTGCTGCCGAGCTGCAGTTCCTCTGCTCCGGGACTTGGGTAGGGAGCACTTCCCTCCTTTTTGTGGAGAGTCTCACATCTTGCAGCACACCACAGACTGCTCTGAGTCTCAGGTTGGGAGGAAGGAAGCTGGGCAAGCCACGGAGGTTCCCCCTCCCTTTCTCTTGCTGCCAGGGTGGCAGTATCCAGCCAGCTGCCCTGTTCTCTTGAGTTGTCTTTTGCATGGTGCTACTGCATACGGCTGCCCTGTCGTGCGTGCCTGCTGTTCCTTCAGGTGAAATGTCACATGAGAAAAAGAAGCAAAATAAATGTCTTGCACCTAATAC
>NW_005841851.1:4393871-4402684 GCF_000455745.1 Alligator sinensis
TGTGTGTTTCTTACCATTTACTATTGACCAGTGCCTGGTCAGGACTTGCCTACCTTGTCAAGAAGAGCTCAGTCTCTTCTCTTTGCAGCTCTGCCAGTGGCTCACTGTGTGACCTGGGTTGGGTCCCCTGATCTTTGCTTTGTAAAGTGCTGATGATGATATTTCATGCTGCCACCTCAACATCTAAGTGTTACTACTGTATGAGTTCTGCCTGGGGAGATTATCAGTTTAGTGGGTGCAGGGAAAAGTCAGGCCTGTTTATGCACAGCTTTCAAGTTGCTCTTCTACAGAGCAAAGTACTCTGTTTCCACTTGGCAAATTCTTTCACTATAGGTGATATTTTGTTGAGGAGTGGGATGTACAATCATGAAAATGCTAGTGTAGACAGATCTTCTCCCTGCCCTTTCTGCCTCTCCCACCTGGAGGAAAAATGAGGGTCCCATATGCATAGTCTTAAAGATATTATATTTAAGAAATCAATAATATATCAATGCAGGTAAAGATTATAGATAGTTTTTGCCTGAAAATTAGTTTTTTGGTAAATGACATATGCAGGAGCAGGCACTATCTTCCACTTTTTGTGATTCTTGTAAGAATGAAATCTGTCACCCGCTGCTCATAGAGTTCTGTAGGAGTTGTTACTTAGAGGGTGACTCCGGATGGGGGTCTTATGAAGGTAGGTGCTGTACCAATGGATATGAAGAGTCAGTTTGTGTCCTGACAAGATATAGTCTAAATAGACCCTAGGTGCAGACAAAAGAAGCAGCATGATCTTCATTTACCAGTAGAGAACTGCAGCACAGAGATGACATGATTGATCCATGATCACACAACCAAGACCTGAACCCCCATCTCTCTGCATGCCAGCTCAGACACTTTGCCATACAACTGTTCTTCCCCGAGGGGTCTAATGGGCACCCACTGATGGGTACCCACAAATCCTCCCTGATAACTATCCCAAGAATCATATTTAAATGCTTTGCTGTCTAAATGTTGAGGATACAGTATATATTTTAAATCAAGGGTTTGCTCTCGGCAGTGATATCCTCGAATTCCAGATTTGCCCTGACATGATTCCTAAGTGACCAGAGCTGATTTCTCATGCTGAGGTGGTACCTGGCCTTCTCTCCTTGTGTGGCTCAATTTAAATGCTGGCAAAATACCCAGCCCTCCATCAGACCTAATTTAGTATAAAATTAGTTGACTTAAAATAAACATAATAAAATAAAATAAATCCTCTGGTATTAAAGTCCCCTTGGCCAGATTGCTGCAGGCCTGGTCAGGATTTATGACATGCTGTCACTAGACTGTTAAAAGGAATGTGTATTGCAGGACAGACTTGCAAGCTCTTTACCACAGGGCTCACAATCCTTCTGGATACGGGACATGGGGCAATGATCCCCCCACCCCTGAAATGACATTCTGGAGGGAAGAGAATGATGTGTGAGGGCAGGAGCATAAAAAGTGGGGAAGCTAAGGAAAAATCAAGGCAGGGAGGCTCTCACTTGACTGTAACTGTTTTGAAGAGTGACCTCATGCATTCCAGAGGCGCTCTGAGGAGGTCTACGCAATTTTTTTCGGTATCTGCTAAGCACACTGAATAAGTTTGCAAACCCAACCCCAGAATACAACAGTCCTGTCTAGGGGTAAATGGTCACCCTCTTACTAGCGTTTAAAATTTTTACAGCAATAACAGAGAATTTGAAAGAACATCAGAGGTGGATTTACAGGTCTCCAGGGAAATCAATTGTTTCCTGTTTCAACAGCTTCTTCATCATCACTTGCTTTCTCAGTCACTGAGTGATGTTCTATTAATCTCAGCATGCAGAGATTACAGTTTAATGTAGAGCTTGGTTGAACCTCAATTTGTGAAATAATCTCCTCTACCTTTTCAATCAGTCCAATGTAGTATAGGTTGGATTGAGATCTACCGATCAAATCTGTGGCCGTGTTCCTTATCCGCCTAGCGAATAATACAGGCTACCATAAAAGAGCCTGTCAAGAACCATGCAGTTTACTTCAACTCATTTTAAATCTGTCTGTCTGTCATAATTTTTATCTGATTTCCCATTTTGATACGAAAACACTGAAACCACAGCTCCCTGTTCAAGTTTCTGGCTATTGTGTTCCATCAGGTTCATATTTAAATATTTGTATGTCAGACATACGTAGAACATTTAAGAGCCACAAGAATGTCTAATACATATTTTCCATTTCCAGGTTTTGACAGTGAGAGATGCAGTGTAAAAGCACAAGTCAGATCTGGAAGAAAGATGGGGAGATGTCATGAGAGAGCCAGTCTTGCTGGAACAAGGCATTCTAAGGAACCATGCAGGCTTATTCCCAGGTCTTTGCAGGTTTGTCCAGGCCTTTCAAAACGGCTGCTTGTTGCTAGCTGAATTTGTTTGATGGGCTGCTTGGTGTGTGGCTGCTCAGACTGAGGGACCCCAGTAGCCCACATGACTGGTTTAATGGCTGAGAGTTTATGGTAATTCCAGTTGCAATCACTTTGCTGTTATTTCTCCTTCCACGGAGAACCAACAAGTAGTGAAGATGCAGCTCCTAATCAGTGTTGACAAGGCAGACAGTTCTGCTTTGACTCTGCATGGAAGGTGTGCCTCTAAGAGACAGGCAGACACTCATTTTGTCTCCTTGTTGTGGCCTCTCTAGTTTCCAGTCCATTAAAACTGACATATCCAGTATAGCCCTTGTCTGTCACTTTTGTCCCTAGAGGGGGAGCATCCTCATCTCCCAGGGCATGTTTCAAAAAGCTCTTGCACAATGAGGGCCTGGTCCATCTCCCACCCATCTCAGTGAGGGTCTTTCTGCTGGGAACTGGATCTGAATCTCAAGCCCACCCTCTCTTGTAGTTTGTGATCACTGGTAGCTGCCAAACCAGCTGGTTTCGAGGGGGAAATGTCTATGTACAGATCAAATCTTCTGCACGTAGATTTCCCAGTTGGCTGGGAAGTCTGATTGGACTGTGTTTCAAATTCCCATGTCTCGTATCTTGGAAAATCCTAACAGACAGTTTAGGAATGCTGTTATGAATCTACCCACCGCAAAACAGAAAGGCAGGGAAGTGCTGGCAAGTAATATTTTGCCTTTATAATGCTAAGGAGCTGTTCACATGGGCCGGCCAATTATGCCTCATAAGATGCTTTTCTTGGATAAGGAGAAGAGAAAGTGGGGTGGAGGGGATATCCTTGCCGAGTCTGTCTGGGGTCAGTGGGAACGCTGGTAGACTGGTACCTGGGTCAGAATTGCTGAATCTGTCCATAAGGGCCATGCCGGTGTCATCCAGCAAATCGGTAGCAGAGCGAGGAATGAATCCAGGAGACCGGATTCCTAATGCCCTGCTCTTGTGCTGATTGACTATAAAGAAAACAAGACATCTAAATATCAGGTGTGGGGTCCAGAAGACTGAGCCTTGTCAAGGACTGTTTTTCTCTCAATATGTCTTCTTTTCTGTGCCTCAGCCAAGCAACATCATTTCCCCTGACATCCATCTTGCCGAAGAGGAAGGCAGAAAAGAAGCAAGAGACAGAGGACCTGAAATATCCCTGATGGTATGCTTGCTTTTTCTCAAGTAAAGCATGTGCAGTATAGATCCTGAGCATCTGAACTGCTGAGCAAAATCAGACTGCTGGGTGACAGCAAGTACAATATTTATATATATTTTTAAAAGTATTTTCCTGTGGTAATATCATACTGGAATGAGCTTCTCTTTTTTGTAGCCCCATAATCCCTTGTTTTATTATGACTATTATGTCAGTTTTAATACACTTAGTCATAATTTTTTGTCTGATATTCCAATAATTATCTTCCTAAGGTTAATCCCTATCCCACAGCAATACCATTAAGGAAGGCTACATAGGAGTCTTAAAATAGTTGCTATTTATAGTAGGAGCTCTTTCCAATGCAGAGAATCATTATTTATAATTCACTGATTGGAGAAGCTGGAGCAGCGATTTCCAAAGTATCACACATTACTCTGCTGTAGTTTTGTCTGACAGATCTGTGCTAATTACCCTGGGTGGTTTTGATGTGCAGCCAAGGGAACGGTTGTAGAAAAATGTGTATCACTAAAGTTTGGGTCCCCAAAGTCAGAAGTAAAATAAACAAGAATAGATCCTTATCTGAGTCAGACCCTTACTAGCTGTGTACAAAAATTTCACTCACATGCGCTTTTTTTCAATCCAGTCATTATTTCTGCTTGTACTTGGAAATGCACGTAAGGCTGTATACTTCGGCATGCATTCCAGCTTGGCCTCTTCTCCTCTCTTGTGACAAATACATTCACTGACACCATTGGGACTGCTATTTTCTACAGCAGGATGCAAGTTAGGACTCCTGTAGTCTGCTTCCATCTCTGCTACTGACTCATTTGTAGCCTTGGCCAAGTCATTTAACCTCCCTGGTCCTTAGGTTAGTTGTTAGGAAAATGAGTATCATGGTAATAGTTCCCCCTCAATACTTAAATAATGAATGTGGGTAAAGCAATTTGTGAGCCTCAGATAAAAGGTGCTCAGGAAAGGTAATTTATTATTATTTGCTCCAGCTCTTTCTTAGAGGCTATTTTGAATTTGCTTGAAAGCAGGGCCTTAAGTTGCGGGGTTGAAGTTAAAGTCAGGAGTTAGAGTTAAACATGTTAAGGATAGATTGTTACTTCTGTGGCCCCAATTCAGCAGAGCACTTGAATTCACTCTTAACTTTAAGTAGCACAATTATTTCTATCATGGCCATTCACGTACTTCAGTGTTTTGCAGATTGGAAGCCTATCACTGCAGTGATAAAAGAGAAGTGTGTGTGTGTGTGGGGGGGGGGGGGGGGCATGTGTGTGTGTGTGCTTGTGCCCTCATGGTTCCAGAACAAGCGTTGTCGCAATGCAAATACAATAAGCGACTTGCACAAAAGGTGGTGAAATTCATCCAGGATGCAAATCAATAAATGTAACAAGAGAGAAACTACAAGCTGTGCATTTCCACCATAGCTGAGATTTTGTGGGATGGATAGAAGCTGCCGAGCATGACCTAATGCCGGGGGAAAAAAAGCAGCCACAGACCTCAGCATCTAAACAGTATGAATATTGAACCAGAGGTCCTTGAGTAATTGTCCTTTCTTCACTCTGGGGGTGAAAAGGGTACATTAGACATTCACTAGCAGCAAATGGCACCTGACATCTCTTTAAGTGAAAGTCAGTTTGGAATTTTTTTAATGGCCAAGCATAAATCTTTTAAATTATAAATCAATAAATAGTTAATTCAATAATAGAAATCTTTTAAATATTTAATAAGTCATATGCAGAATGGCTCTATAACTGGAGGTTGATGGAACTGTGTCAAACGAATTTGAATCAAACTTTTCCAAACTCCCTGTATTAAAATAGTTATTGATTCAAATGTAAAGTTGCAGGAGTGCAGTAAAAATTGAGATGGCACCAGGGGTTCTGTGGTTCCTATTTTCTCATCTGAATTTCAGTAAAACTACCGTTTCACTTTTCCTAGGGTGTTCCTGGGGCTTTTCAGGTTTTATGACTATTCCTACAAAGAAATGACTAGGCTGAGCTGAAACATTTTTGTTCATATTAATTAAGACTCTCCCTTTAATGAAGCTGCTCTTTAGAAAAGCCCTAGCAGTTTTGCCTCCTGTATGAAAGAGACTGCTCATAGAAATCCACTTCGAGGTCTGTGAACTCCTCTCTTTTTGAAGTTGCTCTGGTTTTAACCATATGTACTGGAGATTTAAAACTACAGCCAATTAGAGTTGAGTTGGATTATGCCTGGATTGAATTTGGTTCTTGGAAAAAGAAAACTCTATCTGGCTAAGTGTTTGCTCTTCATTGATTATTATAAATCTCATCCCATCCTCATTCCCCTATGGAATTGATCTGTAAAAGAATGGTTTGAGTAAAGTCAGTAGTATTTGAAGCTATATTCTTGAGGAAGCCTTGGTAAAGATAAAGTAAATGCCATATTGAGCATTATAATTTTGTAGGGAATGCACTATAAAAAAAGTTCTCTTACACTTCCCTTACTTGCTGTGCTCCTCACATACCGCATTTCTCTCTTCCTTATCAAATACCTTGGTAGCCTCTCCCAAGCACTCACTCACTGGAAATGTATTAACTACCTCTGGGGCATTAATGTCATTTTACAGAGTGGGAAGATGAGAGGAGAAAAGTACTGTGACTTGCCCAAGACCGTGAAAGGAAGTCAGTGGCAGAGCCCTGATGAGACTGCGTGAGGTACTGGCTTCTAATCTTTTGCTCAAGGAGTGGGGCCAGTCCTGCTTATTCAGTCTGGATTTGCTTTAACAGCCCTGCTAGTTAATGCCTCTCATCCAATTTATGCTTCAAGCTGGCATAGCCCAGTATTTACCCTGTAAGCCTAGACTGGGTATCCCTAGCAGCCACTGCTAGAAATTGAGCTGTCCGTCAGCAGTTATGCCAATGAACCAGAACCCAGCTGTTGTTGGAAACAGGCTTTCTATCTACCTTGCTTCCTGAGGAGTATGTCACGATTTCTTGGTTCTGTGATAGGAACAGCCCTTTTGCTTTACGTGTCTGTATGTGCAGTGCCTAGCACAGTGAGTCTCCACTCCAGAAATCTTGGAATGCTCCACTTTCCGTAGCGCCCTTTGCTCCTGCTTGACCCTGTGCTTCCAGCCCCTCCCCAAAGGAAGTGTTTTCAGACAGCCCCTTGGAAAAAAAAAGGCAGCAACTGAAGTTTCATTATTATCCAGCTGAAATAATGAGAAATGATTTCAAAGGGCTTGAGCAACATTCATTTTATTAGGCTTTCTGTGCCTATGGGAAATTGTGATGCATTTTCAAACCCATTTTACAGATCGGTAAACAGCGTTGTATCCTGCAAAGGCAAAATGTGATTCTGCAGAATCCATCTGGTGCCCTTAAAACTGTAGTCAGCCCTGACCAAAATGGCTCATTACCTGAAGTGGCATCTATTGTTTGCTGTATAAGTGTAAGTATAATCAATTCTAGCTGGCTCAATATTTCTGAGGGATCAGGATTTCGTTAATATTCTGCACGCCTCTCCTTTCCCTCTGTGTCTCTGTGTGTGTATGTATCTGAAGCAGCAGCCTGAATACAGTATCTCTGTGTTTTTCTTCTCCCCAGGATGACAGATATTTTAACGATGACAGTAGATTAATATCTCTTTAATCAGCCAAAATGAACATGACACGCAAGGGTGACAGCTCAATTTTCTGCTAACAGATTGCTCCTATCAAGTCCTCCCATTCTCGCTGATTTTTATTCCTGGCAGAGATGATGTCCTGGCTTTGGGAGGACCCCAGCTCCCCGTCAGCTCATCAGACACCCATTAAATAAATCTCGTAACACATAGGCGTTACTCACACGCCTGTCAGGATGCTGGCTGGCTGGTTGGCTGGCTGGGGAATTGAATGAGCTCCGACACACTGAATGGGGAGAAATTGTCACTGAGCAGGGCGAAGCTGCAGCGTGTGTTGCAGAATATACAGTTATGGAGGGTCCCTTGTCCTCCTGCTTGTGGTTATTTTTTTGTTTGTCGGCTGCTCGGCATTGAAATGTGAATCAGACACTGAGACTGTCTCCTGGCAGACAAATTAAAAAAAAAAACCCATGTCTGGGGACAGAAAGGTGGATGGAGGGAATAGCACTGCAGGTGGAAGTGATACACTAAATACTAGCCCCAGAATTAGCTATGCTCAGAGCTTGTTAGCAGGTGGGGTTTCAGGAGTATCTTGTTTCTGCTTTGGAAATGTAATCTGCAGGATCTAATTCAGATCTTTCCCCCCACATGGCGTTTCAAATGCAGTAACTCCAGATATTGTGCAAAGTCATTGCCCAGCCTTTGCAGGGGTAGGTCTCCCTTTTACTGGAGTAGGTCCTGACCCCCAAACCCATTCAGGGCTCAATCTCTGCTGCTTTGACTTGTAACACAACCCCATCTCCGAAGCTTATGCCACGGCCAAGGACACAAGGAAAGCTTCAAATCCATCAAGCTACATTTCTGTGACTACAGTACTGGCGCTTGCAGCACGCTGTTCAGTAAACCTAATATTCCAAGAGCTGATAGTTAACTATTACATTTGGGAAAGGAGAAGATCCCAGTCTGTACTCTGAAGGACCAATATTGTTGTTGCTTTTTTAAAAGCATTTTTACTGATTTAGAGTCTAAACCTGTTGCCTTTGATATTACCGAAATTCAGCCATTTCTTTTCATTGTGAATCACTCAGACCATCTGCCTTGTTTTCCTTTAAAAAGAAATCAGCCAACAAAGAGAAAAAATAAATGAAATGCATTTGAAATGGCTTAGTTTGGCAAGGCCCTCCGAAACCTATAAATCATGCTTGCAAACCTGGCCTATGTGAACTGGATTTGCATTGAATCGAATTTTGGTTTCCTTACAAAACTTTTTGTACCAAGGCTGGCCATTCATGTAGTTGCAGACAAGCGATGTGTTTGTTTTAAAAGATAAAATGCAAGTATTTTTATTGTAAATGGTTCCAAGAGAAAATTAACAATAAATTACCCCAATGATGACGTTAAAGATATCCATATGATTGTAATTATGAAGTCAGATCTTTCCAAAGGAGCGTTCTGTCATTTCCCATTCTTGTTACATTCTCTGTCATGCAAACATGTTCATTATTTTTTGTCATCAAGGTTTTAAGTGACTAATAAATTCTCTAAATTACCGTCCAAGGATGCATTGCTTTAATTTTTTTCCTCTCCATATTCTGTATCATAATTGCCTAACCATTTCTCACCCTCCATTTTTAATCACTCATTAGACTAATAGGGAAA
>NW_005841851.1:4402715-4407055 GCF_000455745.1 Alligator sinensis
TACTGTAGCAAGGCTTGGACACTACAGTACCAGAAAGGCAGTTGTAAATTGGAGAGAAAACATGACTTCTGTGTCCTTTGAAACTACTTCAGATTTCAACTCTCAAGAAAAGACCAGACATGACTAACAGATGGTATCTGCATAATCATTCACATAATAAATAAATTGAGAAATGTGTGCCCTGTGGGTGGACAATTCACAAAAGTCCCATCCAGCAAAGTGTTTCAGAATAGAAATAAATTGAAGCATGCAGGTAGTTCCACTGAGTTCACTGAGACTTTTCACGTGCTTCCAGTTTGGAGGTTTCTCAAGTAAGTAAAGTAGTGAGTAAAGTGATATGCTTAAGAACATTACTGAGGCAAGACCAAACAGAACAAGACCAGAAAAATAACTGGTTAAAAATGATTTATTGAGCCTCATGCACTGCCAGTCTGATACCCAGCGGTGCCCACAGTCTACTGGTGTTTGCTGGTAGATGGATCACCAGACCTACACTCCATTTGGCACCAACTGGCTCTCTACAGTGTAATATTGACATAAATGCAAGGGCTGAATGGTATGTGGATGCTAGGCTTCCTGCCAGCTTCCACATGCCTAAATGCCAGTCTCAGTCTCATGTATCATAGATAAAGAGGCACAACAACCGTGCAGTCCATGATGTGATATGTAAATGCATCTCACCAACAAGGACTGTAATTTGGTGTGGGTATTTCCTAATCTGCTATATAATATAGCGAGGTGACCAAACCTTGTAATATTAGCCTCTTTTTCAAACTGTGCAAAACTTTTCCTTCTATCACTTTACTCATTTGAGTAGCCTCCTAACTGGAAGCATGTGAAAAGTCTCAGTGAACCCAGTGGGCTGCATGATTCAATTTATTCCCATTCTTAAAGCTTTGCCTTGTACTATGTACTCCTGCCTCTGTCACTGCTGTTTTTAGGGGTCTCTCTCACCTTTATATATGTGATATATGAAATAAAAAGTTTCTCAAGTGTTCCAGCTAATATTTTGGCAGGCTGTTGACCTGGTAAAGCTCACTCAAGTTTTTTTCTTTACCTTGACAGAGCTGTTAAATTGGTCACAGATTTTATGGGCTATCACCAGCATGGATTTTTCTTTTCTTTTTTTTCTTCTTTTTTTCCAGCATTTCAGTTTTGACACAAAGTCATTAACAAGCCAGTTTTAGACGGAGTGCAAATGCTGGTCTGTGCACTTAGCGAGGCTCTTTATTGTGCTCACTGAGTTGGCACCATTGTGCTCTTGGTGTGAAAAAGGGGCTTGGGGAGTTGGGACAAGCCCCACTCCACATTGCCTCACCATCTCCCTCATAATGTTTATGGCAGGGTCTTTTCAAAGCCTTAACACAGTATGTTGGATGTTTCCTGTTATTGTTTGTCTTGGATATTTCAGAGGAGAGACATTTGACTTTAGCTTTTCCCAATGTAATGTTGCTGCCATAGGCCCTTCTGTTTAACAGCTTTTCAGCATCTCACAAAGGGGCTTTGAATGAACCTGATGTTTTACTCACTGTCCAGATGAAGAAGGGCTTTTGCCCAGCTACACAAAAGTAAAACCATATCTTAGAAGGCATGAAGAACTGCGGGTCAGTGCAGCACAAGCCACCAGCATAACAGCATCTTAGAAAACCCTCAGATAGCCAGATGGAAAGATAAGGCAAAATGTCATTGCAGCTTAATTTATCCTACAAAATTTGGGATGGCCTGCTCTTAGCATTTGCATTTGGGATTGAAAATCGACAATAAGTTGCCCATGATACAACAATATTTGCTACCTTGGTTGATGATGACGTGGTTGGAAGAGGAGTGCATTTTCAGTGTAACTCTATCTAGTATTAATTTAGCTCTGCAAAAAACAAGCTCCCATTTAGTCTTTTAAATTTGTAAATATCTTCCCTTTGCATTCAGTCATTTTCTATATTCACTTTCCATAACTATATGGGTGACTGAGATTTACAAACATGAATATTTCTGAAAGGCAATGTTTTCTTACACATTTAAATACTTGCAGAGAGAAATTTTTAAATTTCATGTGTAAATTTGTTCTCCACAAACACATGCAGTGGACCCCCAATTACAAGCAGTTTGCTTATCCAATCACAAAGCTAAAGACAGTGTTGCACTGCATATGTGATTAATTATAATTAAATAACATGGGCCAAATAATAAGATAATGAGTTAAATAATAGCCAAAATAAATGCTGCAGAATAATTCCAAATACAAAATAGATGTAAGAAAATAGCAAGTCTGATAACAGGCAGATGAAGAGAATAAATTCTTCAGGAATAGGATTCCTTTATTATTTGTATAATAGTACCATCTAGAGACCCGGACCAAGAGTAGAGATCCACTGTGCTAAGCCTGAAGTACAGGGCATGGTAACACTATTCTCAGAAGTGCGCGTGAAGCTCATGTAGGTACATCCACATTAATCTGGCTATTGTGGATAGCAGTGACTGAAACTGTGGTAACACGGACATCAGTATGGGGAGTACAAGTCCACATTGTCCAACAAGCCAGGGGCAGAGTCTGGGCTTACTTCCAAACCTGAACCTCTCTAGCAGGATGCCTTTTTTTTTGTCTGAGCCCTGGTAGGATACTGTATGTGATCTTACTGTTTCCCAGAAACATTAGGAGGGTTAACATGCCTGGAACCAACCTGAAACTTGGATGCTTGAACTGAACTTTTAAAAATGTGGATAATGTTATTACGTGCATTTTTACATGTTTCATTTCTTTGCTCCTTTATGATTGTAGGTGCACTACTGGAAGTCTACATAGTGCTGTAGTTGCTAAGTATTATAGGTATTCTTGACTCCAGACACATCATGAATTAGAGAGGCTATGTTTTGGTATACAGATACAAGCAAGAAGCAGTGGATCTGTCAGCAGCCAGTCCATTCAGTCTGTTACTACCTCCGTTGTGCAGCCTTAAGTAATTTAGAAAATCCTAGGGGGAAGTAAACAGCCCAAAGAGGACAGACAAAGCTGGCAGCCCCTTGACTGTATGCTGGCAAAAAAAGTGAAATGCAGAGTCCTGCATTTGTATGGATCACACAAATATCTCTAGAGGGAGTCAAAGAGCTATTTCTCTAGGAAGATGTGATAGATTATAAACACAACACAATCAGGGCAACCGCAAAAAGAGCCCCTTCCTATGTGAAATGGGGTGAGGGGGGGTCAATATAGGGGTTAGGTTGATGGCAAAATTTTAAAGTGTTGTCTCTCCCCCCCAGCATAAACACGCACACTGGCTCAGCTGGATTTTGCCTTTATTGAAGCTCTGTGGCACTTTTCTTGCCATCTCTTTATGCACAGATAGTATCTCTCTGACCTTCTTGCTCCAAACTGAGCATGGTTTTGTGGAGCCAGCCACAATCAGTTTCTGTTGAATAAGGAAAGGAACTTAGACCAGAGTGGTCTAGTCTTCATGTCTATACAAGGGTTTGGTGTCTGATTCTGTCTCCAATGTATTTATTGTTTGAATGTATTGGCCAGCTTTCCCCCCACAGTACGCTGCTTCCCTGGGCTTGTGATGAGCAGTTTGCTGTAAATTATCTGTTGCTTATTTGTGCTCTGATAGTTAAATCACAGCAGGCCAAACTTTTCAAATAGCCCATTGTGCACAGTAGTAAATCCTAAGGTAAAATCTTGAGGTTAATGATGCAGCTCTCAATTACTTCAGTAGAGCCAAGAGTTTCTTTTCAGAACTAATTTCCCACAACTGCACCCAAATACATGGTTAGAGTCTAGCAAGCCAGGTAGCCGGGTGCAGGTTGAGAATGGAGCTCCTTTAAAAATGAGGCGGAGGGATTGCAATGGGAATGATTAACTACTGGGTGCTTCTGAACACCCACTGATTCCCTTTGGCACCTAAGTAGGAACTAATCATTGCTGAACACTTGTAATTCCTTGTGCTGAGTGGAATAGTGGAAACTTGTGCCCATGCACATTTCAAATTCAGTCCCCAGCAAACTCATGCCTGCAGTATTGAAAATCAGTAAAACATGTAAAAATGTTCCGATAAAAGTCAAACATTTGCACAAACACAGGCACAAAGGGGGTTTGAATGAAATCAGGGCAAAAACACTGAGAAATCCATGCCCCTGTTTGCAAAATGGGTTTCCCATTTGCTCTCCCAATCTTAGAGACTCTTTAAAACCATTTTTGTTGCTGTTAAAATTGAATCCGACTATTACTCTACAATATGGCCTATTTCCTTTTACTAGTTAGCATTTAAAGGTGTTTTACAATTCAAATGAGCCATGCAATTAAAGGTGACATTGCCAAAACTGGACGGCCTAAAATTAGACATTCCTGC
>NW_005841851.1:4407086-4416667 GCF_000455745.1 Alligator sinensis
TTAGAGCTTGGCCCGCATTTATATCATGCTGTCTTTGGGCTGTACCTGTCTGCTCCAATCTTATGAGTCAACAGGATACTGAAATGTTCCAGAATCCTACTCTTTGTGTTACTCTGCGCGCTCTGCCTGCCAATATCACCCCAGCTTCTTCCCTGCCCTTACAGTATTTACCCCTCTAATATATGTATGCCATATAATGAAATGCTTTGCTGCTCTGTAGTGCCTTTCCTCTGAAAACTGGAAAGCGCTTCACTATTATTATTATTTATATTACAGTGGTCTCTTTGTATGAACACATGATATGAGACAGTGCCTGCCCTGGAAAGCTTACGATTAAACTAGACGAGGCAAAGGAACAGAGAAAGGAAGGATTGTTATTCCCACTGGTCAGACTAGAGATGGAGGCACTAAGAGGGTAAAGGTCTGATTCTGCGCCCTGTGGAATCCATGGCACCCCCTCGGGACTTCACCGGTGCAAGAGCAGTGCAGCAGTGAATCACAAGAGCCCAGATCTGAGCCTGAGTCCAACAGCTTAATCACAGTCGCACCCTGAAATGCAAATTGAGTCAATCACATGCCATCCCCATTGTCTCCACTTATACATGGGGACCCTGAAGTACACAGGCAGGCACTAATCGCAGTGGCATAACTATCCAGAGCTCCTGGCATCCCACTCCATAGATTAACTCCACACCTACTTCCCTATATATCATTTGCCATGTAACTCTTTAGAGTGTAAAGCAGGTTCATGTGGCAAGGCAGAATGGTGAAAGAGTATTTTGGATAAGACACAGGGCCAAAATCCTGCTGTTCCCCAGGGTCTTCAAATCTTCCCACAGCAATGGGACCTTTTCCTTCTCACCTGACTTTTAGTTCTCATGTGAAAATGCTTCACACAGTAAACTCCCTGCTGTTTGGTTCTTCCCCTCACATGACGCTTGACCTCAGGAGTCTAATTCTTGGTTTTCAGAGCCACACCAACAGCCCAAATCAGCCATGGCAAGTCTTCCTGACCTCAGGGGGAGTGCTGTGACTAGGGTGGCCATCATAGAGGACAGTCCGGTCATCTTCTGTCCTTTATTGATGTGAAACCGGACACCTTTATATCCTCTATTTTTCTCTTTCTTCAAGAGAAGAATAGAGGACATAAAGGTGTCCGGTTTCATATCAATGGAGGACAGAAGACAGAGTAGCAGAAAACCAGAATGTCCTCTATGATTGCCACCCTAGCTGTGACACTGTATTGTCACTTAGTCATAGGGACATAAGTCATACTTGCATCATAAAGAAAACCAAATATACCTCAGGGCCATTTGGGCTGGGTTGGCAGAATTTTTAGCTGCCTCCAAATTACAGATTATGACTGTTACTAAGGTGATAGTGTTGTGTAAATGATGTCACAAAGCATTATAGAGCACACAAGGATGCTGGCACATTAATGGCATGTGTGAAGGTGCCTTCCTGAGACAAGGCAGTAATGCCTGCCTAGCTTTAGATTTAAAAATCCGCAAGGAATAATGAAAAATCCTCTTTACTCACTGCTTCTCTATCAGTACAACCTGACTGAGCTCAGTGGAGTTATTCCTGATTTACAGTGATATAGGTAGAAAAGAATGAGACTCCTCTTTGCAGTTTGTTAATGTTTGCAGTTGCACATAGATATGTGTATCCTCAAATCAGAGATGAAAAGAATGCTCAGAGTCCATGGGGAGATAAAAAGCATGGAAGCCTAAATAAAACAACATAAAAGACATTTGATGTCACTCAGTCTGTCTCCTTGCCAAGGTGAGATAATCTATAATAACACAATGTTTGTATAGCAGCGACAATGTACCAGGTGCTTCACAAGGTGCTACTTGGTCTGTGCACTATGAACGGGTATATAAATACATTAACGTCTAGCTGTCTCTTTCTTTGAAATATTTTGCTATATATTACAGGCAGTTTAGGGTTTATCACATGAAGCATGCACTTGCCAATCAGATCCCAGTATGCTTTAATGTTAAAAAAAAAACCATGCAGGCACCCAACCCCTCTCCCCCCTGCCCTCCTACATAATTTTTTTGGCATTCGTTACAAAATCCAGGTTTTTTTGCACTCGGTCAGTCTTTTGAAGCCAGGCAATGTTGGTGGTTATGGCTGTTGAGTGACCTGTATTAAAAGAGTTGTTGGTCTCAGTCCAGTTGTTCATGGAAAAGTGCCCAAGTTACAAACACTGCCCTTGCATCTGGTACGCTGGTTAGGTATGTCAGCAAAAGGGTGACTGCTGAGTAGCTCATGGGCTCTTCTCTTTTCATAAGTCCTTCAGGCCAGAGCTGAAGCCCTTTTGTGAGCTTGCCTGGTGTGGACCCATTGGATGGCAGGCTTTGCTCTCTAGTGCTCTCCCAACTCATTTCAGATCATATGTCTAGTGTAATGAATTACTCCTAAAAGGTGGATGCTTAAAAGGGCGCAGGCTAATGAATAAGGCCCAGACTCACCATGCACTAAAGAAAGCCACATTCTGCGAGCGTCCACAGGAATGAAAGGGATGGCTTGAAATGGAGGATACTTTGCTGCCCAAGCAAGGGTGACAGAGAAAAGATACATATCTTTAACAGCAAAGATAATGTGCCATTGGAACAATGTATCAACACACAGGATGGATTTGCCAACACTTGCTCCCTTCAAGTGTTGACTGTACGTCTTTCCAAAAGATATAGCATAGCTCAAACAAAAGTTGTAGGCTTGATGCAGAAATTATTGGGTGAGGCTCTTGGGCCCATGCTTTGCAAGAGTTTGCATTAAATTATCTGTTTTTTCATTTGACCTTAAAACTTACTAATCAAGTCCTTAGTGACTTCTGACTGGATGGATTGACACATAGTAGATATTTCCTCTAGTGATGGTGCTGTTGGCAACAAAATGCCTCCCTGCATGCCATTTTAATAGCTGTAGGCTTTGTATACGAACTCAGAGCTGTTTCAGAGATCAGAGTTAGTATGTGTTGGATCTCTGAACTGAATTCTTCAAACCCCTCTGGTGACCACGTTGGTATAACTTAAGATTTCTAGATAGGCACTGGAACCCTGTATGACAAGCACACAATTCCCTACCCCCACCTCTCCCATCATGTCAACAAGTACAAATATATCCCCCGACAGGCAGACGTATAAATCTTAACTGTCGAGAAACAAAGCAGTTTTTAAACTTTAACGAGCAGACTAATGGAAATAAAATGCAGAGAAAATGCAAAAAAATTGACTAAAATGTTTTTTATTTTGGCATTCTGGGGGGGGAAAGTGTGTGCACTAAATAATAAATAAGCCATGCAATGTTTTTACAGCCTCTTTTCATATGCGTGAATATTTAAAACATGCAAAAATGTGGAATAGGCATTTACTTGGGGACAAAAGAAAAATATTTATTTTATGTAAGGAGGGAAAAGGTGTACCGAAAGCAAGATGGGGGAAATGGAGAGATGCATGTTTAATGGATTGCTGGTTCACATCAGGGAGAGATTTTCAAGTGTGAACATATTTGTAGACAAACTGATCTGACAAGTTAGCTTGGTTAAGATGCACTTGCATTGGGGTTCGCTTGGGGAACAGCATTGTGTTCTCAGGGTATTTTGTGGGTGTGAATGATGCCCATTTGTTCTCTGGCAGCCAGACTGCAAAGTTCTCCACTTGTGTTCATACTCAACAGACCAGGCCCTCTTTGGAACCAGAGAGGGCTCCAGGAAAAAGACACACAGCAGGGCTTGTCTTTATATGTCTTATGTCCAGAAGGGATGGGCTAGTTTTCTCTTTTTGCAGAACATGGGCCATAGCTTGAGAGTGTTTCTTTGAAAATAGTAATCAAGTCTATGCAAAAGTCAAGGGAAGTTTTTGGGTTTGGCAGGGTTCATACAAACAAAATCCCAACTCTGGGAATCTCCAAATACCAGGAAAATGCAAGCTCCGGACTTGAATGCTCCTGTTATTAACACTTTAGGCTGGATCACAGAAGATCTGGATTCACATCTTGCTTCTGCCAGAACTCACTGTTGGACATTGGTCAAATTACTTTACCTATGTTCCTTGCTGGGCTTCTCCCTACCATGGAAATAATGCTTCTTTCATTTTTCTTGCTTATTAGGACTCTAGGCTTAATAGCAGGACCTATTTCTTATTATCTGTGTGTACAGTGCCCATCAGGATGAGGTCCTGATCTTGGATGGGGACTTTTAAGTTGTATCATGCTATTATTCAAGAAAAGGAATATGGGGCAGGGGAATGTCGATACTTCAGCATCACTGCTGAGCAAATAAGAGAGATGAAATACAACATATATATAGTGAGTAGAAGCCTAGAAAAATGCTTCGTCTGGTCTTACATGCTTCTGCACTGGTGAATGAGTATCAAGGACAGGGGCGGGCAATTATTTTGGGCAGAGGGCCACTTACTGAGTTTTGGCAAACCATCGAGGGCCACATGACAGGCAGCCCAGGGCAGATAAATATTAATTTTCTAAATTTTTTAGGGGCCCCGCAGGCTGGATAGAATGGCCTGGCAGGCCGCATCCGGCCCACGGGCCGCATTTTGCTCCCCCCTGATCAAGGACCTTCCCTGTCACTAAGCTGGCCTTTATCTTTGCTCTTTGCGCTTTGCTTCTGATATAGTTGAAAACCCATTGGAAAGGCCTGCAGCCAAGACCAGCAGGGTCATTATTGTTATGTATGCCGTGGCTTGTGCCCGTATTGTTTGTTTAACTGCAAGCTTTATTTTCCCCTGACTTTTGATTCTTTTTGCCTACTTTATATTTTAATGCATGGTTTTATGGAAATATTTATAGTACATATGTAGCACATAAAACACCATCATAACTCCACTTTGCTTCAGTCCTGCTGAAATAAATGATGTTGTTGTTATAATCGTTTTATAAGGTTATATCTGCTCTCTTATGAAAAAGACCTGTGATGGTTTGAACAATCAACCTGGTGAGCTTTTACAACTTTTTTGTCGGTATAGTGACCTCATTGACTTTCTCAAGCTCCTAAATTGTCTGACTTCCCAGCTTTTATCAACATACATGGCAGAATGAACACATAAAAGATGTATGACATCAGGGGTGGGGGGACTGCATGATGTTACCAGAGCAGGTGGCTCTCTGAAGGTAGACCTCCATGAGAGAAGGCAGTACAATCCACAAACATTATGGCTCCCTGATCCTCTTATATTAAGTCCCAAAAAGTATTTCCCCCATTTGTAGAATGTGTTCCACACATAAGAAGAACAGCTTGAAAAGCTACTTCCCAAGAAGAAACTTGCCAGAAGATCTTCATTGAGAATAGCTCACAAGGTCTACAGAATCAAAGATGGGTGCTGCAGGGGGAAACAGAACAGGCAGAGCAGAGGGAGAAAGACAAAACAGAGAGGATTTTGGTGAATTAATCCCAGAAATCAGAGCTTTAAAATCCCTTATGCAAGCACAGCTTGATAAAATCAAAGCAGTAATAAAAGAAATTGGGGTCAGGGTCACAGACCTGGGGATAAAGGTGGGGGAACCCTGCAATCAGTAGTAAATCTTCAAAAAAAGATTAAGATGATTGAAGAAAAAGAAAGAAAAAAAAGACCTTGCAGAGAAAAGTGAGATTATAGAAAGCCAGGAGAAAAGAAATAATGTAAGAATAAGAGGACTCCCAGAAGGTGTGGAGAAGGGAGATTCAGCAGAATATTTAAAGCAGGTATAGTACTCCTTCCTACGGCTGCAAATACAGACAACCATCCTTGTAGACAGAGCACACAGATCTTGCTGCACTCCCCTCAATTCAAACCAAGAGACATGATACTATGTTTGCTCTGTTTTGAGTAAAAGGAGCAGATCCTGAAGAAGGCTAGAGAGATTTCTGATCCTACTCCTGAAGGATATAAAATGTGAGTATTTCAAGACCTGTTACAGGCAACATTAAAGAGAAGGAAGAACTGAGTGAAATTACAGCATATCTCAGAGAAGCAAGTATAAGAATATAATATTCACCAGCCAGAAGACCAGTGTCTGTAGCCAGACTGTTTGAATGTTAACATATGTAAACATTATATCCATGATGGTAAGTTATAACAGTTCATAGAATCAAAGGACCGGAAGGGACCTGCCAGATCATCAAGTCCGGTCCCCTGCCATGAGCAGGGAGTTATTGGGCTTAAACGAGCTCAACAAAGTGCTTGTCCAGCCTCATTTTGAACATCTCCAAGGATGGTGACCGCACCACCTCTGCTGGGAGTATGTTCCAGATTCTGGTGACCCTTACAGAGAAAAAGTTCTTTCTTATGTCCAGCCCCTAGATCTTGATGCTTACCCCTGATGTACTTACCCCTGATGTACAACGCCCTGGGGTAAGTGGGGAAGCGGGAGACCTGAAGGAAGAGCAAGCAGGAGGGAGCAACAGGGGAGGTGTTCTCATACTTCCTGAGAAATCAGGAATCGAATACTTACCTCAGGTGCTTGTACACAAATGCGCGGAGCCTGGGAAACAAGCAGGAAGAATGGGAAGTCCTTGCACAGTCATGGCACTATGATAGGATTGGAATAGCAGAGACTTGGTGGGAGCTGCATGACTAGAGCACTGTCATGGATGGGTACATACTGCTCAGGAAGGACAGGCAGGGGAGAAGAGGAGGAGGAGTTGTACTCTAAACGGCTATATGATTGCTCAGAGCTCCGGTGTGAGACTGGAGACAGGCCTGTTGAGAGTCTCTGGGTTAAGGTTAGAGGGGAGAGCAACAAGGGTGATGTCATGATGGGGTCTGCTATAGACCCCCAGACCAGGAGGAAGTGGTGGATGAGGCGTTCTTCAAACAGCTAGCACAAGCTTCCTGATCACAGGCCCTGGTTCTCATGGGGGACTTCAATCACCCTGACATCTGCCGGGAGGGCAATACAGCAGTGCGCAGGCAATCCAGGAAGTTTCTGGAGAGTGTGGGGGGCAACTTCCTGGTGCAAGTGCTGGAGTGGTCAACTAGGGGCTGTGCTCTTCTTGACCTGCTGCTCACAAACAGGGAAGAATTGGTGGGGGATGTAGTAGTGGATGGCAACTTGGGCAGCAACAACCGTGAGATGATAAGAGTTTAGGATCCTGAGGAAAGAAAGGATGGAAAGCAGCAGAGAAGAGACAGTGGACTTCAGAAAAGCAGACTTCGACTCACTCAGGGAACTTATGGGCAGCATCCCCTGGGAAATCAAACTGAAGGGGAGAGGAGGCCAGGCGAGCTGCCTGTACTTGAAAGAAGCCTTACTGAGAGCACAGGAACAAACCATCCCAATGTGCAGGAAGACTAGCAAGTATGGCAGAAGACTTGGCTTAGCAGGGAACTCTTCAGTAAACTAAGTCACAAAAAGGAAGCTTACAAGAAGTAGAAACTTGGAGTATAAAAGTATTGCTTGGGCATGCAGGGATGAAGTCAGGATGGCCAAAGAGCAAATGGAGTCTCAGCTGGCAAGGGATGTGAAGGGTAACAAGAAGGGGTTTTACAAGTATGTCGGTAGCAAGAGGAGGATCAGGGAAAGTGTGGGTCTTACTGAAAGGGGGAAGCAAGCTTGTGACAGAGGATTCAGAAAAGGTTGAAGTGCTCAATGCCTTTTTTGCCTCACTCTTCACAGGCAAGGTCAGCTCCTAGACTACAGCACCGGGCAGTACATTTTGGGGAGGAGGTGAGCAACCCTCACTGGTGAAAGATCAGGTTAGGGACTATTTAGAAAAGCTGGATGTCTAGATGTCCATGGAGCCAGATGGGATGCACCCAAGGGTGCTGAGGTTGTTGCCTGATGTGATTGCAGAGCCGCTGGCCATCATCTTTGAAAACTCATGGCGATCAGGAGACGTCTCAGGTGATTGGGTGATTGGGCACAGAGTGCCCATATTTAAGAAAGGGAAAAAGAAGGATCCAGGAAACTACAGACCAGTCATCCTCACCTCAGTCCCTGGAAAAATCATGGAGCAGATCCTCAAGGAATCCATTTCTAAGCACTTGGAAGAGAAAAAGGTGATTAGGAACAGTCAGCATGGATTCACCAGGGGCAAGTCATGCCTGACTAACCTGATTGCCTTCTATGATGAGATGAAGTACTACTTCATCAGTCAGGGCAGCTTCCAAGGGAACCAACTTCCAAGGGAAGTGGTGCTCACTCCTACCCTGACGGTCTTCAAAAGGAGGCTAGATAATTACCTAGCCGGGGTCATTTGACCCCAGCATCCTTTCTTGCCCATGGCAGGGGGTCGGAGTTGATGATTTGCTCAGGTCCCTTCCAGCCCTACCAACTATGAAACTATGACTGGCTCTGTGGATGTGGGAAAAGCAGTTGATGTGATATACCTTGAGTTTAGCAAGGCTTTTGATATGGTCTCCCACAACATTCTCGCAGACAATCTAAGGAAATGCAGGTTGGATGAATGGACTGTAAGGTAGACAGAAAACTGGCTGGAGCATTGGGCTCAGAGAGTAGTAATCAATGGCTCGATGTCTAGTTGGCAGCCGGTGTCAAGTGGAGTGCCCAGGGGTCAGTATTGGGGCCGGTTTTGTTCAATGTCTTCATCGATGACCTGGAAGATGGCATAGAGTGCACCCTCAGCAAGTCTGCAGATGACGCCAAGCTGTGGGGAGTAGTAGATATGCTGGAGGGTAAGGTTAGGATTCAGAGTAGCCTAGACAAAGTGGAGGATTGGGCCAAAAGGAATCTCATGAGGTTCAACAAGGACAAGTGCAAAGTCCTGCACTTAGGACGGAAGAATCCCAAGCATTCATAGAGCCTGGGTGCTGTCTGGCTTGGCAGCTGCCCTGCAGAAAAGGACCTGGGGGTTACAGTGGACAATAAGCTGAGTATGAGCCAGCAGTGTGCCCTTGTTGCCAAGAAGGCTAACAGCATACTAGGCTGCATTGGTAGGGATGTTGCCAGTAGGTCAAGGGAAGTAATAATTCCCCTCTATTCAGCACTGATGAGGCTAAATCTGGAGTGCTGTGATCAGTTTTGGGCCCCCCACTACAGAAAGAATGTGGGCAAATTGGAGAAAGTCCAGAGGAGGGTGACAAAATGGTGTGGGGGCTGGGGGACATGACTTATGAGGACAGGCTGAGGTACCTGGGCTTATTTAATCTGGAGAAGACCAAGTCAGGATTTAATAGCAGCCTTTAACTACCTGAAGGGTAGTTCCAAAGAAGATGGAGCTGGACTGTTCTCAGTGGTGGCAGTGAAAGAACAAAGAGGAGTGGTCTCAAGTTGCAGCAAAGGAAGTTTAGATTAGATATAGGAAGAATTTTCTCACTAGGAGGGTAGGAAAACACTGGGAGAGGTTACCCTGACAGAGAGAGGTGGTGGCATCTCCATCCTTGGGGTGTTTTAAGACCCAGCTAGACAAAATCTTGGCTGGGATGATCTAGTTGGGGTTAGACTAGATGACCTCCTGAGGTCCCTTCCAAGCCTAATTTTCTATGATGCTATGACTGTAGCCAAATGGAAGTGTGTAGGAACCACTGTAAGGACTGAAGAAGCCTCAGAAGTCTGGATTCCCAGGTGGCCAGCCCCCCCCCTTGCATGTACTTTTGCACTTTTTCACACATTTATGA
>NW_005841851.1:4416677-4433805 GCF_000455745.1 Alligator sinensis
ACTTAGGTGGTACATCCTGCTTGTTTGGTAAGGTTAGCAACAAGACACAAATGCCAGCAAAGCTCTGAAGAATGCACCTTCCTTTTCTATTTGTTGGGTCCAATGCAAGATGCTGGGCATGATCTATATGTTTGAGTCCTCACTTTGCATGAGGTCTGCCCTATTCCTGGTCTAGCAGTGGTGGCTGGAAATGCTTAGAGGCCGTAGTTTTCAGTTGGTGGTGTTGCGTTCTCCAGGATAGCTGACTGGAATCCTTAAAGATGCAAAGAGCTGATCTCCCAAGTTGGAAAACTGAAGTCTCTTGACCTTCAGGGCATGGCAGAAGGTCCATCCATCACACAAGATTTTTCTGAAGGGAGTGAGCAGTGCATTGCAATGATGGTTGAACTTTGCCTTGGAATAGTTTCTGTGCGTACCAAAGGACTGTGAGTACAAGGTGACTAAATTACACATGCAGTGTATGATTAAATAATCCGGTGCTGTTACATGTAGGCAGAGAGGGGAAGAAAATATGCACAAAAATATAAGTGAAATTCCTTGATTGTGTCCCATCCTTAATTTTAAATATAAAGTTTAACCTCCCCCTTTTTCTTTAATAGCAGAAGTAGTAGTAATACATGAGCAAGTGGCCTTTTTCTTATTTACCTCAAATCCTTCAAAAGATATGTAGAGTTTCCTTGGAGTGCTTGTGTTGTCACCTGTTTGCCAAGGTTTTAGACAATAACATCAACCTCTGCACGTGAAGATAATGGGTCAAATTATTTCCTAACTCCTGACACCAAAAATGAATTTAGCTCAAGCCTGAAGATTTGTTTTTGCATAGGATTCTTACCAGGCAATATTTTTTTCACCTTAACCTAATTTTTAATCTGTTTGAAAAGAACAAGGAAAGTGCTGTTCAGTGTGTAGTGTAAATAATACTTTAAATGAAAAGTTTAACTTGTCAGGCAGTCTGCCCCTGGGATCAACACATGGTAGCAGAGTAGATCCATTGCATCTGCCACAGTATGGGACAGGAGCTAGTGTCTGATATTTCCAAGAATAGGTTCTCTACCTTCTCAGTTCTGCACATACATTAAAGCCTTTCTGTAACTTCAAGCTTTCATGTTCAGTTCATTTTAAATGTTGGCCAGGACAGGTTCTTGGCTTTATCCTATATTAAAAAGACAGCACCTTACCTTTCGTAACTGATAGTGCCAATTAGCCTGCCATAAATGCCATGCAAATGTCATCACAGTGAGTCCAGTTTGGGAATCAGTGCAGCCTGCTTGCAAGTACTGCTGCTAAGTAGTAAGCTTACCATGGAGATGTGGCCCCTGACTTCATCCCCTATTCACTTTTGTCTGAGTTCCAAGGAGGGATGGATCTAAGCATACACTGAAAAAAGTGCATGCTTTAATGCTTTTCTGAATCAGGACCCTAGACAAAAATGAAGCAAGGTATAAAAAAAGAAAGCAAAGGGCAAAATAAAGTCTAGACGTATGAAAACTTTTAAAGAAAAGACCAAGCATGCAACAGTAATTTACTGTGAATTAATGGCACATTTTAAAAATTAATACCCAAACATCAAAATGCTTTATACAAGACAGAAGCCTTTTTGTAACTTCTCCAGCCCAGAAAAGAGAAAGAAGATAATGAATAATTGAATTATACACAGAGAAAAGCTATATGCTGAACAAGTGAAAAACCAATCTAGGGGAAAACTAGCCCAGACTAGCTGGAATAAGAAGTAGACTTTGAAAAAGAAAGAGGGAATAGGAGATCCAGCATGGAACACTATACATCATTATTATATTTATTAGCCATACATCATATATTACACTAGTGCCTAAGGGTGAACCTAGAAGACACCACTGTACTGGTGCTGAGAAGCAGAGGGTCTCTGTCCCAAGCAGCTTACAATCTAAAGAGACAAAACAGGCACAAGGTAGACAGAAAAGGATAAAAGACACCAGCAGAATGAACAGTGTGGTTTCTAAACCTGTTGAGCCTAAGATGTAACAGGAGTCAGGTTGTGCCATGGGTGAATGTGGCTCCAGACATGTACAAAAACGAAGTAGCTTCAGTCAGTGAGAAACTGGTTAGGGGCTGGGCCATGCAAAATATTCATAGTTGAACTTGCTGCCACAACTTGGTGTCATGTTTTGCAATGATAAGGCTCTCCTCGTGCTTATGGGCACCAGCACACCCTTGGGAGAGAAAGGGAAATGTTGCAGTTTGGCGACAGTTGAGCAAAATTCCTCATCATGTGCTTTGCTCCAACTCTATTCAGCAAAGCAGAGCATGTGTCTATTAAAGACAATAGGATAAAATAATGTCCTTCAAGTCAAGCCTTGTCTGAGAGCTTTGTGGATCAGGATGCTTTGCCGAATCAAGGCTTTAAACTCTAATCTCTCAGGACAGGTGCGGCTCAGACAGTATGTATCAGCAGGGGGCTCTGGTCACTTCAGAACCAGTAATTTGCAGGACTGGGCACCTTGGTTTGTTCTATGAATCAAGGCCTTTGCTATACCATATAAATGGTCTCCATTCCAGGCTCCAGCTATTCCCACAAGGCTTTGGAAATTGCTGGTGACATTTTAGAAGTAAGCAAATACTTGCACATTTATGAACATCTGACAGATTGAAATAGGCAGAACCAGAAGGCAACCAGAAAGGGATAGGGAAGGGAGGAAGAGGGAGACAGAGAATAAAATTTGTCTGCATCACCTGGCTTATAGTCTCAGGTGGGGATGGAGTCAGAGTCAATTCAGCTTAAAAATATTAGAGGGTACAAATAAAGAAGCTGTTTGGATCAATGGTCACAGTCCTTACTGGTCATCTACCCAGCTAATCACCTGGAAAATTCCCTCAGATGCAAAACAGACCTTGTGAAGACACTAGGGAGAGGACCAGTTAGTGACTTCATGGATTTATACAGGCAACAGGGGTATGTAATTATGTTTCTTCCTGTACCCAAGTAAACCAATGGCCATCATATAACTCCTTCTAAGATAGGTTCAGACTATTTACTCCTAATAGTGGGATGAAACCCATCTTTCAGCAGTATACAAAATCCTGAAGCTAAAGTTAGTTTGGGTGAGTAGCTTGGAGGCTCCAAGGACTCTTGCAAAGACCACTCATGGTTGGCCTTCCTTTTCAGCAGACATTTTTTATTATGTGAGGATGGTCCCTTATGCAGGACACTCATTTTATGACCTGTGCAACAGTGCATTTTTTTCCTAGTAGAAAAGAGACTTGTGTTTTCCAGCTGTTCTATTTGCTTCAGGCACAAATCCACATGCTGCCCTCGGAGCAACCCAGTCCAGGCTGTGTGGTCTTTTTGCAGGTCAGATCCTCTTTCTGAATCATATGAAGCACTATACACAGCCCAAGCCCTTTTCTGCCATGCTATAAAATGGTTGGGTTTTGCGTACTCTACTTTGGAATGAGTCCCTTGGAGGAACAGGCCTGTAAAGTTTTTATAAGTCATATTTTATAAGGTATAGTGAGTTGAATGAATGATTTTTTTACGTATGAAACAGATTTAATACACTGCTTCAAGAACCTCAGCCTGGCAAAGCAGGTTTGACCACAGTCCCTGGTTCCATATAAACTGACCCCTAGGATGGGGTTCAAAATAAAGTCTCTATGGAACAGATTGGTCATGGCTAAAGAGGCATCATGTTAAGAACAAAGGGCCTGCATATTATGAGGTGCGACCCTCCCTGTCCCACAGCTGACATCCTAATGATCTGGGTTTTTCCAAGGAGTGTCCAGATCTCTCCAGATTAAATTTTGGGGGTTTAAAAATTTCATGTAAGAAATACTCAAAGCGACTGTTCCTCAGGTCTCAGGCTTCTTGCCATGAAAGTAACTACTAAGGGCAGTATCTGTGTACTTTGTGCACTTCTGTGTTCAAAGGGGGTCTGAGTGAAAAAAGCATGAGAAATCCCCACTTTGAGACAAAGACTTATTCCAGCACATACTATAGCATTTGTCATTTGGTGCATTTAAGACCTCAGAAGTCAGAATGTTGACTGCTGGTTGCATGAGACAGCTACACATCTAGGGAGCTCTAACAAGACCCTAGTCTATTCAGCAACAGAGCAAACAATTCAGTCTGCAACTCAGCTTCCTAATAAGAACCTTGGCTGGACGTGACCCTACACTTCATCTCATTGCAAAACATCATTCATTCAACAGTGATCATTTTATTATACTGCTTTCAGGAAACTCTTTTGCTTCAAATCCAATCTCAGCAATTTCCAGTAAAATGCCACTTCTGCCCCCATGGAGATAAAACCGCTTCTGGAGCAGGTGTTTCAGAACTAGGACTGGAGTCAGTGACCTGGACATACCATCCAGTCCTATGTAAACTGCATTTGCATGCAGATGTTTGGCCCAGGACACCCTACTCATTTGATACTACAGGATGATGTTAGATTGGTGGAATTGTCCTATATTTTGGTGGAAAATGCCATGAGAATTTAAGGGCTGTTAGGGACTGAGATGTGAGCAGTCAGGGAAGATCACCTGGTAATCAAGTGAACTCCAGGAACTGGGTCCATGGGAGGCTACGAGTCACAGCTGAAATCAGAGTCCACTGGGAGTCAAAGCTAGAGTTTCCAATAAGCAAGTCAAGGAACTGCAGAGGGGTCAGGAGCAAGCACCTAGGACTGGCTTTTAAAGGCTGGAGTGAATGGGGCCTGTTTCCTGCAGCCTCAGGGGATTGGCTGCCCTGGTTGCCCATTTAGGACTAGCTGGGCCTAGAGCACTGATCCAAGGTTGGTGCAGGTGAGGCCTGTTTCCATTCAGCATCAGGGGATGGATTGCACTGTTTATTCAATTGGGACTGGCCTGGACCCCAATCTGAGCTCATTATAGTATCTCCCTTCCTAGGGTGATCTTTGGGCGCCTTTAGACCAGGCTTTCCTGGATGGACTTGGTGGAATGTTTGGACCAAATTAGGGTCTGCACATTTTCTGTGGGCTCCTACGAGAGCTATACCAGTCCATAGCCTTCCCAGACAACCAGGTGCTGGAGTTTCCCCTGTATATTCTGGCTGTTGAGGACTTCCTTGACTACAAATTCCTCATGCCCCTGGACCTGGGGGGCTGACCATGGGATGGCCCAGGAACAGGTTCTTTGTATACACTTTTAAAAAGGGACATGGAAGACAGCGCATGGCATTAGGTAGCTGCAAGCAAAAGGCCTCAGGGCTGATCACTACTGTAATTGGATGTGATTCTACATATTGGTGGTCCAGCTGGCAGCATGGCAGATGGTTTTCAGATGTTGGGTAAACAGCTCTATCTTCTCCCATCTCCTGAACACAGGTGCTTTGGAGCTTTGCTGGTCTGTGTAATACTTGTATGGCTCTTTAGCCTGCAAGAGTGGCCTTTCAGGTGCTTATAGAATGATACACTGTAAATAGGTCACCAGTGCAGCAGCACCAGAGTTTGAGGAAACAATGGGCAGGATTGGATGAAAGTAGGGATGGAACCCATAAGTGGCAAAGAAGGGGCTGTGCTGAGTGGAGGTGTGATCCAGGCTGTTTTAGGCAAACAGCCAAGGGTAGGAGGGTAACCCAGTCATTTTGGTGGAAGCAAACACAGGTATTGCTCTTGTAGCTGGTTGATCCCCTCGATCTGACCACTGGTCTGCTGGTGGTAGGTGGATGAGAAATGCAGCTGGAGGAATTCATGCCAAAAATGGGACCTGAGTTGGGGGCCTAGTCTGACAGAATACTAGGAGGCATCCCAAGGAGCTGAAAGATGGTCTCTAGAAAGAACTGAGCTGTTCTGTAGGTGATGGGTACTTCATGGCAAGGGGTAAAGTGGGCCATTTTGGTGAAGGAATCTACCACCACTGGGATTGTGGTGTGGCCTTGGGCATAAGGGAATGTCTGTGATAAAATCCAGGGAAACCATGGCCTAGGACCAGGGAGGAGTGGATAGGGGCTGATGGAAACCAAAAGGCTTGGTCCAGGAGCAGGTCTTGCAGCAAACAATGTACATCTTTATTCTGCCTGCATCTTAGGACACCAGAAATTCTGGGCCAGGAGTCTCCTGGTCTTAGTGTGGTCAAAATGCCCTACCACTGGAGAGTTGTGGCTGAGTCTGGGTGCCTCTAACTGGGGTTGCCCTTTAGGGGCATAGATGCATCCCTGGTAATAGAAGATGCCCCCTCTAACCTGTTTTTCCTGTTTCCTGGAAAAAATCATGGAGTAGATCCTTAAGGAATCCATTTCTAACTACTTAAGAGGAGAAGACAATGATCAGAAACAGGCAGCATGGATTCCCCAAGGGCAAGTCATGCCTGACCAACCTGATTGCCTTCTGTTATGAGATGACTGGCTCTGTGGATGTGGGAAAAGCAGTTGACGTGATGTACCGTGAGTTTAGCGAGGCTTTTGAGACAGTCTCCCACAACATTCTCATAAGCAAGCTAAGGAAGGACAGAATGGATGAATGGTCTGTAAGGTGAATAGAAAACTGGCTGCATCACTGGGTTCAGAGGGTAATAGTCAATGGCTTGATGTCTAGTTGGCAGTTGATATCAAGTGAAGTGCCCCAGGGGTCAGTCTTGGAGCTGGTTTTGTTCAATATCTTCATAATGACCTAAAAGATGGGATAGAGTGCACCCTCAACAAGTCTGCAGATGACACCAAGCTGGGGGGAGTAGTAAATACGCTGGAGGGTAGAGCTAGGATTGAGAGAGAACTCGACAAATTGGAGGATTGGGCCAAAAGGAATCTCATGAGGTTCAACAAGGACAAGTGAGTCCTGCACTTAGGATGGAACAATCCCATGCACCAGTACAGGCTGGGAACCAACTGGCTAAGCAGAAGCTCTGGAGAAAAGCACCTAGGGGTTACAGTGGACAATAAGCTGAATATAAGCCAACAGCATGCCCTTGTTGCGAGGAAGGCTAACAGCACGCTGGGCTGCATTAGCAGGAGTGTTGCCAGCATATTGAGGGAAGTGATTATTCCCCTCTATTCAGCACTGGTGAGGCCGCATCTTCAGTATTGTGTCCAGTTTTGGGCTACCCACTACAGAAAGGATGTAGACAGATTGGAGGAAGTCCAGTGGAGGGCAATGAAAATGGTTAGGGGGCTAGGATACATGATTTCTGAAGACAGGCTGAGGGAATTGGGCTTATTTAGTAGAGCTGTGTGAAGCTTCAGTAGCCAATTTGATTTGGAGGAGATTCAGCCCAATTTGGCAGCCGAATCTCTGAATCTGAATTGAATCAGGAGACCCATTAAAAGGTTCAAATTGATTCAGAAGCCTCCAAATCAATTCGGAGAGATCCGGCCATAGACTAAACAGGCAGCAGTCCTTGACAACGCTGGACACGGCTGCTGCCAGCTGGTAAGTCTGTTGTTGTGAGTGAAGGGGGGAAGAAAGGGGCATGGTGGGGCAAATTAATGTCCCCACAGTGAGGGAGGGATTTGAGGCTGGGGCTGGGACAAGCTGCCCAGCTGGGGCAGGGGGCCATGGGACTCGGGGAGGGGGGCTCCCACCACTGCATGCTGCCATGCGCCACTGGTCCAGGAGCTGCTTTTGTGGTGGTTGCTCTGGCTGCTCTCACCGCCAGTCCGGGAGGGCATGGGAGTGGGCATGTGCCCCCGGATCTCTGCGGGGCAGCTGGGCTGGGTTGTGCTCTGGGTGGCTAGCCCCAGCCACAGCCTGGAGCACAGCCTTGGCTCTGCCCACCCTGCACAGCACAGTGGAGTGGGGCCTGTGGGGGGCTGCAGCCACCCTAAAATTCCCCATAGCCCCTGCCACTGGCCTCACCACAATCTGGGTGCATGCTCCCACACCCATGCACTGCTGCTTCTCACCCAGCCCTGGTGTGGTGGGGTGAAGTCGTGGTTTGTCTGGGGGGTACGGAGAGGCTGGAGCAGCTTCCACCGC
The DNA here is from genome assembly GCF_000455745.1 of Alligator sinensis. Taxonomy (NCBI): domain Eukaryota; kingdom Metazoa; phylum Chordata; order Crocodylia; family Alligatoridae; genus Alligator; species Alligator sinensis. The sequence goes on from NW_005841851.1 coordinate 4,424,582, forward strand.
TGCATGCCACCTGTCCGAGGCAGTGCAGCAGCACCATCGCATGCCACGTTGCCCTGGCTGGGTGAGCAACGGGAGGGCATAGCCTCCTCTCCCAGTGCCTTCCGCTGCCTGCCGGAGCACAACCCAGCCCAGCCCACCCCACCCAGATCCAGGGGTACATGGCCACTCCCGTGCCCTCCCAGACCAGCAGTAAGAGCTGCCGGAGCAGCCACCAGAAGAGCAGCTCCTGGATGGGTGGTGCACAGCAGCGCACAGTGGCAGGAGCCCCCCTCCTCGAGTCCCGCACACCCCTACCCCAGCTGGGCAGCTTGTCCCAGCCCCAATCCCTCCCTCACTGTGGGGGCATTAATTTGCCCCCCCATGCCGCTTCCCTCCCCCCTCTGCCCATCACAACAGTCTTACCAGCTGGAGGCAGCTGCGTCCAGCATGGTCGAGGACTGCTGCCTGTTTAGTCTATGGCCAAATCTCTGAATCAGCACTGAATTTCTGGATCCGAATTGGCCGAATTGAATCAAGACAGTCATTTGAATCACTGAATCGATTCACTGTCCCTCCAAATCGGCCAGTTCCGAATCTGAAACAAATACTTGCTGCTTCACAGAGGCCTATTATTTTGTCTGAAGAAAAGAAGATCGAGGGGGGATTTAATAGCAGCCTTCAACTACCTGAAGTGGGGTCCAAAGAGGATGGAGCTGGACTGTTCTCAGCGGTGGCAGATGACAGAACAAGGAGCAATGGGCTCAACTTGCAGCAAGGGAAGTTTAGGTTAGTTATTAGGAAAAAACTCTCTCACTAGGAGGGTAGTAAAGCACTGGAACAGGTTCCCCAGAGCGGTGGTGGAATTTCCGTCCTTGAAGATTTTTGAGACCCAGCTAGACAAAGCCTTTGGGGGGATGATCTAGTTGGGGCTCGTCCTGCTTTGACTAAATGACCTCCTAAGGTCCCTTCTAACCCTAATTTTCTATGATTCTATGAAGAAGGAGGACTAGAAAATGAAATTAACACCTTAGACTTGCTAGTAGTTGTAAGTGGGCCCTGCAGATTTCTTTTGTAATATGCACATTTTACTTGCTCATGAAAACGCACATTGGTGGCTGATGAATCCCTCCCTGATTCCTCTTCTTTGCAGAAACAAAACAGCAAGTACACAAAACTCATGGGGCAGACCCCAGGTAGTCAGGGACATGAAACTAGTACATTTTGGGTTCTTCATATTTGCCTACTTGTTGCTAAATATGTGGGATTCACATTTTTCAAGCTTTACTCCAGCCGCTAGAGGTTTGGCCCTCCTTTTTTCTGAATGAAACTCAAGCTTCTCATGTAATCACATGATTTTAGGAATGACTTGAGTTATCTTAACTATTGCCCTCCTACAGTTCTTTTCATCTGTTCTAGTGTTTTGCTCACTTTGCCCTTAACATGACGCAACAAGAATAATTGTTGTACTAGCTCACACTTTACGTTGTACAAAACCGGTGGGAAAAAAAAACCCCTTTGTTGCAAATGAGAAGAGAATGTGAATGTGGTAGCATTTTAGATGGTAACTGACACAAGTTGCTAGACATTTTGTTCTAAAAAAATCACACCGGTCATTTAGAAGAGGTCAAGATTTTAGTGGTGGTAAGGAACATTACCTGCTATAAAGCATGAGTGGTGTTGAATTTACAAGAAGTGCCTGATGTAAAATCATATTGTCAGGAACAATTAGCCATGCTGCATAAAAAACCTCTTATAGAGATTACACTTCACAGATTGTTTTACAGAAAAACTTTGTGTTAATGTTATGGTTTGAATGGCTCTTGCCGCGAAACGTTTAAGAAATAACAGTTTATAGCCTCAGATCTTTATGATTGGGAGGGATGAATGCTCCCCTCATGTTAGTCCAAATTGATGTTTTAAATTCAGAATAAACTCCATCATGTTATAAAAAATAGAGAATGTCCTGAGAAGAAAGTCATCAAGATCAAATCATTCCAAGATGTTATGAGTTTAAGGGGTTGGGGGATTTTTTTCTACGGAAAAATTTTCATGATCCTGGGCATGCGGTCAAAAAACACAGAAGTGAGATATTTTTAGACGAGCACATTTGGTATAAAATTACCCACTCCCATGTTTGCAGGAGGTGTCTAGGCCAGCCTTGCCTGTCCATAACACATGATTACCCTCTGCAAGATTTCTGCAGAAGGGCTACTGCTGTGAATGCTCTCAGACAGGTCAGGTTTTCAGTGCTGCACCAAGGGAAATGTGTACTAGCTCAGGAGTACAAAAGGTGGATGCAGCAACAGCATCTGTTTAAGACAAACCATTTCGTGGTCAGGTCTCAGTTCTCAAAGGCACAGGTAGGTTTGGGTGTGTTCCCCAGGTGTGGAGAAGCTCTGGAGATGATTGCTACACTCAGGAACATGGTAACCTGAGGGTGTATGTGCAGCAAAAGAGAATGGAGCACCGCCAAGAGGACTTTAGGGCAGGTGAGCGTTTGTAAAAAGGAGACCTTTCCATTGAGATGATCCTACTGCACCACACTAATAGTGAAAGAGCCGAGCAGGGGTTGTAACCAGGCACAAGAGGAAGCCTCCAGCGCCTCAGCAATCCCTCCTGCTTCCCCAGACAAAGGCATGAGCTGAGGACAGAATGGCACAGAGCCAGAATGCCCTGAATGCTCCTGCTAGTAGCTTCCCTGGGGTCTATTACAGGCTGACCTGACTCTGCAGGCAGTGACTTCACTGGGCTTTGGATCAGGCCATTGAATTTTGGGACACTGTGAAAGCATTAGATACGATAAACAAAAAACCAAAATATTTCCTTACAAATAAGGGCATCATTTTTTTCCCCCCCACAAAGGATGGACCAGTGGAGAAGCAGTCCCAAGATCTGGACTTCTTTGTGACTCCTCTTCCCTCAACTGCAGCCAGTGCTTGCTGGGTACAACTGAGGGTTCAGCCTGCTCTGTCTTCCAGCCAGCACAGCTGTCCCACACATCTGTAGGGTCCTGTCCCATTTCAGCAGCTCAGTATCAGGCTCATTCCAATCCTCTTTTAGGTTTTTCCAGTCCTGTCAGCACAACCAAGCCAATGTATCCCTGGCAGCCCAGGCTGGATTCTGTTTGGTCTCATGTATCATCACCAGTCTCACCAGTTAATTCAGGTCAGGGGTGATGATGTGTGAGGCAGAGAGAACACAGCCTGGCCGGGCACAGCTCACTGCAAAAGCAGTCAAGGGAAAATCTTGTTTCCATTTGCACATCTGAGCAACCATGTCACAGGCATCCCCCATGAATTGAAGCCAGTGCTGGATTGGGGAGGGTGTTCCTATTAGGCTACTGCTGTACTTTAATCACTGCAATGACTAACCAGCTGATGGGTTAGTGTGTCTCTACCTCTTACAGCAGGGGTCAGCAACATTTTTGGGCAGAGTGTAGAAAACACCCACAACTTCAACTTGTAAGATGTTTGTGTGCCAGGGGTGGATAACAGGGGAGCCACGAGGGACCCAATCCTTGCTGTTGCTGTGTAGCCCCATCTGCTTCCCTGCCATCCAGCCAGGGGCATGCGTGCTAAGCAAAATGCCTTCGAGTGCCACACTCTGGCACCCATACCCCTGTTTACAGTGATAAAGTGGGAATGAGCATGGCATCTCAGAAACAGGCCTTAGCCCTTCACTAAGTTAGCTTCATAGAAACAGGGGAAACAATGGTAGCATCTGTACCCAACAGAGGTGAAGGGCACTACCAGGATACTTGGCCTTTTTACTGAGAGCTGCCTTGCTCCAAGGCCTTATGATGAATTGTAGCATGTACCTGAGATCTCACTGCCATTCATAGCTAAGTGGATTTGATGACCACTCTGGTGAATGCAGCTCCACAGAGCAGCTAACATGTGGGCAGTGGTGGTGAAAGATGCCCAGAGACAACCTCATTGTCCTGTGCTCTTGGGCTGGGAGATGGGTAGACATACAGAGGATGGGGAATCTGTAGGGAGAAGAAATATCTGAATAGCTGCAGCTGCATCAATTAGATCCCCAATCCTGACCTGGTCCTCTAATTCCCTCACTTTACATCTGGGTGTAAGACACCCTAGTGAGATATGCAGAAATCTGACTCCCTCCAGCCACAATGATTTCACTGTGGTCAAGGCCCTGCCTATTTGAGAGTGTGTACATTTGTGAGTGCATATGTGTGTGTGCATGTGTGCAGGATTTACCCTTTGCTTTTGTTCAAATTAACAAGCGCCCCAGGCTAAATAGACAGATGCCCATTTATTTCAGCGTCTGGTAATCTATTCTAAGACACATGGCACTCTAGGTGATCTTTCCAGTTCCCACTACCTCATATGAGGAAGGTTATTCTGGGACTAAGAGTAACCGCAGAGGCTTCAAGTCCCCCCAGAAACACACTGTGGACTAATACCTAGTAATGCTTAAGAGCCATGATCTGCATGATATCTGGCAGCAATGAAAGAAGAAAACCACACAAGATCTTGGAATGCATGTGCAGGTAGCACAGAGTTTATTCTGGCACAAGTCAATATACGACCCTAATAAAGAGTCCACATGTCTGACATTGTGTGTGGTTCTGCTGAGCTGACACTGAAAAGGGGCATTGAGGATGGGGCCAAGCTAAATGAGGCTCTGGATGTGTGAATTGGAGAGAAAGATTAGCCCAACACATGAATACTATACATCTTCAGGACAGGAAGACTGAAGGGAGCTCATGTGAATGTAGGACCTAGTCCTGCACATACTTACTTGTGCAACACTTGACCTGAGGGAGTAAAACAAGGGGATTATAGAAGTGAGTCAAGTTGCTCATGTCAGTAAATATAGGATTGGGCATGTGGAAAGGAAAAGAAATAGGAAATGAAATGGGGGGAAGAAGGGGATGTCAAGGCCCAGGAATTCTTTATTTGTAAGCAAACATCTCCTTTTCATATGCTATCTAATGCTTTAACAATAAGTGGCCTGATCCAAAGCCTGGAGAAATCAATGACAGTCTTCCATAGTTTCATAGTTTCATAGTTGGTGGGGTTGGAAGGGACCTGAGCAGATCATCTAGTCAGACCCCCTGCCATGGGCAGGAAAGGATGCTGGGACCAAATGACCCCAGCTAGGTGGCTGTCTTTTCAACTGGAAAGAAAGCTGGAGCTGCACGTTGGCTGCTGAGCACTGAAATCTGCCCAGACTTGTGGGTACTGAGGACACGGAAAACTGGCCCCAAGCTGTCTCAAAAACTGTTTCATTATAAGAGTGTTTCAGTATTGTCATCCTTTATACCAGAGGTGGGCGAAATACGGCCTGCCAATGGATTTTATCTGGCCAGTGGCGGGTTCCTTAGCCCTGCCCAGCCCAGGCAGAGGGGTATCCTGGGCCATGGTGTGTGGCCAGTCCTATTGCTCCGAGGCACACAGCAGGGCTGGGGTGGCATGGCAGCCAGTCTCCGCTTCCCAGCAGCCCCTGCGACGGTGGCTCCTTCCAGCTGCCACTGCCAGTGTTTCCACTGCCACTGCTGAAACTGCCCCAGGCACCCCAGCCTGACCACTGCACCCAAGGGACTGGAGCCAGGGGCAGAGCCACGATCTGGGGCCTGTACATCCCTGTGATGGGCGCCGGTTCTGCAGGCAGGGGCATGTTGAGAGCAGATCACAGCTCTGGACCCCGAATCAATGCTGTCATCACCCCAAGATCCTGGCCCTGGCCCTCGCCCTGACCAGCCCACTCTGGGATGCTGCTCCTGGCCTGCTTGCAGCCCCATCGCATCCACTTGGCTGAGTATGCCTTGCCCGTGCGGGTCCCAGGCTGGAGCACCCAGGGCTGGGATCACCAGGTGGTGACAGCATGGGGTCGGGGTCCAGGGCAGAGCCACTTAGGGAGTTTTGGTGAGTTGTTGCTGACCCAGCCCACCACATCTTACCAACACTCACTAAGAGGCCTTCCAACTGAAATAATTGCCCTCCCCTGCCTTATGCTGTTGTATGTGGAGTCCTAGATACTTATCAGATATAGAGTGGGGTGGGGATTTGGGAAGCTGCATTAACAAAAACTCAGTGGCACTAGTTTGTTTTAACTACTTTCCAGTTATAGAATAGATATAGACATGGCATATATGCCATTAAGGTAGAATTTCTCTAGAATAAGAGTTTGAATCCTCGAAGTATTTCTTTCAACTTAAAGCCATGTGATGTATTAGCTTTGTTTCAGAAGCCACAATGCTTCTGTTATTTATGTTGCTTTGATCTAAGAAGCTGTTTATTTATGTTTTATTGAACTATAAAACCTCTAGTAAACATGCCTTATGCTTTTATTATGTCCTACATGGATTCTGTCATGAAAATGTCAAGGAAAAATAATGAAGATCTTTATCGTGTTGCTGCCAGTATCTTCCTTTGGAAGTTCTTACGCTTCATGTTTCTGTTCCGCTGACTGTAAAATTCATAAGGCCAGCAGATGTCTTGCCTGCTAAGCATCTGGGGGAGAAGAGAGTTTTCCATATAAACTCTCAGCAACAAAAGGCTGTGCTGCTGACAATGATAGCAGAAAACAGTGTTTTTGGGAAACTTCCTCTTTGGCAATGCCACTTGCTAGGGTATGTATTACAACTGGATGATAATCATAGCTGTGGTGATTGTGCCCGTCTGGCCTCGAACATCCGGTGACGTGCTGCTCTGGCCTGGATGTTCGGTGGTTTTCACGTGTCCATCCCCAGTGTTCTGCCAAGTAGGTGTTTCCCTCCAGTGTGGTCTACCCCAATCTCGCCTGCCACGACTTTGAATCTTACTTCAGTGGGGGTCTGACCACTGGGCATCTCTCGACGGCAGGATGTCTGTCTGGTGGTCTTCTGCGACACTCCACCTCCCCTCTACCTTGCCCTTACACTCTGCCCTGATGGGTCACTGTTGTCCTCCTGGTCAGACCTCCGACTGTTGAGTCTCCAAGTACGTTCACTGGGATGGTCCTCTCTGCCTACATGTGAACTGCCCGCATTATTCTACCCACGCCCCAAAGCCATCTACTTTTCCCTGCAGTTGCCAACCACCTTGAGGCTCAAACAACAATCAGGCTCCGCGAGCCCTGTCCCTCAACCCCTCCAACAGTGGGAAACAAAATACAAACGAAAATTGCTGATACACTCTAAGGGGCCCAGCTGCCCCTTTTCCCTAGCTCCCCTGGCCTAGTCACCAATACCCGCCCCCAGATACTAGTGGACCATGTTCGGCCCTGTATGTGTCCATGGTAGCCTGCGGGCCACTCCACACTTCTTTTCCCTCATCACCCAGCCTTTGGGTTCACTGGACCTGCTATAGTCCTCTGGCGGACGCCTGTCCCCACGTCACCCACTGGGTCAGCTCTATGCCACTGAAGGCCATGTTTCGCAGCCCCTCACGCTGCTCTTGTCCCCCGTCTCCCACTTGGTTCACCTCTTTGGCTCTCCCAGTGCCCTCCACAGTCCCACCTGGTCTGGTGCTGGGTAATGCGCCGGCCCCTCCGCCCCTTCTGCAGCGGTCCCTGGAGTCAAGGTCTTTCCATGTCCCTCTGCCCTGTTCTCCCAGCTTCCGGTCGGGAGCAGTCGCCTCTGGCTCTCTTCGCTGCAGCCAGCAGTCTCTTGCTCGCAGCATGTGCAGCAGGATCCTTCCCTGCCAGGGAAAATGGCCTCCGGCTCTGTTCGCTCCCTCAGGAGTTTTGGCAAGACCCCTCCGGCTGGTGCTGCTGCCGGTGTCCATCCTTCTCCCGCCTCTTTGCCAGTAGCCCACTTTATATCCGCTGGCCGGCCACAGCTGTATGAAAGCGTGGCTGATGACCCACACGGGCTCTTCCCCATGTTCTGGCTCCACTGCGGGTCCTGCTGCCAGCAAATGTTTCCCTTTTTCTTTTCTTTTACTTCCATTTTCCTCCAGGGGTTCCTGATCCCAGGGTTCCCCCCTGGCATTTTGGCGTCCTCCCTCCCATTCCTCCCTGTGACAGTGATGACAACATTGTTACTTCAAATACAGGGAAGATGTTTAGTATTCAAGAGAGGAGTAACACAATGATATTGCTACTGGACATGCTCCACATTTGCACGCAAGGTACATCAGCCACAAAGTTCACAGGAAAACGGATCAATCAAGAAAATGTAATTGCATTACATTTCTATAAGAATCATTTACATTTGAACACTGTTTTAGGCCCTGAAACATCCTGAAACCCTCTTTTAACAGTTAAAAATATGTAAAGACAAGCAGTATATTAGGGGTCTCCTCATCTGCCAAAGAAACTTCTGAGATTGGAAGTAGACGTTGCCTGTGAAACATTAATGTGCAGTTTATCGCTCTGCCACTAGATGTCCCTGCATGCTGTTTTGAGTTCCAGACCTGGTGAACAAGGAGGACCAAACTGGAGCACGAGCTGGAGGAAAGCTAGTTTGTGTCCATAGCCTGCAGTGACTTTTTAGAATTAAGCATTTTAAAACATTTATTTAAGAGGGACTGGCATTTCAGAGAAGATGAGAGCAGCTGCTTAACAGCACACACAAGTGTTTAATGAGCAGGACAAGGAATGAAGAACAATGTATTCAAAACGGAGATGTATTGAGGCGGGCAGAATGTAATAAAATAAATGTTGCATTGAACGTCATCCAGGTCAGCAGGGTTATTGCCCCAAACCTGAGGAAAATGCCATGGGTTTTCTAAGTTTTGAGTTTTGCATCTTCCACAGGAACAGTTTCTCTCTAATACTTTCAGAGAAAGTCTCCCATCCCAGTACTGACCTGGCTGATTGGGGATATACCTGCACAATATTAAGAATACCCTGTAGCATGGCTGAGCAGTTCTCTAATCTTGTCCCTGGGTTGTACAGATTTACAAAGGAAACTGGTAAAGGAAATCCAGCATTTGCCTAATCCTGCTCAGTTGCACTTAAAAATATTTTAATCCAGCAGCTCCAGAGTTAAATCCTGATTATTCAGAGTCTATGTACCTGGCCTAGATTGGAGACCATGTGAGCAGCTCTTGCCCTATTGGCTCTAAGGGCCTGGGAACAGCCTAATAGTGATCCACATCGTTACAAGCTGAGCTTTGCACCTGCAAGGTCTAATTAAGGCAGGGTGTGTCTGCAGAGCTGTGCTCTTCTGAAATGCTCTGGTTTCTAAAATGGTCAGGCTGCTGCTGCGCTCTTTGCTGCTCTGTGTAATCTTTTCTTTGTTTAGGCCTTTGTTCGGGGAATCCTAGTGGGTCCTTTGTGCTTCTTTGATGGAC
>NW_005841851.1:4433836-4464594 GCF_000455745.1 Alligator sinensis
GAGTTCAGGTACATGGGTTTGCTGGCACGTCTGCCTACTCACGCTAGATGCAGTCAGGCAGCTACTGTGCTGTGAAATGTTTTTAGGAACAGAGGTAGTGAGGCTTCAGGAACTGGAGGCTCCAGTATTTGGCCCTGCAAGTTCTTCCAAATAATGTAATTTTGGCTTCCTGGTGCTGGCAGTCTTGCCATGATGCAAGAAACCAGAGCCGCTGCATGAGCTGAGGAAGAGCGATGCGTCAAGAAGGAAGGGGGAGCGACTTTAGAGGCACAAACATGCAGTATCCCCAAAGCCCAGTGAAAGGTATATGAGACAGTCAGCCCAGAGACCAGCATTTCCGCTAACTAAGGTCTATGTTCTTGGGCCTTTCAAAATTCTTACCAGACAATATTGCAAGCTGAACCATTTCAAAGTTATCAGCTAACCCCCTTGTCAGGAAGTTCTTTGTATTTCCCTTCTGAGTTCTGAGCCCTTAGAGGGCACTAAAGGTCACATTTTTAGGCTTTTTCTCTGCAATGCCAAAGGCTGTAATGAAATCTGAGAGCCTCCCATCATCCCAGGACTCCAGGAGGTTGGGCTTTAAAAAAAAAAAGGCAAATCCCTCAAGACTTGTGATAAAATCATGAGTATTGGCAACACTGGGGAGCTTTCCTAGAGTGGAAGCTCTTTAAGAAAACCCCCCAAAGCAACCCCAAACAATTAAAAAGCCAACAAATGCACATGCCCACAGAGAAGGAGAGAAACAACAGAGCTGTGTGAGAAACCGCAGAAGAAAATTGGAGTCTTTAGTGCAATATAGTCACCAAGTCCATTTTTTTCCATGTCCTTTCCCTTCCTTCTTGCCTGCTACTGTTCAAAACCTCCTTTTCCCCCATCCAGAAGAGAGGTGACAGAGCTCCAGACCAGTTGCGCCCTAATCAGTAAAGCTGAGGGCTAAAGGAGTAAGTCAGCCTTGCAAACGCTGAGGTTCCAAGCCTAAGTCATTCCCTCTGCTGAAATGAGGATGAAGACATCGGGTTATTGTCATCCTTGAGTCCTTCAGTAGCATATGGTAGCACCGTTCAGCATCTGGGTCCCATGTTAATAGGGCCTGAACAAGCATGTAGTAAAAAGAGAGTCCTTACCCTTAGACACCGGGGTGCTAAGTTAGAAAAAAAGCAACCCCAGTCCATTTTCAGGTTCTGAACTATAAGCAAGTAAGAAATGTGAAAGTTTGCTTCCTCTCCATTAGAAGAGAGAGCGAGAGGCTAATTCCATTTTACAGTCCTCTTTGTACCAATATAGTTTGTGTGTTGCATTTGACCTCCTGGAACAAGGTTAAACCACAAGGATCCCCTTGAGAAGTTTCTATTCATCTTTTATATGTGAAGATTTTCAAGTGTAGAAGGGGGATAAACCTAATACAGTGTTTAATGGAAAAAAAATTATGACACCAACAACACATCTGTGTCTGTAATTTCACAGGTTTTTTCTTTATATTTATATATGTATATATGTATAATTTAATATCAGCCTCAGGGTTGTGGTCTCACATGTCATCAACTTTCAGGAAACTAGATCCTTGGACTAAGTATCAGATGAGTTGCTAATGTTTAAAAAAAAGCAAAAAACATGCTTTAGGTCTCTGTTTTATTGCTGTTATTGAAGTAAGAATTTGTGATTGTAACCTGATGCTTGTCTCACCAACATGTTTTCATTATTGTCTGGATAATTGAAAGTCCAGGCAAATTTGGATATTAGGAGGTATTATACATGAAGGTTTTAGTGCTCAGTGCAGCTGAATGCCTAGGTGGTTCAAATTAAGGATGAACACGTTTCACTGTTTTATGTAGGCTTAAAAATTGCTTTATTTTCAAACGTCACTGGTTCAGATACAGGCTGGTTAACGTGTATTTAGTTTATTCCTGTGTCTGGTTATCCAACAGATGAGGTAGTAACCGCTATTAAAATACACAGGCAGTCGGGTTCTGCTAACTTGTTAAGGGGATGGATGGCTTTTAAAACTTCTTCTTTATAACTTTTGAATTGCTTTGCAGTTCCAAGAAAACAGCTCAAATTCAGTTCTGTGTTTTGGGGTTTTTTTCTGCAAGGAAACATATAAAGTGAAAGGAAGGGGAAACAGGGTAATTTCAGCTAAGCAGTGTATTTCTACTGACTGGATGGGCTGGAGGATATCAACGGGGCACCTGAGTTTAGATTTCTGATGTAACCATGACAGGTTATCTTTGCCCTTCCTATCTGGGTTTTCTTTTAGGACAGAGCGCATGAGCAGTAAACAGTGAAACCACTTCCAAAGACTCCGGGCAGAAATTTATTGTGTTGGGTATTTATTCTTGGAATCATAAGAACTTGCAAAGGAGAGTTTATTGACACATTAATCCATTTCCTTTTGCAACCCTATGTGATGGGGAGCCTGGAGGGAAGCTTACCAGGGGGTGGCCTGGTATGCAGAGCTCCAAGGTACCGGGAGCAGCAGGCGAGGGTGCAAAAAACGTGTTGCCCGTGTTTTCAGAGATGCCCATGTGGCTTGTGTGAAATGGGTGGTCATGGTGCCATTCATGGTGGCCAGAATCATAACAAGCACGCTCCTCGGTTGGCAGTAACTGACACTCGCTGAAAGTTGGGGCTGAATGGATGGACTATGGAGACTTAGCCCTGGAGGTGGTCCTTCCATGTCTAGGGGGAGACATGATGACAGGGGCTAGCTCACTCTGCCACTGCCCAGCCTGCCCCTGTTCCTTGGATAAACAGATGATTTCAGTCACCAGGGCCATGAATCCAACAGTTTCCTCACTAAATTAATACAGAACTGCTGTGCACAGAAGAAGGTGAATGCAGTTTGCAAGCTAATCCTTATTAACTGGGCTTAACTGGAAAATTCAGCCAAACAAAAAAGGTTGGGTGGCTTTAAAAAGTGCAAGTGCCACAAGCCTCATCTGCTTGGTTTCTGAATCCTTTTAATTAGACACACCTGTCTGTCTGATTAAAAAAGGGGTTTTATCATTAATTAATCTTTGGCACAGGGGGCAATTAGTACAATCCCCAGAATGCTGGAATGAGCAGACCCTGGAGATGTGAAAATGGACCTGCTTCTGGCTAGTGCACTCTTTTGTGGAAAAGAAAAGGGAAAAAAAGAAACCTTTGAACAATTGAGAAAACTTAGCTCCATGTTTGAGTTCTGCAAGGAACTAATTACTTGTCTGGACCCTACCCACATACCAGCTCCTACCCCCATAAATCCACTAAACAGCAGGCATCCATGAAAGTCTTCAACATTGCTTTTTTGAATCAAGCTCTTTATGTATATCTCAACTTTCTTGTGGAAGATTCATGGCCCAAGCTGCCTTAAGTATTTTTGTTATGAATAGGGGCCCTTAAACATTTCCTTCTCATTTAATTTATCATTTTTGCAGGCTTTCAACACTGTGTACAAGCTAGAAATAATGGAAGGCAAAGTTTGTCCATGAGAAAATGGTCTTAAAATAATAAAAGGTACAGTGGGAGGGAGAGCAAATAAAAGAAAACAAACCAGCTATTTCCAAGGCAGGTTTTATTGAGGGCTTTTTTTTTTTGGTTGACTACTGTATTGCATCATGATATCTCAGTAAATTTTATTTTAATGCAATATTCCGGGTATACAATTATGGCTAGAAAGTGTTAGAGAAAACTACAAAGAGAACGGTTTTAACTGTGCCGATTGTGTTACGTGTTTGTTGTGTCTGAAGACTGGGCTACGTAGGTGTGTTGAGAGCTCATTAGTCATTGTTCAAGTATCTTGTAAAGCTGACCATACAGACTAGCTACAGGTAAGAGCTGTGCGCAGCTGAGCAGCTCTACTTCTCAAGGGTTGTTATTAATTACTAATTATTATTTATTAAGTGCTGCTGATTTGCTTGGGGGCTGGAAGTCCAGAGCTGTGCTTTGAATGTTGTGTTCAAACAAACCTTCACAATTTTAAGGGAAACTGAGTCAGAATTACTGAGTTTCACTCGTGTTGCCATAAAAAATGTTCCTGGCACACAAACCTTAGTGAATCTTGTGTCCAATTTGGTGAACTTCAAGCACATAATGGAAAATTAAAACCTGGTGGCTTCAGGTGATGCTGTTAATAGTCTTGAAGTTAAAGTCATGATCTTTTAGAATGAAATATGATTTCAGCATATCTTAACAGAACAGAATAAAAGATGATAAGGTTTAGGAGCAAGGGTATTTGATACAGAAATAGTTTTTTCACATTTACACAGTGGTATCTGAGAGCCTGGATTAATGAGGACTCTGGATAGTGTGATCTCAGGTGTTAGAAGTTATAGTGAAATACTGTAAGTCCTGCACAATGGCTTCATAAATCATTTGGCACTCAGGTAAAATACTAGTCTTTTTCAGCCAGTAAAAGGACCTGTAATCAGGCAGTTTTGTTAGGGGTCATTTCAAGGGGAAATTGTATCCACTTAGTTTGAGTATATGTGTGCATGCGCGTGCACATGTGTGTGCATGCATGTATATGTGTGTATTCAGATTTCAGTTCTGGTTAGGTCCATTTATTTTGAATATAAAATATCAGAACTAAAATATATATTTCATTGGACTACTCATGCTCTTTTGTTGTCATTGACAAAATTCCAGTTAACTTCAGTTAGGGCAAGATTTCTACTTAATATTCTCTGACTTCTGTTCTCTTTGTCCATTCTCTTGGTCTTTATAGCGTTTTCATTGCACTCAATGCTGGAAATGGGGGATGCTGCCCTTATGAAATGTGGTCATCTTTGCAGGAGCCTGGGCTTATCATTTCCAGGAGTGCTTTGCTTTCCACTGACTCAGAAGGAGAACATTCTTCGTTGGTGGTTCCAAACCAACCAGGAGAGCTGAAGACAGCCTGTATAGTTTCTTATAATTGGGTGCTGGAACTCCGAATGCATTGCACTGGTTAGCAGTGATTCAGAATGCTAACCACTAAGTCCATTAGAGGAATTTATAATTCATTTCAGCTATTGCAGAGTTTTAGCACAATAAGATCGTTATTGCCTTGAGACATCCTTCAGGTCATTAATTTAAATTGGAAACTCCTTCAAACAGGATATCAAGCACAGCTCCTTCCATGGGTTTTTAAAGTTTAAATAAGCCCAAGAAATAGTTTCTGCCAGATATTATTCTCGCAAACCTGAATCACAGTTTCCAAGTTGCATAATAGCTTAGGGTGTACACAGTGTTTTGTTTCATCATTGCAATAAATGGGACGTGTGTTATGGATGGTTCTAATTTTTATTGCTGCATTGTCTTTTCCTGAGCACCCAATCAAACTCTTTCTCTTAAGTATTCTCCTGTAGTTTTGAATGGGAGTGGTAGGATTTTGCTACATAATTCCATTGTCATTAACTCTTACTGTCAGATGTTTTCATAAGAGCCGGTTGCAGTATAAAATGCTGGAGAAGTGGAGCTTTGACCTTACAACCAAAGCAGAAATTCAGTGGAGGAAATCAGCGCCTGTAATGGTGGTGTGCAGGTTTGGGCTGGGGAGCAGAATGCAGTTAGAGCATTTGCAGGGCAAGGCAGGGCAGGGCTGAGTTGGGAAGATGTTGAACTGGAAGGGAGGATGATGGGGTGCACAAGGCACATTCATGTATACAGTTTTGCTGCCTGGTCAGTGACAACAGAACTAGAGGATTTTCTGTTCTTTTTGAGCAGCCTAAAACACAAATTCAACACCCCACATCTGAACATCCTTATGCAGAAATCTGTTACAGTAAAATGCATAAAGCAAGTGCTAAAGTTTTACATGTGACAGAACTTTTAGGGCTTCATTTTCTACGATAGGCACCACATTTCAGCTGCAAAACTGACAGCCCCAAAGGACTATTCCATACAGAAGGGCATCTTACAATTACAAGTGTGCACTCCCTTGCACACTTTTGGCATATGTGTGCCTGCATGCTACCTAGATGCATGTTACATAAGAGGGCAAACCCAGGTGATTTTGCTTTACTAAAACTTTCTCTGTCAAGGCATGCATCAGGCCCTTTTATCTGAGCTTCCAAAATCATTTTCCCCCTTTTTCCTTGGCTAAATAATTCCAGTTTTGACCAATTTTTGAGCACAGGGGGTAGTTCAGGATTCTCTCTTCGCCTGTGCCACCAGCTGAGGCAAGTCATTTCTTTTCCTGGTGCTTGTATATAAGATAGAGATAAAAATCCCTGCTCTCTTCAAAGATGTGGTCTGAGGACATATTAACTGATATTGGTAGAGGGGTATCTGTTCCTCTGAAGACAGGGTCTTCAGAAGGAACTCTGCAGACAGGAGTAGTGTATAAAAATGCTGATGTTAGAGTCCAGCTGTGTGTCTTGTCCTTTGGAAAAAAAAGAGTGAATATGAAAATGATGAAGTAAAAGGCATCATTGTAGCATTTGTCAAAGCAATGAATTGTTGAAAGTCTTGGCGGTACACTAACTGGCTTTGAAGTTGGATAGTCTGTATTTTATGGGCATTTGTTCTTCAAGTGAGAAGAGAGCACTGAAATATGGATATTATGGGGGTCAGTTTTGCTTCTTTATTGCCTCTTTACTGATTTGTTATTGTCTCATCCTCAGTGGTTCATGCAATCACTGCTGCCTCATAACTCATGGCATTTCTTTTAGGCACATGAGAACAGGTCTTGTATGAAGTTGTTGAAAATGAATAACAACTTTTATTTTTTGTTCCATGCCTCTTATGGCTGGGAGCCCCTGGCCCCTCTAAAGACATGAGGGATGTTTGCTGAGAGCACCCATTGCTTTTGCAAAAACCTTTTATGGGATTTCAGAAAGATTGTTTTTCTATAAAAAAAAAGGAAATGCTGAGCCTTTTGCATCAGAGCTACTGAGCAGTCAGTAGCAGAGCTCTCAGAGAGAACTGCCAATTTGCCTTCCCTGTGTAGTTAACCTGAAGTCTTAGCTAGACTTTTGTCCAGCTCCCCTCAAGTGTCTCAGTGCAAGGAAGCCTGGGTTATACCCCTAAACACACTCAGGCACATGCAGTGAGGCTGCTGTAACACAATATAGGACTTTGCTGTGGGTATTTACTCACGCTTTGGGTAGGACTAACCCAAAGATCATCACCCACCTTCTCTGTGCAGCTCATTCAGGCCCTGTGAGGCTTCCAATTGCTGCAAGAAGCATTTAGGATTTTTGCAGAAGGGTTTCAGGAAGGGAAAGATACGCATGTCCTGTATCTGCAGGTGATGGAGCCGGTCATTCACCATGTCTACAGGCCTGTTGCCCTATTGTCAGTACATTTGCTTTGCAGAATCTGTTTTGAAAGGACACAGGCTGGAATATTCATAGCAGTATAGGCCTAATGTTGTGAGTCCAGTGGCTTTGGTCCTTGCCCTCCTTCAACCCTCTTTGATTCTTGACTGGTCAATAGCAGTTTAAAAGTTGGCTCCCATTACTGTGATGCAAAAGATTATACAAAGAAAAGAATCAATGACATTCATGGACAACAGACCATTTCATAGAGTCAAGATCCTTCTGAATGCAAAAATGCTGCCTCCTAGTTATCACAGAAGAGCCTCACCTGTGAGGTTCAAATCTGGACCAGCACAATGAGTCTGATTCCAACCCAGGATTCACGCTTGGCCCAGAAATCAAGTTTGAATTGGGATCAAAGTCCAACTCCAAGCTTTCCTGCAAGGGGAACACTGTGCAGAATCCAGGTGTTAGACTGGGTGCTAGCGCTAGCCACGTTAAACCTTACCTGCACAACTGGGGATGAAACAGCTACTGTATCAGGCAGCACCAACTATTTGTACATTCTTCTAGGGCTGAATCAAAGTCCCCAGCTCCCTCTGAGAAGCAGTTTCTCCCATAAAGAGTCCTGCTGATATAATCACTGGGGTGCCCTGTCTAAGTAACCACATTTGGTGGGGAGTAAGCAGTTCCCAGCCTGGCCCATCATAAACACGATTCAGCATTCCTTTAGTTACCAATGCTGGTGCAGAGACCTGCGGTGCTGGTTGTAAACATATCCGATTGTTTTCTCTCTCAAGCCATTCCAGAACACCAGAACTGCTCAAGTCCCTGTTGCCTTCAGCTTTCTTGGCTGGCCAAGGAAAGGAAAACTCCTTGGCTGCTTGCCACATAACACCCCTCCACACACACACCCACCCACCCTCTGATTTATTATCACTGAAACCAGCTGCAGATGTCGGC
Source organism: Alligator sinensis (assembly GCF_000455745.1). Lineage (NCBI taxonomy): Eukaryota > Metazoa > Chordata > Crocodylia > Alligatoridae > Alligator > Alligator sinensis. Next base: position 4,442,017 of record NW_005841851.1, read on the forward strand.
TGGGCCAGCTCTCTGCTGCCAATTAGGGGAGTCTCATGCAGAGATTACTAGCCTACTTGCCTGGCACTCAGAAGGGAACATGGCCAAAGGGGATGGGTCTGCAAAATAAAATTAAAAGGGAAAACACAACTAAATAAAAGAAAAATGGGTTTGTACCTGACCAGGTTAAAATCTGTCACTGTGTTGGAAGTGGGGGTGAGCAGGAGGGGACAGGTTCAGGTCACAGGCAGGCTTGGCCCAGACCTTTTGTGGGGTCATGTGGGTTTCCATTTCCTATGTCTTCCTCACTGTTAATGAACCCTAAAACTCAACACTGATGCTTACCCAGCCTGTTATTTTTTTGGTGAAGTTTTAAGGCTTGAAATTTAGCTCAGGTTCACTTGAGACCCTGCCTCCCTGCCAACCTGCAAGGTCTCTGAGGTTCTTGCAGTAAACCTGGTCTGAATTCTTGGTACCTAACAAAATCCCCACTCAGTTTGCCTGCACTGGGGAATTAATCTTGAAAGTCTCACACTTAAACAAAGCTGATCTGCTGCTCCGCTCTTGGCTTTGTCCCTCAAAACCTCGACTGAAAACGGAGAAGATGGAGTGTCCAGAGGACTCTTCGCTGAAGACAGAATAACAGGGGGAAAAGCGGGGGGAGGACTGGGGGTATTAACTGTAGCGAATAATGAAAACGAACATGGAAAGTGTATAGTATTCGCAAACAGATGGACAGAAATATTTGTGCAATTAATCCCATCTTGATGTATTTATTTCTGTACTAATCTTTTAGCTCCAACTGATCATAATTCCTTTTCTGCCTAATAAAATCCTATTTTGTTTTTTTAGAATTAAACTGAATTAAGATGTTATCATGGGTCATGTTGTTACATACCCTAAAATAACTTGATAGCACTGTACTTTTAGTTGTGATACAGTGAAACACAGCTCTTTCTCTGCGTCCACAGAGGAGTATGATCCATATTGGAGTTGAAGACTAGATGTATATTTCAGTCCAGAAACCTACAGTTTGGCTACATTTTATAAGCAAACAATAAAAATAAAATAGCGTGAATGGTCTGAATATGGAACAACATGATTGAATAAAAACAATGGTCTCGTGATGGAAGCAGGCAACCTTAACTATAGATGTTGCTCTTTATCACCTATACAAACTGGGCAGTGCCCTGAGTATTTAACCACTTTTGGTCATCAAAAGTAAGAGAAATTAAAAAAAAATCCCTGCCAATTGCTTTTCCTTACCTATTCTTTGTTTTTCCTTTCTCTTTTTTTTTTGTGTGTTACACTTGCTTAATTTGGATAATGAAAATTGATATGTTTCTTGCCAGGTTCATTCTCTTACTGGTATTTTGTTTAAGTTTACACGGTTGCAGGAGGATTTCTTTAAATTCTAAGTATTTTCACTATAATTAAACATAAACATGCTTGTTCATCACCCATCAAAATTATGGAACACCTTATTAAATTTGCAAATAATCAGATTCTGATTAGTTCTAAATGTATAGAATATCTTACGATTGAAGGCAACTAACCTATATGCAAAAAAAAATATCACGGATGTGGTACTTTTGGCATAAATCCGTAACAATTTTCCATTTTACAAAATGCTGCTTAGGCTGTAGCTGTCATTGTAATGTGTTTTGTGCAACCTTCTAAAACAAAGATTGCTAATTACTGAGGTCCCAAAGGGTATTTACTTCATTGATAAAAAAGATGACTTTCATAAAAAGGTTCTTAAGTTCTACAGACTGTTATTGTTTTATCATCTGAATTCTCTTCCTTCAGTTTCCAAGTCTTAGGTTTTTTGTCCAGTTAACATTGGTTTATTAAAGATGTCTTATTTTTCAATTCTTCGTTGATGATGCAGTGTCTTCTATTGTCTCCCTGTACCGAAAACCCATATCCAAACTCTGAAATCTCTCATGATCTTTGCACTCTGCAGAAATGTCTCGTGATATTTTATTTCTGTGTAATAAATGTATCTTTCTAGAGAGAATTTTTTTCTCTGTAATCTTATGCACTACATAATATTTGATAAATTCTCAAAGAATTATGAATATTTGTAGGTATATTTGATGTGTATTTTACAAACTTTTCCTTTTTATTTTATTTGTGATTTGATGCCCCCACTTGGCCTTTTAAGAAGTATGTGTTTGTTACTATACGGACATTTGTAAAAACATAATTAGAGCATCAGTTTGTAAAACTTATATTTTTAAAACCTCAAATTTGAGTAAAAAATTAGTGGACAGTAATCCATTAGAACCCTAAATACAGAGCAGCACAAGTGAAATACAAAATCTAATCACATCATTTGCCCAGTTGGACGGAAATTTTTACATATACAAGAAAGATCAGAACCTGTTGGCAAACTGTATTGGATTAAATGAGACTAGGCACTGCATAGTGTGATTTTATTTCTAGAAGTAGATTATTGCAATAATGCAAAGAACTTCTTCACTGCAACATAGTTCAATTGTTTAGTCTTTCCCTGAGAGGTCCCCTCACTACATTGGAATAGATGCATGAAGGAGACCTAACAGATGCAGTGGCTTATCTGGAGAGCAATCTGATGCAAGTGCCCCAAAAGAACAGAGGGATGAAATCTGATATAACCTGGCTTTACTTGAAAACTTAATAGCAACATAAAAGACTTTATTTTCTCTTTTAAGGTTTGAAATGTATTTTGTTATGAAAATGTGGTGTCACATTACCATAAATGCACAAGAGGATTTTGCAAGCAAAGCCTTCTATAAAGTTTCACAGCTACTGTGTTGCATGGAGCGTCAGTGTGGGTGTAATGAGCCATTTAAAACAAAAGAATTACAATATACAGTTCAAACTAACAACATTATATTTGCACTTTGCTCCGGTGTCCACACAAGCAGCGGCAAAAAGAACTAGAAAGTCATCTTGAAGCAATGCAGAAAAAAAGTCCACACTGTTGGTAGAAACATTTTCCTTTTTTCAGGTTTGAGGGGAAAGGCAGGTTACTGGAGAAACCAGCTTTTTTGTCTTTATCTCCAATTATTTTGAACACTGAACAACAGCCTCTCTGCTTATAAGACGACACCATCTTGCATGCAAGTCATTCATGGTTGCTTTGGGATGTCATTGCTTTTTTTGCATTCATCCACAGGAAGAGAAGGTAAAATCCTGCCCCAGACCATATCCCTGAGCAGTCTGGGTTGTAGTGAATTCTAGCTGTTCTGCAGAGGTCTAGCACTAAGCTGGGAGGTACAAAACATGGCTGTTCGATCTCGTGGGGAATCATGCTAAACGTTCTCAGCTGAGATTCACTTGGATGTGCTTCAAAACCATGTGAAACTGTAGCTCACCCATTAAGTTGTCCAGACACTGGCCCCACATTCTCCCAGTTGAGTAGCCTTCCAGTTGTCATCTTAGCAAAGTTTTCTGGTAAACAGGGACAACTCTCAATTGTGGACTAAAGCCGAGCAAGACCAATCTAATATCGTCCTGAGGTTATTTGCAAACAAATCAAACAATGTAAATGTAAGATCTGGCCCTAGAAACTCTGATAATTGTATTTCTTCAAAATCGAAGCTTGTGGTAAAACTGTGCAAACTTTTCTGGAGTTTCTTTTCACAAGAAAATTCTGAGGTGGAAAAATTCTGGTGATGTCAAAACATCCCATTTTGTCACTTTAAAAATAAATGGCTTTGACTTTTGTTTGGAAATTACTTTGCTTTTCCAATGTTTAAATTTTTGGCTTCACATCAGCTATATTACCCATGATAAAATGATAGATAATACTCAAAATTAAATAGTTGAGATAGAAACAGTATTTTGATTTTGTCCAAACAAAATGTTTTGATCAAGCTAAAATTATATTTAATAATATTACTTCTTGGGGACCTTTGAAATATTTGCATTTTGCTCCAAGTTGGAGTACAGCCAACTTTTTTATCACCAAGCCCCTTGTGGAATGGAGTTCCCATATTTTACACGGCTTTATTCTCAACCTACCAAGAGTCGGCATAAATCCCCTTTTGAGGTGAAGGGCAGATCTAATCAAACTGTTAACATTTATCACTGGTATTATGATGAGGTGGAGGGTCTTTGAAAGAGTGGGGCCCTTCACATTAAGTATTGTGGTTCAATGTAGCCCTCACTTTAAGTATAGGCAAGTTAAGACAACGGGGCATCCATCTGCACCGGACCTGCAGGAACTGAAACCAGGTCTCCTGGGTCCACATCCTGAACTACAAGGTTACTTTTCCTCATGCTGTGTTTGGCCAGGATGGATGCATTTTATTAATGTGTGGTTTTGAAAATACCAAGGGCCATTCTAAGATACCTGCAGCTATCACAAATTGCAAATGGGAGACACAGTTCTTATTAAGCTTACTGGAGAGATTTCAGTCCATCCTACTAACGTAGAGTATAAGCTGCCACTTGAACTGTTAACTTGGTTTCTCCTTTGGCTTGTGCACTCTGCATGAACAAGCCAGATGAGTAGCCTTCCAGTTTACATGACATATCTGCTTCTTAAGACCCAGTCCTCTAGGTAATGAAGGCCTACATGTCCCGCTGAGTTCTCCCATTGGGAGATGCTTTAAGCTGCACCAGTGCATTTAAATTTGTACCTTTTGCATGTTAGACATGAACCAGTGCAAACAGCATTCTAATAATCAGAGATGGAGACCATGGAGGGAATGGTGAGTCTCCTTGCTTGCCTCATGCAGCAATCTTTCATTTATGAAGGGGTAATGTAGTGTAAATTCACCATTTAATTAAAGCCTGTCAGAAGTCACTTTCATATTTCCAAAGTTGGGATAATTCTCATCGCAGATTTTTTTTATCCAATTTGTGCTTCACAGTCAAAACAGAAGTAACATTTAATTTACAGTGCATGCATTCATAATGGGGTTTGATTGATGTATGAAAGAAATGTACCTATTACAGGAGGCTAACCTTAATATTATTTTGTTACTAACAATTATTAATGCTAGACATTGAGAGAGATTGAGTGATAGAGAAGGAGAGGAGGTTGTAAAATAAAATCCAGAATCATTTCACCCTAATGACGAGCTAAGGTCTAATTCCCCCTCAAGAACACACTTAGCAAAACTGTCACTAAAAGAGGAGCCAGAAAGAAATTGGTGGGCCAGGAATGACTGGAACATCTCATCAGTGCACCAAGTTTAATTGAGTTCTTTCACTGCTTGTACAGGTTTAATAACATTTGGAGATGTAGAAATGAGAGCAGTGGCTTCTGTTTCTGATAGACCCCTTTGCAATGAGATTTAATGGATTAGCTAAAATGATGTGAAAAAATGGATCTCTGATTTATTACCTGCAATTTTTCGCTTACTGCAGCATTTTTTTAATTCAATCACAGTGTTTTCCATCCCGTTAAAAGTCTTGTGTGAATAAGTGCTATGTTGTGTTTCTGGATTTGCCTGGAGGGCTCATCAGACGACCCTTTGCCTACGGTCCCCACCAGGCCTTTTAAACAGGAAGTTTAATTTTATAGTATTAAAAAAGAGAAAACGGTACTTAATTATCTGGCTGTGAAACAGCAGTACTCTTTCTTAATTTTAGTAGCTAATAAAATGCTGTTCCTGCAGTTAACTACTTCTGGTCCAAATGCACTACAATTTTGGCTATTTGAATAGAATATTTTATGAACTGTTATATACTGCACTACAGTTTTTAAGCTCCACTATGACATATTTCTCTCAAGATTTATTAGCAATTTTTATTTAAAACAATATATTAAAGAGAGGAGAAAGAGTAATCTTAGCTAAAATTCAAATATTAAAAAAACATAACAGACCAAACCTTTTCATTTAACTCTCTCTCTCTCTCTCCCCACCCCCTTCTTCTCCTCTCCCACTGTTGCTATAAAAAAGTTTTTGGAACAACAACCCACACCTGCATCATTAATTCAATATGTCTTCCAACATGATTCAAATCATAGTATCAGTTTCAGGGGCCATTTGCTACTTAAATGACTTTATGAAAACAGAACAATGAACTACTCCTATACAGCATCCACCTTCACGCTGTGTAAAGTAACCTTCATGATCTTTTATATCCCCATATATCTCCTACTCTACCAACAGTTAACTTTGTGACTTCAGTGCCCTGAGCAAATGCTCTCTCATTAACTGGTATCTGTTGTGTTGCAACTGTCTGTACAAACCTGTTGATGCCTAAAGCATGGGCCGCCTGTCTGGAATAAGCAGAAGGCAAACTGGATATTTTCTGATCTGGGAAATTCTTACTAGGAAAGAAGAAGTTCTTTTGTCACAAAAGAGCTGTTCTTGCTAGGTTGATTCACTAAGCAATGTTAGCTGTCCAATCAAATAATATCAAATACTTATTAAATATGGACAAAAACGTACACCAAAAACAGATGAGAGAAACTCCATCCACATCCTACATCACTTAGAAGAACCCACTTCTGCACAGGGATGAGGAAAAGCAAGGTCCCTGCAAAGAACATGCTATTTCCTCATATGGGGAAACAGACAGTTACCTCTTGTCAGTTTAGACTGTCGTGTAAGGATGTGGGACTTCATCCAGAAAAGCACTTAAGTATGTTGAAATCAATGGGCCTACTACTCATGTGCTGGAAATTACACATGTGTTTAAGTGCGTTGCTGGATTGGGGCCTTGGTGCCCATAATGAGAAGTGATGTTGGGCAAAGAGCAATTCCTTGATAAGGATATAATTTATTTTTTATCCTGTAGTGTAGGAGAAATGTTTCAAGACACTGATGAAGAATTGGCTTAAAAACATTAAGGCAGGATCAGATTCTGTTTGTTTGCTCCATGTATTTTTCCTCGCTGAAATAGATATGCCCAGAGATAAACATCTTTTGTTTGTCTCTTCCATTCTGTTTCTGTGGACTGATTGGGGCCACAAGGGGATTCATTTGGTTAGAGATGGGCATCCAGCAACAGGCATGTGAAGATCACTCATCACCCCATGAGTTCAAATGCTTCCTAAATAGGAAAACCATAGAAAACCCAAAACAAACTGGGGTGGGGGGTTGTGGGGAGGAAGAACCCTTATACAAATCCAACCCGGCTGTTCAAGTATGTATAATCTTCTAAGCAGCAATGCTACCAGTATAAATATGAGAGATCATGGGCATCATAGGCCAGTGGTAGGGAGGGCACAGAGGGGCACGTGCCCCCCCTTAACAGGGCTGTCCCTGCCGCCAACGCCGGTGGCAGTGTCTATGCATGCTCACCAGCTCCATCCCCACCTCCAGCAGCGTCTGCGGGTGCCCCCCACAGACTCAGGAGGCACTAGTCACCCATGATGGGCATACATTTCTAAAGAAGAAATGCTATAAAGTAGTGGCCCCTCACCATGGACAATAGCACAGAGCAAGTAATGCTCTTCAGGCAACATTGCATTAGCTCTCCCTTGTCAACCTGGGTTTGAAGTTTTCAGTTTCCTATGGTTGTGAGTAAGGTTGGAAGATCTCACACAGGCAACATGAAAGCTGTGAATTGGGGATTGCTGTAATAATGTAGTAATAAGAGGTACATATGGGAGTCTCAAGACAAGAAATTATGGTCATTACTGGATAGCTTTGGTTCCAGTCTTTACAATAAAGTCAAAGAGGAATTCTAATTTAAAAATGTGCGTTCATTATATACAACTGTGTTGTGCTATGAAGAACTGGTTCATCTTTGTCAATGTGAAGCATTACTGACAAAAATACCTGTGGAGATATTATTTGCTTTCTCTGTAGTGATCTTGATATTTAGAAGGAAAACTGACCCAAACAAAACAAGGAAGGAATCTGGAAAGGCAGGAACATGCAACTCATTGCACTGTAGAAACTGGAGGTAGGGTAGTGTAAAGTCATGATATGAAGCCTATCAAAGTGATACATTATCAATTTTGACACTAATCAGTTGCTCAGCAGTCCCAACAAAGAGCCCAGAATGGAATAGGCTGGAAGAAAGCACCTAGTCTAATGAGAAGAAGGGGTCTAATTGGCAGTGTGGTGTCAGGAAACTCTTGCTGCTGTTTGTTGCAAGTGTTGGACCCAATGGATGAAGGTTGTTCCTGCGGGAAGTTGCCTGTTTTAAGCTCTAGTCAAAAAGTATGATTCCCAGCCAGGTCCATCGATTGCCATTATTTTTTTAACTAACTTGTCAAAAGATTCTTTCCTTATTCTCCTATTTTGTAGCTTGTTATGAGGTTGGAAATTTTAAGTAGTGGTTTGGATGGATCAGTGTGGTACTACACATTTTTGCATGCACAATTCAAAATGACTACTGAGCAAGTCAGGGGCTACTTCAGCCCGTGCCAGTGGAACACCTGCTGCCCATATCCAAGCTGGAAGGCATAGAGGTCACTCTGGTGCATGGGATGTTTGAAGAGGGAGGTGAATTTGAAATGGAGTAAAAAAGGGAGTATCTGAATCTACCCCAAAAATGCAACAAGAAGGCGGGGGAGGAGGGAAGCGAGTGTATCCCCTTTTAGGGCTAACTGGGCCAAATTTGTCCCTGCCATAAATCTACCTGCATGAATGGGTTTTCACCCCAGAAGAACATATCCTAGTATTTCTTTAACCTGCAGCTGGCCCATTAGGCTAGGTACAGACAGTCAAAAGGCCCAAGCCTGAATCGATTCAGTCTTTGCAGGTTAGTCTAAAATGCACAGATTAAATTGAAACAGAAGTGAACAATTACCTTTGATTCAGGAAATGCAGCAACATGCCTGCAGTAGCTCAGGCCAGAAGCTGGGGGGGGGTGCTAGAGCTTGGCTCTCTGGTTGTGTGTTCAATTCCTCTTCCTGCTGCCCTGAGGTCTCTGGGATTTGCAGTCCAGAATTACAGCAGCAGGACTCTACAGGGTCGCTCATCACATTTGCTTCCTGCTTCCCGGTGCCTCTGGGATTTGTAGTCTACAGTTTGCAGCCAGCAGTAAGTTTGAGCGGGGGAAGGGGTGTTTAGCCCCCCTTCCCACCAGCCCCAGACTCTAGCCAGGGTTTGCCTGGGGGGCAGTCCCCCACTTAGACTGGGCTGCACCTACAGCAGAGAGGCAGGGCCAGCCCTGTGGTCTGGAGCAGACAGCACAGCCCAGTCTAGGGCTGCAAAGCATGCTGGGATGCTGAGGGACTGTGATTTAACTTGAACCAGGAAGGGGTCTGGAACAGAAGTTTCATAAACTGGTTTGACCCAAATCAGTTAAGCCTGATTTGTACTACAGTTAAGTACTACATTCAACCAGGTTTATCTTAAACCAGTTTCAGCCATTTTGAAACTGGTTTATGTGCACTGAGCTTCTCTTCTATTAGAGGTTTAAATCAGTTTCTTATCACTTAAACTGGTTTGTGTGTAACTTCTGTCCCTAGCCTTTGTGATTTTTTTTAATATAACTTCAAATATTTGTTTCCTTTAATGGGGGGGAAAAAAAGCCCCCGTGGTTTCTGGAGTGCCTCTTACAATGTATGTAAGCAGCAGTTTTAATGGATGCGCTGAACTTTCTTAGCCAAAGTGTTCTAGCGTAATTTCATAATGAGACAATTATTCAGAGATGCCATATGGCCTGTTCCAGTCCTTCTCCAGCCTGACTTAGAGACCTAGATGCCTAGGTACCTTTCAGGAGTTGGACCTACATGATTTAGCTCAAGGTCACCAAGAAGACTGCGGGTTGAATAGTATTTTCAAGCCTGCTTTTCAGAATTGTAGGGTATTATAGTAACCACTGGACTATCCTGTTTCCCAACTTCTATATGTCTACTAGGGCTGTGTGAAGCTTCGGTTGCTGATTTGATTCAGTGGAGATTCAGCCTGATTCAGCGGCCAAATCTCTGAATCCAAATCGAATCAGGAGACCCTTTAATATGTCCAATTCAAATTGGAACCCTCCAAATTGATTCGGAGAGATTCGATGATTCGGATATAGACACAGCTTTAAATGTTTTTTTCTACATACCTCAAGGTGAACCTGCTGTCTGAGACCCATTGCTGACCTCTGGTTTCTTCTTTGGACCAAATTCAGCTAGGGAACACAGCAAGGAAAATTCCTACTGAAGCCAATGGGACTTCCATATTTCACCACTTGCCTTAGGCCTGAATTTGTCTCCGTTCTGCATACAAAGTTCCAGAGATCTTCAACATTCAGCAAGACATGCGATTGCAGGGAACCACCAAGGGGACATTTTTCCCCATATTTATGCTTGTTCTGTATGTGTCACCATGGTTTATTTGGAATTTAGGCATTACCCCTTGCTCTGAATGCTCCCTAAACCAGGGACACAGCACGGGCTTGACTCCCCTATCACTTATGCCACTTTTAGACCAACATAATCTTGCTGACCTCAGCTGAGTCCTTCTTGATTTACATGGGTGAAAGTGAGACGCCCTGTGTGTCCTGTCTTGAGGGTAAGAAATCCACCGCAAATCACAGAGCACACACATACGTAATTTCTTATGAGTCAGGCCCCTTATGAAGGAAATTATCATTTGTTTGCATAAGGGATAATACCCTGGTGAGCATCTGCTTAATCTTAACTGTCACTTAGCAATAGAGGATATACAATTCATACAACCCCCCCCATCTATCTAGCAGCGACCAATTAAAAAGGAAACTATTGTCATCAGTTACATGAATCAATGCTTTAGAGAAAAGCATCCTTCACAACTGTGTTTCCATAATTTAGCTGTGTGTAGTTAGTTAATTTGCAGGCATTAAGAGACACAGGCTCATATCAATATTGTTAACTGTATGGGTCATGTTATATACCAGCAAAAAATATGAAGCAGGGTATCATTAGGAGACAGTAAAAACCAGAGATGAAACAGCCCATACTGGGAGCACAGTCACTCTGTCTCTCTGTCTGTCTTTCTCTCTCTCTCTCTCACACACACACACACACACACACACACACACACATGCACAGAAAATGCTTGTTGCATTTCTTTTATATGGCAGAGCAAGCTTCTGTCTTTAGCAGTGTAGCTACTACCCTGCTCATCAGAGATCCAAATCCTCGCTAATGAAAGCCCCCAAGACTTGGCTTGGATAAAAAACCCAGCCAGTTGAGTGGCTAAGGGTAGTTTCTTATTTTGTTCAGTCTCGTTTACTCATCCCTAATATAGAGCCATCGAGAAATCTTCCCAGATCTATTTTGGGTGATGTGTCTGAACAGGAAAATATTTCTGCAATGACAAAAAGTGTTTTGGTGGTATATTTAAGAGTCTTCAAAGGCTAAATTGGGACTGGATAGGAGCCAAAGCCATGTGTGGGGGAGAGGGACTTTAGGATAGAGGATGCTTGTATAGGATCCCTTGTAGGGTGGCTGAGATGTCATAACAAATGGGATGAGAGCGTTAAAACAGTATTTTTGCCTTTAAAATTCTGGGCCTGAATCTGAACTGAGGTAAATCAGGAATGGCTCAACTGGTGAACAGTGCTGACGTAAAACCAGAGCGGCAGAGATTAAAATCTTCCTGAAAGTGTTGGAATAATGAAGGAAATTGAAGTCTTTTTACATGACTGCAGAACTGTCATCTCCATGACAATTACACCAATCTTCAGGGATAGGAATTAGAAGCCAGAGAAAATATGTTACCATGGAGGAGCAAAGAAGTCTTCAACAGTCTCCACAACACAGCAAGTACCGAAAATGCCCACAGAGGAATGATTTGTAGCCATAGCTTGGGGACTAAGATGAAGCAATGAATCAAACTGAGAGAGCGAAGAGCCCCCAAGAATCTAAGGCCAGGTACAGACCTTACATTTTTACTGGTATAAATGATCGGAAATCAGTTTATACCCATAACAGAAGTTCAGCGCACACAGACTGATTTTAAAATGGTGGAACCCAGTCTCAGATTTGCACCCCCTCTCCTCCCACCAAAGGGTGAATGTGTGTTTTGTTCGCTACTGATCCAAACTGCATGACTTACAGAAAACTGCGTGACTTAGATCGATTCTGCCTCAAGCTTTTTGAATGTTTGTACCCAGCCTAAGAAAGCAAACTGCTGCCTGAGTAACCTAAAGAGTCTTGTGGCCAAGGGTGTCGAAAGCAGCTGACAAATCATGAGGAGTTAAAGCAGAGATCATGGCCCCATCAGATGGCATATGGGGATCATTACCAACTCTCAAGAAAGTGGTCTCTGCTAGGGCTGAGTTTTTGTAGCCTACACAGTAATCCTAGAAATAGGTCTGAAGTTGCACAGCAACTGCTATCTCTTCTTTTGCTTCAAATAATCAGAGGGTTAAACTGATTCACTGAGGGACAAATGGAGCCCTCTAGACACTGTGGCAATGTTAATTGCTTTCAGAGTGGTGGTGGAAAAAGCCTGATGTTAATGGACACTGGCTGGACTTAATTAATTTTAGACAAAGAGATGGTGACACTGTCTGAATTGTCAGTGTTTAATGTGGTTGCCAAAGTTAAGGGCTCTGAATAAAGCTTGGTGAAGGCATAACCTGATATTGAATGTTAGACAATAAAAATGAAGCTGTATCTTGTACGGTGCCCTGTGTGTGCGCATGTGTGTGTGTCTGTCCTGGATTCCTCTAGCTAGACAGTCTATCTGGAGGTCTCAGGTAGTTAATGACATCCCCCTTAGGTTCAAGGAGTGATAGATAGTTTCAGCTGGACATTATCACCTGAATATCAAGCCTGGAGATTTCACTCAAGTGACTCCCAAGTGAGTTAAGAGGCGATCAGGACTCATAGAGATGATATCTTTTATTAGACCAACAAGATTTTTGCAAAAACATTTCTTTAATTTCAAGCTTTCAGGCACAAGCTCCCTTCATCAGGCATTGGAGAAAAGATTGTAGAAGTTCTCCTGGGTAGAAATGAAAGTTCATATTTCCTAGGATTTCACAGGGGAGTCAATAGATGGAAAACTCCTCTGGGCAGGCAGTCCATAGCTGGTATGAAGCCTCTCACCTCTTTTGAGGCTCTGTGATGATGCAAATTACCTTGAAACAAAGGCAGGAGCAGGATTTCAGGTTTTAGCTGGTCATGGTTGCTTCCTGCTTGGGAAAATATGAAGATTTTATTTTTAAAAATCGGCTAAAATTCGATATCTTCCATGTCCCAAGTGAGTTAGTCATTCATTAGCAAGTAGCTGGGGGAAAATGTGATAACAATCGGGGTGTGGGTGACCTGAGAAACCACAGCTGAATGGAACAGTTTGGTAAAGCTGAGGACTGAAGAAGTGGTCAACAATTTTTGCATTTCAAAATTTCCTTTGAAGTTTTGAGGAAAAAAGCGAATAGGAGGAAAATGTCAATTGGATTTCTGTGAGAACCTTCTCTGCCTTCACCCATTTGTCAAGCATCCCACTTGGAGTAAAAGCCCAATTACTGATTGTAAGCACTTCATTTCCCTGCATTAATGATAGAAAAGTATGGCTGGAAGGGACCCTCAAGAAGATCCATATCTTCCCAATTGTAGCCTGTGCTACTTGGATGCTGAATTGTTGGACCTGTTCCTCCAAGCAACCTGATTGACTCATTACAATTCCCAGTCTTCATATTGAGAACAGACACATTCCTAAAACTCATCTAGACGTTAATGGCTTAGGTACGGGGTGGGTTTCTGAGGCCTATGTTGCAGGGGAGCCCAGACTATAGGATTGTAAAGGCCCCTTTGGCCCTCAGCATCTGTGATTCTGTGTGCTGTGCGATTCAAATAAATGCCCCCAAATGTGTTCTTGTTGCACACACCATAGAAGTCAGGGCATCTTACAAGGACCAGTGATGCCTTTATTTTCTAACTTCTCATAATTTTTGTATTAAGCTAACACCCCATTAAGTAATATGTGGGACAATCACTTGCTGATTGCTTGCTGCTTTTTCAGACGTATATCGGCTCTAAGTAGCCATTAGTATTTACCCACCCCAGCCTTATCACTGTGTGCACTTAGTAACCCGGATTCATTGCCATTATGTAGATTTCTATTCTTTTTTTGGTTGACATGCACATTTTAAAGACAACATCCCGAATGAGTCTGTAATAGCTGTGAGCTTGTCAGTGAGCTCTGCTAAGCAGATTGAAATCAGATTGTTTGCACTTCAAATTTGCTCAATTGGTCCTTTTTCATTATTCAGCCTGGACTGCTGCTGTTCGCCACCCCTGTCCAGTGCATTAAATGTCTATTACCCTGTTTACCATGGTCATGTTAAACTCCAGGTTATGAATGTCAATTTGTTCTCCAATTAGCCATGCCTTATTGACTTGCCCTTAAACTTTCAAACAACAGCTTTCTGAAGGGCCTGTCACTATAAAAGGCTGATTCTTTTTATTTTTTAAAAGGGATATAACCTTAATGTGTCCTTCTAATTGACAAAGCTTGGTAATCCTCATTTAGAGCCTGCTGTTTGGGGAAGAACAGGGCTTATTCTAATAGTTTCATACCTGAATTAATATTTTGTGCCAATATGTATGTTTAACTTGCATAGATGATGCATTAAGTATATTCCCCTCTAGATGTGGTATATTAGCAGGTGCCCTATTTATGATGCAAAGCTTTTTAACTCCCTTGCCATGCAGTGCTGAAAAGTAAGTGCAGATAAATTGGTTGGAATTAAATTAAGAAATCCCACTTAAATGAGCTGCTGAAGATCCCCGAGGGTTTTTGGTGATGTGCATAAGAGTAGAAGCAAGCAGCAGGTAGGGCTGGACGTGCCTGGAAAGACTAGCATAGAAAGGCAAAGAAAGAGCATGTTCACTATTAAAAAAAACCCCAAATGTTCTGCAAGTTCCCATGGTGACTCTAAGGCTCACTTAAGGAGAGGAGGAAGTTCTGAGATAAGATATAGGTAGAGAACTTCATTTGGCCACCAAGCCTGTATTCCTTCCATGTCTCCAGAGTCATGGCTCAATCCTATAAGATGCCAAGCATGTTTATTATAATGGGAATTCAAGGTGTGCAACAGCTCCAAGGTCCCGGCCTATTGTTTGTATTGTTAGGGCAATACAGATTGGACTTTTTCTCCAGTAGCCCCCTTACCAGTGCTGACATCCTGAGGCTAGGCATTAGGCCAGTCTTAAGCAGTGCTCCCTGACTGGCTTTTGGATTCACTGGGTGTATCCAGATGAGCACGCATGTGGTATGTGGTGCCACAGACCCGTCTTCAGGGCACATGCAGGCATTCCCCACTCTGCTAATATGGAGAACCTGGTGTCAGAAAAACCCACACCTAAAAAAAGCAGGACAGTGCACATGATGGCAGCATGCACTACTCGAAACTGGAGCCTGGCCAGCCGGAGCCACACTCCAGCTGCCATCCAGGCTCCACATGCCCAGATTGCCACGGCTGTAGCCCCTGGAGGCCCTCGGACCCCAGGTAAGGGTTTTGGGACCAGCCTAGGTGCTGACCCCAGTCCCCCTTACCCCACCCAGGGCAACTTGCTGCATACCACAGTGCATGTGCACAGGTGTTCCGCAAGGACTAGTAGCAGCAGCACACCGTTGTGTCACTGCTACTTGTCTCTGGGGAAATGCATGTGCACACTCATCAGGATACACCCACTAGGTGCATCTACATGTGCACTTTACTGTGGAATAGACTAATTAGCTCTGCAGTAAAGCATCCCGGTCTACATGTGTGTTGGGGACAGTATTCTCTTACAGCAGAGTACTTTGCTATGCCAAAAATGCACGTGTAGATGTACGACTGCGGACGTCCATTACAGCCGATCAGCCCAGCCAGTCAGGGGTCTGCTCCACCCTGGCTCAAATTGCTGCTATCCCAAACGCACATGTAGATGCTGTAACTGGGAGCAGCTAACTCTGGCTCAAACTGCTCCAGAGTTTATTGCATTGCATTAATTGCATATGTACATGCACCCACTGTGTGTGACGTTCTTCATGAGCTATCAGCAGATACTGAGCAAGGTACCTTCAGTGGCACAGATCAGACTGCTGCTACATCAGCTCCAGCAATAACTCCATTTCAGGGCAGTCCTTAGCCCAGTGATTCTCAAGCAGGGTGCTACAGCTAGGGGTGCCTTGATATCCTCTCCAGAGTGCCACAAGGTGCCATGCAGTGTTAACACTGTTTGGTGTGCAAATTTAATTCACAAGACAAAACCAGAGATTTAAAGCAGGAATCTATAGCGTTAAAAACATTCTGACCTGTTGTGGTCTTTCTGAGTTCTTTGTTTTAGTATTTTTCCATAGTCAAAAAATGAGTGAAAACTAAAAGCTGACATTTTCTGAGGGGTGCCTTGAGTGTAAAGAAGGTTGAGAACCACTGCCTTAGCCTGTGGGGCCATGTCCAGATGAGCTCAGCCATGTGGCATTTGGTACCACAGACCATCTATGGCACCACCCATCACACATTCGGGCATTTCCTGTGCTGCTATCTTGCAGTGCAGGGATGGGTCTGACCCCAGGAGATCCTGGGGTCCAAAAAAAATGCACAGAAAAAAAGTGGGGCGGCACACGTGGCAGCAGCATGTGCTGCCCAAAACCAGAGCCTTGACGGCCAGAGCCACGCTCCGGCTGCCAGCCAGGTTCCCAGCTGCAGGAGTGCTGCAGCTGCAGTTTCCCCAGCCCCAAGGACCCCAGTTAAGGCTGCTGGGGTCAGCACAGGTTCTGGACACAGCCTCCCCCACCCCACCCAGGGTAACCTGCCACACGCCAGAGCACACATGGTACAGGCGTTCACCAGGGACAAGTAGCAGCGGCACAAGGTGAGCTGTTGCTACTTGTCCCCAGGTAATCAAATGTCTGCACTTGTCTGGACATAGCCTGGGTGGATTGAGAGGGATCGCACAATGGCAATAGTGGTATTTGATCCACCTGGTCGTTACCACAACTGGCATTCAGGCTGCAGGTGACAGCTCTGTTGGGAAAGCGGAAAGAACAGAGCGTTTGGCCAAGTTCTGCTAAGATGGTCGGGACCTTGAGCTGTTCTCAGGCGACTTTCTCTCAACCTTCCTAAAACAACAGGCTTTGGGCATTGCCAACTGATGAATGTCTCAGCACTGACCCTCCCTCTCTACATGAGAGGCTTGGTTTGGACTGATAAGAGAAGTACCACCCAGAAACTACCTGCGGTTACATAGAGAGGGAATAAACCGTACCAGTATTCCTCTTGTTCCATATTAGGCTCAAAACTCGGCATCAGCCCCCTTGCTCTGTCTCAGCCTCCCTCAGCTCAGAGGCATTTCCATCTGATCTATGGAACGGTCCCAAAACAGCCAGCAACAGCCATACAGCAGTCTGTTTTCTCATTACTTTCCCAATGTCATTTCAGTTGCTGTTTTGAAATAGAGTTGGTCAGAAATTTGGGGGATTAAAAAAAGTTTGAATAGGTATTTCACCTGTGCCCAGAGCTGCAGAACTGTGCATTTTCATCAGATGAACTATATACCCAAAATTAGCACTTTAATTGCACTTAAATCTTTCTCATGTTCTTATTTGCCCATTATTAGAGATTCTAGTATCAGCATTGTCTTCAGTAATGCCTCGCAGTCAAGGATGATTGTCTTCCTTGATTGCTTTATCTGTGTGCCCAAAGATGGCTGATGAGGCCTATCCAGGATCAACAGACTACTGCAGCTCAGACATGTTTTCATATGGCATTGGATTCTTGATTTGGTCCATGACGTGCTGTTTCTGCCGCTCCCACTTTTCTATTTCCTGTGGTTATCGTGAGGTTTCAAAGCCCTGAGATCCCTGCAGCAGACTCTTCCTCCATTTGGGGCAGGTGTTGGATCTTTTCTGCCCTCCTCTTGAGTGTACGTCTTGGCTGAGCTGGGAGAATAAAATTTGCTTTGGGAGCCTGGAGTTGGACATCCAGATGACATAGCCAGCCCAATGAAGTTGATGTTGGATAATCATCGCCTCAATATTCATGGTGTTTCCTTGCAGGAGGATGCTAACATTGGTGCATCTGTCTTCCCCACTGGATTTGAAGGATCTTCCACAGGCAGCATTGATGGTACTTCTCCAACAACATTATATGTCTTCTGTACATTGTCCATGTCTCAGCTCCGTACAGCAAGGTGGGGATCATGACTGCTTGATAAACCATGAGTTTGGTTTCAGATCTGATGTCATGATCTTCGAACACCCATTTCTTCAGGTGTCCAAAGACTGCACTTGCATGTTTGAGGCAATGTTGGATTCCTTCGTCAATGTGAGCTTTCTGCGAGAGATGGTTTCCGAGGTACAGGAAATACTCAGCGTTCTCCAGAGTCTCACCATGGATCTGGATTACTGGAGCAGAGGACTTCATGAATGCCCGTGAATGGGACACTGTCATCAATACCTGTGAAAAGACACTTGCAGCTTGTTGGTGGAGGACTTTAATCTTCTGAATGTTAAGCGTTAGTCCCATTTCTTGTATGCCTTTGTAAAGAAGTCAACAACTGCCTTAAGGTCTGCTTCCAAGTGAGCACACACTACAGCATTTTCAGCATACTGGAGCTCAATGACTGAGGTTGGGGTCGTCTTGGTTTTGGCTTCGAGTCGGCTGAGGTTAAACAGCTTACCATCCATCCGGTAGTTTAGCTCCGCTCTGGCTGGAAGCTTGTTGGTCATGGAGCATCATGGAGGAAGCAGAGAATGGTGACAAGTTTCAGTGGGCGTCCATACTTCAGAAGGGTCCTCCATAACACTTCTTGGCTGATGCAGTTGAAAGCTTTCATGAGGTCAAAGGAGACCATGTAGAGAGGCTTATGTTATTCCTGGCATTTCTCCTGCAACTGGCAAGCTGTGAAGATCATACCAGTTGTGCTTCTTGATGCCCTAAACCCACACTGAGATTCTGGGAGGAGCTCTTTAGCAAGTGGAAGGAGATGGTCTGGAAGGTTCTTGCAGTGATCTTTCCTGTGGTGGACAGTAAGGCAATCCCTCTGTAGTTTCCACAGTTGGACTTGTCTCCTTTCTTGAAGAATGTCACAATCATGCTGGCCCTGACATCATCTGGGATTTCCTCATCATCTTCAACTTGGCATTGCGAGGTGGAGTTGAAAACACTCTCATCAATAACAGAGTCTCAACTGAGAAGGTCTTCAAAATGCTTCTTCGAATGGGCATTGATGGCTCCCCATTCCTTGACCACGGCTCCTCCATCCTTAAGATTCAAAGGGGTTGGTCCCTGAGTGCTCGGACCGTAGATGACTTGGGTGGCACTGAAGAAACTGCACATATCGTGGATGTCAGTCAAATGTTGAATCTCCTTAACCTTGTCTTCCCACCATTTGTTCTTCATATTGTGGGAAGATTCAATTTCTTTTGCTTGGAGTTGGTGTCATTTTGCTAAGCACAAAAGGCCTTGCACTTACGATTGATCAACTCTTGTATCTCCTGGTCATCCCCATCAAACCAATGTTGATGTTTCCTGGTAGAGGATGCAAGTGTCTTTTCATGGGCATTGATGACAGTGGCCTTGAGGGCATGCCACACGCTGCTGACAATCTCCCATTGTTGTTGATTGGAATTCACCAGCTTTTTGTTGAGACACTGGTAGAAGGGGTCTCTCTTGCTAGGGCCCTTGAGTCCTTCAATATTGATCTTCCACTGGCATTGCTTCTGCTGTAGCAATTGTTTGGGAGCCAGTTTGAGTGACATAACTGAGTGGATGAGTCAGTGATCAGTCCAGCAATCATCAGCTCCTAACACAGCTTGGCAGATGTGGACATCTTTGTGATCCCAGGCACAGATGATGACATAGTCAGTCTGCCAATGCATAGATTATGGGTGTTGCCATGATGTCTTGTGCCTGTTTTTCTGTCTGAACAGGGTGTTGGTGATGATGAACCCATGTTCCACACATTTGGTCAAGAGGAGGATGCCACTGGAGTTGACCTGTATTACTCCTTCCTTGCTGATGGTTCTGTTCCAGAGGTTAGAGTCTCTTTGGACTCTGGGGTTGAAATCACCAAGAAGAATATGTCTGTCTCCCTCCAGGATGTCAGAGGTGACAAGGTCAAGGTTGGCATAGAATTTCTGCTTGTTTTTATCGGTGGCATCAAGAGTCAAGGCACACGCTGATGACAGTGGCATATTGGCTCCCCGCCTGTTTAAGACAGACAGTCATGAGATGCTCATTAATTCCAACAGGGACTCATTGAGTTGGTTTTTGAGTTCGTTCTTAATGGCAAAACCAACTCCCTGTAAAGCTGGCATTCTCCTTCCTGTTTACCCTTCCAGAAGAAGCTATAGCTGCCTCCATGTTCTTTGAGCTGCCCATCTCCCAGTCACTGGGTCTTGTTCAGTGCTGCTACATCTGTGTTGTGTTGCCTGACTTCTTGGGCCACAATTGCAGTGTATAGTGCTCTGGATGTGGATCACTGTTAGGATTCTCCATGAGGGTCCTGATGTTCCAGGTCCTGAAAATGATGATGTGTCTTCACTGGTATTTTTAACTTCAGTAAAGGTTATTCCACTGGATACAATTATCCAGTTAGGAAGAAATACAGAATACTGTATTAGACAGGCTATGTTTAGGGCACCTTTTCTAGCCCTCTCCCCATGTAAGGTGAGCAGACCGGATCCTGAAGAGGGCTGCTCACTCACAGTTACAGCTACTGAATCACACTCCTGTCTTATCCAAGTGCTAGACGACTTGTAACTGCCACCTTTGTGCCAGTTCATGACCAGGAGCTTCCAGACCTCACAATCCTGCTTCTATTGCTTTTAACTGGTCACCAAAGGCTTCAGGAATGTGCTAGAAAAGCTGTTTTCATGGAAGATGGCTGTGCATGACTTCTTTTATCATGGAGATGCTGCTGCACATCAGCTTTCATATGCCTCATGACAGAACGGGACCTTGATCCAATTGCAAGGAGACCAAGACAATTGGGGATCTCATTCCACTGCAGCTTTCATCCATTGTCACAGCCGTTGAGATTCAAACATCTTCTTCTGCCTACTCTGCCATTGAGGACTTGCAGACCCAGGGCTGGGACTCAGGCAGGCTTATGTTAGTGGTGACCTGTACTTGCCATGTCACAGCATCATCATATGTGGCTTTTCAGGAGGGAAAGCATTGCCATCTGCTGTCCTCACCACATCCTGGTGGTGCTTGGTCTCCAACTGCTTATTCATCACCGTTACCCCTGCTTATTTCACAGCTAACCTTCCCTGAAGGTCATTGCACTATCCACCACCTGTGGATGCGCTGGGTAGCGGTGCAGCTCACCTGGCCAGCATTGTATACATGGTCACATGACTCAAGCTTCCCAGAAATTTCTATTTTCAATCCCACCTTTAAGCCCCAGGTATGAAGGAGATGGCTTTGGAACAAGAGCATATAGGATTTCACCAACTTTGAAAAAGGAAGGAAAGCAATGGTTAGGCTGCTACCCAATGCTTTTGGTAGTTTCTTTCTTCTTGTGAGAGAACAGGACTATAAAACACAAGTGTTTGTGACATCAGGACATTGTGTCAATAAATGGCTTCTGCAGTTATCTAAATGCTTTAGCTTTGCTTGGGCGTTTAATCTCTCATAAAAGCTGTTTATTGCCTTCCATACTACTCTGCTAGGCACATTATCCCTTAAGTATATGAATGGAACAATTAGTCTTCTTAGAGACTTACCAAAATAATGTTGACTAAAGGTCAAGCATAAACATTCAGATGCCACTCTACTTAATTAAGAAAGCTGGCCCTCCTGCACAAAGATCAGTATCAGAGTTGAAGGGAAGCGTTGGAGAGTGAATCAGATGACTTCAGCACAGTGCCTATGATAAGTACTTTGTGGACACATTTGGTTTCTAGGTAACAAATTGAAATCCTGAAAGGTGTTCATAAAAGTCCATTTTTTACTATTAGTGATCTTCTCAAAACAGATTGTTAACTTCAATATGCTGTAAAATGTAAACTGCGTTTACAGGTGGCATCGCAAATAACAGGCAATCAAACCTCATTAACACTGTAGTTTATAATTGCAGATTACTGTAATTTGTGAGGTATTCAGCCTTCTGCAAGGGTGTTATTTCTACTGTTAGGGGGCTAATGAGCAATGGGGGAAATCTACTGTAAGTTCACTCTTGTGCTCTTTCCATTTCTCCAGAAAACAAATACAACACCTTTGTACAAAAGTGAAAACTGTAGCCGTTGGAGACTGCAAACCATCCATTATCAATCATCCCAAATTATAATTTCAGTAGTAAACTGTGCTGGAAGGGGGAAAAAAAGCCTAAAAGTTTCTGGGAAGTGAAAAGTAAACTAAAAAGATGTTTATTCCCTAGATTTGGAAGACAGAGAACATAGGGAAAAGTGATGCCTGAAATATAGCACACCTAATACAAATCAGACATTTGAGGGGTTGAGCAAAGGAAGTGATCCTCCTATAAATTAAATATAAGCCTAAAAAGAAGGGTTAGATATGAAATACTTCAAATCTTATAAATGTTCATGTTTAGGGTCTTGGACTGAGATGAACCATGATATGCTCTAAATATTAGGCTGTGCCATCTTTTGTGGAAATTAGGCATGGTATCGTGATGAGGCTTGTGGTCTACAACAACTCTTTATTCCTTACAGGAATTTATATACAGAAAAATATACAGTAAGAAGTAACAGGTTTTCCTCCTACCCTTGGAAGCATCTTGTGGCTGGCCTATTCCTGTTTTTCCACCCAGAAGTTCCT
>NW_005841851.1:4464625-4466142 GCF_000455745.1 Alligator sinensis
CAGACTATGTCATTGAATGCCACCAATGACATTGAATGGACACTCTTCATGTTCAGGAGGACTTACTCTGTCACACTAAGGATATCATGAATAGGATGAAGAGTCTGTTCTAGACAGTACCGTTAGCAACAATTTCTCTTTTAGGACAGTATGCCACTAGCAAAGAGCCTGAGTGTCACTTGCCGCCAGCTGTTCAAAATACCCCTGACATTTAAACCCCCAGTAAGAGACATTGACTCCAAAAAGGAGCCAAGCACCTGCAGCTGCCACTGACTTCAGAGTTGCAGGTTTTCAGTGCTTCCAAAATAGTCTGGAGTCTGGCATTAGAAATTTGTAGCAGTTCTCCTGAAAGGCCAGTTCTGAATTGGAGGAAATTACACATCGGACGTTCATATCTTGACATTCAGTGGTTTTACTTGCAGTCTTTAAAGCATGATTCAAAGTTATGTGATCGTTCAGAAATCAGCCTTGGGCTTGATGAAGAATGACTAAGTGTAATTCCTATTTTATGCAGGAAGTCAGACTAGACAGTCACAATATATAATAGATTTTTGCTTTAACTTATCTGTCAAAGTCACCATTGGTAGAGGGAAGTTACAATAGAGAAGACTGATGGGAAATTTGATAACAGTCTTCAAATACCTGGAGGAATAGAGGATGGATATGGGCTTTTCGCTGTGACCTTAGGGAACAGGACTAGGAACAATGGCTTCAAGTTGCAGCAGAGGAAATTTAGGTTGGAGGTCAGGAGGAACTTTCTATGAAGGTAGTCAAGCATTTGAAGAGGCTATCTAGGAAAGCTGTGCAGTCTTCATCCTTGACATTTTTCAAGAGCCAGTTGGATGGACACTTGGCTTTGTTGATTTAGTGAGAGAATTCTGCCTTGAGCAGGGGGCTGGACTAGATGACCTCATGAGGTCCCATTCAGCCCTACTTTCTTACAATCCCATAATACTGCTTGTGTTAGAGAGGGTGTCCTGTGTAAAGTGCTTAGAACATTATGTTCTGTATTAGGACTAATGCGGATAATTACATTCTATTACATTAAGAACAGCTTATTGCTCCAGTCCACATTTTTTGCTACTCATATCATGGCAGTTTGTATATATGCTTGTATTTTCCACAAATATAAAGTCAGTTTGAGGAGACTGTTCTTTGACATTTGGGGGTTTGGTGTAGACTTAAGTGTAAAAAATAAATATTGATGAAAAAAATCAAAAGTTAAAAACTCTCAGCAAGATAGATGATAACTACATCAAAGCCCAATTTCTGTCTATGTACAGCTATAAAGTCAGTGAGTATGGTGCACACATAACAGAAAGTGAGATTTTGTCTCCCACTGTTCAATAATTTCATTCAGAAGTTTTATTAAATGAATCAAAGTAAAAAAAAAAATTCTTATTTCATCTCTGAAAACAGAGAAACTTTTATGTGCCCTGTAAAATCTTCTAAATAGGTTGTGAATTTAGGACATCTGAATGGAACTGTTACATACATATTAAGACATTCACACCTAT
>NW_005841851.1:4466173-4469082 GCF_000455745.1 Alligator sinensis
GAAAACATTTCCTCCAGATGCATGAAGGGCTGAGGTTATTGTCTGGGCTTCCATTAGTGGCAATCAAGGCCTTTGCATTTAGTCCATTTATAATCACTAAAATAGATACATGGCATTGGCCAAAACATGATGCACATTTTTTCCTATACAGAAGTATAGGTTATTTTAATAGATTTAATCCTTTGCTTCATCCCCCAAAACCAGTTGTGTAGCTGCTACTAATTTGATCTTAATGGCAGGGCTGCAGTCTGCTTGTTATTTACTACGCTTCTGCGCTCTGGGGTGTATGGGAATGCATGGCGTGTGAAATCCTGAAACTTCCACAAACCTTGTAGGTAGTGTAAAAGAAAACATTTATTTCTCTAAACTATGCTGGCTGGCTCCTGAGCTCTTGAGTCTAATCGAGAGCAACCAGTTAGAGTTTGCAAGTCGGACTGAGCTCTGAAAACAAAAGGCACTCGCTTGCTGGAACTGTAGAAGGAAACAATATTATAACCAGCAGTGGGCAAATCTCAAAAGGTTCAGAGTTGCACCCACACTTTGAGAACTCATCCCAGATTATCCATAGGGTCTGGATCTGAAAATCCTATAAGCATAAACTTGTTTGACAACATCCCAGCATTTCTGTGTTTTGATGTTGCCAGAAAGCCTGCAAACACAGGCTTATTTGTAATACTGGGCCTCCTATGCATGCATCAGGAACCTGACCTCACTGGGACTGTATAAAATTATTTGTGTCAGGCCCAAGTCCCCCCAAAACAATTAAATGCAACTCAGCAGTCACTTTTGGAAAAATAAGCTGGTAATAGCTTCAGCATCCCTAAAAAATGGAAAATGCTAATGATTTAAGTGCATTTTCATTAAGCAGGCCTCCTGAAAGCGAACAGTGGCTTTAAAATTTCTCTGTGCAAAAACCATATGTATTTCTGAATGTATCATGTTTAGCGTACCTGTAGCTTGGATCATTAGATATATACTGTTTAGATTAGATTCACAGACAGAAATAAATGCAAATGTCTCCAATTTGCCTAAATCCTTCAACCAAGGGTATTTTAATTTGCCAGGTGAAAAAAATGGTCCCTTACATTTTTAATGAACCTAGTTTCAGTTAATTTTTGGAGATGAGTATGGAAGGATGTTGTGTATGACTCTTATCTTTGAATCCCGTATACTTATGTTTATTAAAATCAATATAACCCATTAGGCTACATTGTTTCCATTTTTAATAATCTATTGATATATTGCCTGGGCTTTTATGGGACTAAACAAATTTCCTCTTTATGTGCCCTGTAATAGCCAGAGGTCAGGCTGGTTGAGAGCAGTTGCTGTATATAAATGTTTATTTACTGCCTGACTACTGATTGAGAACATATCTGGTCCACAGGCTTCAGATGGCTTTTAAACTAGAGATTTATGGCCTACTTCCTGTTTTCCAGACACAGTACACCATTTTTAAGGAAAGTAATGAATGCAAGGTATTGTGAAAGTAATAGCGGGTGCTTTCCCAAAACTGAATGCTTTGAGGATGTGGACTATCAAGACTTTCCTTATTCGTGCAATTATTCATGCAGTTGTTTTGCTCTGGGTTGTTTATGTGTATGTCAGGTATTCTGCTGCTTAATTTTTCTTCTGTAATCCTAAAAATACAAATGACTGAGGACAAGCAGCTCTTGAAGATATGGCTGTGCTGGTATTTCTCTGTGCATTCAGGAGATGTACAGCTGGAGCAAACCAATAGTCCAGGTACTGTGGCCACTGCCAAATGTTTCAGTTCAAAGCAAGCTGAAAATCTGTGACAAGGAACCTAACTTTTCCTTCCAATATGATTTTGTAGCAGGTAATTTCTCAGGCTCCAAAACCTTTAAGCACATGTTTAGCCTTAAGCATGTGAACGGACCCATCTATCACTCAGTGGGTGCTTCTGCACAGTCATTTACTACTTGCTTTAGCAAATAGTAATTGACTGTGGAGTAATGCACAGGTCATTTCCAACCCTAGTGCACAGTAGCATTGGCATCGTTGTCTGTGCCTGCTGATGCTACATTGCCATAGCCATGAACTATGTCACTGTGAGATGTGCCCAATTTCTTGCCTT
This sequence comes from Alligator sinensis, assembly GCF_000455745.1. Lineage (NCBI taxonomy): Eukaryota > Metazoa > Chordata > Crocodylia > Alligatoridae > Alligator > Alligator sinensis. The sequence continues at coordinate 4,468,269 of NW_005841851.1, forward strand.
TCTGGACTTAGGCTAACACAGTACTTAAGCACATGCTTTACTTCAAGCCTGTGAGTCAACCAGATGAAGTCAGTGCTAAAGTACTTTGTTGGATTGAGCTTTAATCATGTTGTCTTTGAATCCATGTTGCCTCTCATTTACCTCAAGAAACAATGCACAAGCACCATTTGACTCCTGAAGCCCTTATAGGGCCGCTTTTGTTGCCTCCTCCTGCTGTAATCTTTGTTCCTTGTATTTGAAGAAGTTTTCCTGTTACTAAACACCAAGCCCCTCTAGATTCTTCCAAAAATAATTCCAAAACTAAACGAACCTAACTGATGAAGAATGGTTACATATAAGCAACCCATCCCACTGTCTTTATACTCCACAAGGTGGGAAACTAATATTCTTAACTATTGGCATTGTATGCAGGATCTGAGGCAATCAGACTATTCTCAAAGTATGACACCATCTACATCAACACTAAACATAATGAAATAATGATCTTAGCTGGAATCCACCCTGCTCCATGAGTTTTGTCTCAGCCAATGGTCTGTTCCAGTGATTTTCAACTTGTAGTCCACAGACGCCTGGGGGTCTGCAGACTATGTCTAAGGGGTCTGTGAAAGATGACCGTGATCAATCAAGACTATGTGAATACCCACACTTACAATTCCAAGGGGTTCACACCTCCATTTGAAATTTCCAAAGGGGTACACACCTTCATTCGAAAAAATGTAGGGGCCTGTTGAAGGTTCATAGATTCATAGATGTTAGGGTCGGAAGGGACCTCAATAGATCATCGAGTCTGACCCCCTGCATAGGCAGGAAAGAG
>NW_005841851.1:4469134-4473622 GCF_000455745.1 Alligator sinensis
CCCCAGGGGCGCCTTGGTGAGTAAAGCCTCACCAATTCCCTTCTGTGCCCCCATGATGAACTTATAGGCAGCCACAAGGTCGCCTCTCAACCTTCTCTTGCGGAGGCTGAAGAGGTCCAGGTGCCCTAGTCTCTCCTCGTAGGGCTTGGCCTGCAAGCCCTTAACCATACGAGTGGCCCTTCTCTGGACCCTCTCCAGGTTATCCACATCCCTCTTGAAGTATGGTACCCAAAACTGCACGCAGTACTCCAACTGCGGTCTGACCAGGGCCCGATAGAGGGGAAGTATCACCTCCTTGGTTCTGTTCGTCACGCATCTGCTGATGCATGATAAAGTGCAGTTAGCTTTGCTGATGGCTTCGTCACACTGCCGACTCATGTTCATCTTGGAGTCCACTAGGACTCCGAGATCCCTTCCCGCTTCCGTGCCTCCAAGCAGGTCATTTCCTAGGCAGTAGGTGTGCTGGACATTTTTCCTCCCTAGGTGCAGTACTTTGCATTTCTCCTTGTTAAATTGCATTCTATTGTTTTCTGCCCATTTGTCCAACCTGTCCAGGTCTGCCTGTAGTTGTTCCTGCCCTCCTGTGTGTCCACTTCTCCCCACAGTTTTGTATCATCCGCAAACTTGGACAGAGTACGCTTCACTCCCTCGTCCAAGTCACTGATGAAGACACTGAAGAGTATCGGTCCAAGGACCGAGCCCTGCAGGACCCCACTGCCCACACCCTTCCAGGTTGATACCGACCCATCCACCACCACTCTCTGGGTGCGACCCTCTAGCCAATTTGCCACCCACTGGACTCCCACTGGACTGTGTAATCATCCCAGCCACGGCCTCTTAATTTATTCACCAGTATGGTGTGGGATACCATATCGAAGGCCTTCCTGAAGTCTAAGTTGAAAATTACTGATCTATTCTGTATGCATGTTGAGAGGGCATGAATGGGAAGCTGCAATCACTATATCCTATCCTATTGTCAAATCACAGTCTCATACAAGGGACCTGCCTTTTTACATCTCAAGTGCTTTTCTCCTGGGGACTCTTCCATGTGTAAGTCCCACTGGACTGTAAATTACTTGGTAGCAAATTGGATGTGACTGCAAGTAGGATTGGTTGTAATTGTCCCCTGGGGATGGGATAGTTTGTTTCTCTGTTTGTTTGTATATTTTACAATTCCTGTACAATCAGTAACTATCACTTCCCTGTGAGGAAGGTACATAATGTGGCTTGGAACTATCATTACAAAGGTGCTCAGTGGCCTTTGAGCAATTTAAGAGACAAACAAGAATATAAGAAGCCAGGGGCAGAAATGTCAATATACACATTGAAGCACAAAGAGACGAGTGACTTGGCTAAAGTCACAGAACAAATCAGCGCGGTTGCCAGGAACAGACCCCGGAAGTCCTGATGATTAGTGCTTCTCTGTCCCCTGCCCACCAGGGAAGCTTCTACCTTTAAACATGCAGAACATAAGCACTGTTTTGACACCATTGAGGTGCGTTGATAGAATTACAGCATGACCAAGTTAGGGTGCAAACATGGCCATTGGCTGATGTTCCTGCAGTAGGGTGTGGGGGAAAAGATATGGCTGAAAAGAATTGCACAGATGTTAGAGTGGCCCTGATGCACAAATTTAGGCCATTTTTGTAGGTTTTATGTGCATTTTTAATCTGTTACTCAATAAAAATGAGTCCTAATCAAAGCAACACATGGCACAATGTGCACTGTATACTGCCTTGGAGACACAGGGCCCCTTCATGGAGAACATGCTTGTTAAAATGCGTAATGAGAGACATAACAAATCCCCAATATTTTGTAAAGCATTCATTAAATCCCTAATTATATCAGCATTTTCTATACCATTAATGTGTGGTTCTTTATGAACATGCTTGGCAGCAGCAAGAAAGAGGCTGGGTGAGGCTGGGCTATTCAAGGCTGAGAATATGCTGACCACCCATTCCCCTACTCTGCTTTGCTTGCAAAAGTGCTAGGAACATTCCTTTGGCCTCCCTGCTTTAAAGCAAGTGTGGTTTTTATGGGCAGGGAAAGGTCCTTTATTTTCTTTGGACAGTGCAGTAACATAGCTCTGGATGTGTATGGACACTGGCAGGAAAGGAAGCAGAGACTTAGTTCTGAAAGAAGACCAGAAAGTATCAGAGGCCTGATCCAAAGCCCACTAGAGTCCACAGAAGGGTCTGATTCTTTAAACACCTCAAGAGAGACAGAGGTGCGCCCGCTGGAATATTTCTGTGCACTAGTATCTTATCCCCACTGACTGCATGTGAGAGGAGTCGGCCTTTTCATCTCCTCTGTGCTATCCTTGCAGGGATTCTTCCATATGTAAGTCCAGCTGGTCTGCAAACTTAAAAGCCAATAAGATGTGAAGATGAGCATGAATGGCTGTAATTGTTCCCTGAGCTCCAGCCTGTTTGTTTCTTTATTCTGACACTTCCTCTATGGGCTGGTACATGGGATGTCAGTGGGAGCCAGGTACCCGAGTGCTTGTGAATATTCCAATAGGTGCCTGTTTGCATTTCTAGGTGCCTAAATCCCTTCAAAAAGCTGGACCCGGAAGTCTCCCTAGTGACTTCAGTGGGCTGATTCAAGCCTCTAAGGCTTAGTGGCACATCTGAATTTCTCCAGTTTCTTGAGTTGGCAAAGGGGAGCTGAGAGCCTCCTGGGCATTTTTCTCCTTGGTGATATTTACCACTTGTGTGTGTTCCGTGCTAGCTGGAAGTATCATAGGAATGGCCTTTCCAGGTGGTTTGTGCAGATTGGGGTGCTTGAAGAAAGTGGTTGGGCTTGGAAGACTTAGGGCCTTGTTACACTTTATTTTAGGCAGCTCCTGGAGCTCTTAGCCCCTGGATTGTCCACAGAGTAACACCTGAAACAAACTTTAAGTGGCTTAAAGTTACGCCACTCCAGCCTAGGTTCATCTCTGATCTGTGTTAGAACCTTGTTACACAGTAATTTTGGGTGGCTCTTGGAGCTCTTAACCTCTGAACTGTCTGTACATTAACCCCTTAAAATGAGTTTAAGCACGTGTTATGTAGCTCAAAGTTATGCCTCTCCAGGACAGGATCATCTCTGATCTACACTACCCAGCTCCTGTTCCATAATGGTGTGGCCATTCTGCACAGATGTGCCAGCCAAACTGAAGTCCTCCGGTATACCAGGATCTCTCACACCCCTACCTGAAGATCAGGGAAAGATGCCTGTCATGACTTACCAACCCTCCAGTTGCAACTCACAGCTGTGCAGGTGAGGGACAGTCAAGAGAAGGTTTCTAGATTAAGGGTGTGACTGCTCCAAACTCCAAGCTAGTACTAACAGGGTACATATACCTGAGATGTTTACTGTGGAGTTGCCCAATTAGCTCCGCAGTAAATGTCTCGCCATCTGCACATGTGGCCCTTTTAGGCTGCAGGAAACTAGTAAACTCTGCAGCAGGTTAATACTTGTAAATACAAGTACTATCCTGCTGCAGAGTTTATTCATGCACAGCAATGCATGTGTAGGTGCTGACCCAGCTGCCTAGGGCATGAGAATGCTTCAGTGCAGGGGGCTGCCTGCTGGCTAGCCCCACACAGTATTACCCTCATACCCCAGCCAGCCCCTCCACACCACATTGATCCTGGTCAGAGCAGCCCCAGGCTGTCAGATTAACCTGCCAGCTCTCTTGCCAGCCAGGGCTGCTCCAACCCAGCTCAGTATGTTTTAGTCCCAGGCACACATTCAAAAGGCACACATTCACATTGCTGCGAATGAATTGCACACGTATAAGCACTCACACTGAACAATGCTTGTGCAGCTCACAGTGTAAGGTGTAACAAGGCCCTTACCCAGCTTGTGTTACACTTATAACCATTTTGGGCTACATGTTAGTGTAAACCCCTTGTCCCCCACCCCCAATGGCCCAGATCAGGTGCACTGTGCCACCCCTTGGCCTCCTTATTAAACCAGATCCCTACTCACTGCCTCCCTGCTTACTTGTGGCTGCCTTGGTCTCTGTTCTGGAGGAGCAGGCAGGGAAAGGTTAACCTGTCTGCCCAACCACTGACACTGCTGCTGCTCTCTGGGCTGGGCTTAGCCTGGAGAAGAGCAGCAGCCCAGCACCAATGATGGTGGGGGGTGGGCCAGGCAGGCAGGTTAACCCTTCCCTACCTGTTCCTCCAGGAGAGACAGCATGGTAAGCCACAAGTTAGCAGGGGGTAGTAGAGGAGCCCCTTGGGGAGGAGGGGTGGAAAGGGACCGCCAAAGGGCAGGGGGCATCCCTGGGGGCAGGAGACAACTGGGGGAGTCCCAGGGACGGGGGAAGTCCAGTATGGCAGGGGAGAGATTCTTACCTTTCACTCATCCAGGCCTCTACTTATGACTGCTCCAAACTTGAGCTAGCATTAATACTGATCAACATTTAAGCAGCTCACAGTGTAACATGCAACAAGGCCCTTCAGCAGGGAACTTGGTACTGGCAGAAACCATTCAGGA
>NW_005841851.1:4473653-4528487 GCF_000455745.1 Alligator sinensis
GTAGGGAATGAGGAATCTGTTTTCAGAAGAAACTCTGCTCTAGGGCCTGGGAAATTGCATCTCTATCTTTTTTGTTAAATTCCCAGATTCCACCTGCTGGTAAAAACATTTGGTCTGGCAAAAACCAATCACCATTGTGATTAAATATTTTTGTCTACATTTGAATTATGACTTAAAAAGAATGAGGGTGATCCATAATGCTCCATATTTCAACCATCTTTTAAAAAATAGAATATATGCCAAATAAAACCAAAGACATGTAAGTCCGTATGCACAAATATGCACAGTGATGGTTGCCTAAAACTCAGGAAGTTTTCCTTGCATGTGTTGGTTTCCATTTGAAACAGAAGGCCCAGAAGCAAGGTGGAAAGCACTCTTTGATTCAATTTTATTATATTTTCATCTTGGACTATAATTTACTTGTGAAATGAACCTCAGCTTAAGTTTGTCTGAATTCAGGAGAAGAATGATTGTAACCGTTTGGAAACATACCAGAGTTTGCCTTGAAAGGAATCACGGTCCACATGGATGGGGAGACAGCTTGGAAAGTGTAGCTGAAAGGAGGAAATAGCTATCACACATCTTCACACCAGCTGGAAACGCTAGGGCTTCCCCAGTGGGTTTGGTGGCCACGAGGTTAGAGCTTGCAGGGTTTGGCAGGAATGTTACATTAGCTGAAAATAACCCACCTCCGTGGTTACTTCACCTTTCTGTGAGAGTATCCCTTCTAAAGATTTTTATAGCTGGAGATGCCTGCCAAGTACAGGTTTGTGTGGTCATGGCAGCCAGTAATTAACCAACAGAGTTCTGTAGCCATTGAATAAATTTACTGTATGAAATGTCATAATTGTGTGGTCACAGGTTGGACATTTTTGCAGAGGGAAAGTGTCTTATTTTAGGAGCAAAGAACTCCACCCACTACCCTCCCCCCCGCCCCCGACATAAAAAAGCACGGTCCATTTCTCCCAAACTGTACGCTGCAAATTGGAGGCCTCACACTGAGTGTGAACGGCACCAGCCACTCATATATATTGGCTAATCCGATGAGAAACTTAAGACCATTACATCATGGAATAATTAACAGCTTAGTAACTGGAGCAAAGCAGGCAAGGATCTAACTGTATATCCTCGGTATGCATATAAAAATACAAAAACAGAAAAACACCCACCAAAAAACAGGTGTGATGCGTGGAAGTAATGGAGTGAAATAGGATGCACAAGTGGATGGTACACTGCGAAGTCCTTAAGGGAACTTGTAATTAATTCAGGGAAACAGAGGGAGTCACTTACCCAAAGGCTTGAGAAAGACCAGGACAAAAGCAAATAAACCAGCTCATTGTTGGTTTTAAGAAGTTAAAGATGGGCTTGAGTTAAAAACTACCCACCTGCAGATCAGCCACAATACCTGTAAACAATAAGCCTGTAACCTGATTTGTACAGAACCTGAACAATGAATTGGGATGTTTTTGGTGCATCCCAACACACCTCCCCACCACCACCAGAAATAAGCAAAGTAAGTAAGTCTCTTCTTCTGAGACAGGGAACCCTGCTATTCTTCAGTAAAGACCTCTGTTCTTATTCCCCTTGTATACAACCCTGCAGTATTCAACTACTCTTTAAACTGAATTTATAGACATAACTTGTTCAACCTGCTTTGGGAAATTGAGCATGTAGGTACCTGAATTGGTGAGTTGGGTGTCTGGATTATTGGTACTATTTCTACAGGATATACATTTGCACTGTACTGTTTTTCTTTTCACCTTCTCCTTCAGTTTCTCTGATCACCATCAATCATTTTCTATCACTTAAGAAAATCTTCTGAGCTCTCACTGACTGTATATAGAAGCTCCTGAGATTCTGACCAGTTCAACGCTGTCCTTCATTGTCTTACGAAACCATGACACTGAATAAAAGCCAATTTACCTGTGGGCAGGGCGGAATATGTGGATTAAGATAACAACATAGGTCTTTTCAGTCATATGAATTTAAATGACTTGCTCCATTTGGATCTGATCCTGAGGCCTGCAACCACCAATGGGATTAATCTTCATCCCACCTCTATCATTTTAGTTCCACTGGATTAAGAAGAGCTACTTCAGATACACGGTGGGTGCACCTAGATGCGCACTTAGCTGGACAGTAGACTAATTTGCTGCAGTTTAAAACATCACAGTCACAGTCTACAGATGCACTGGGGACCATACTATCTTACAATAGCAAAAATAGCTACACCTAAATGCATGTGTAAACTCTGACATGGATGTAACTTGTATCCAGTCAGCCCAAGCAGCAGGGAGCCAGACCCCTGCCTGCCACCTAGTCACATGGCTCCATTCTTTGGGTACTCTTGTGTCCTAGCCATCCCTGATGCAATGACCCAGAGCCCAGGGCTGACTCCTCGAGCCTGCTGGCAGACCAGGGCTGTGCTAGAGTTTATTGCATCATACTAATAGCATGTGTAGTAGGGCTGTGCAAAACAGTACCGTTCCATTTTGACAGTTCAACGGAACAGTGTTTTGTCTCGAATTTCATTTTGAGTCGAAATAGCTGTTCCATTCCGTTCTGTTGAAACAGAAAGGTTGTTTCAAGGCTGTTTCGAGTTTTGCTGGGGATGGGAAGTCAGACCAGCTGGTCTGACTTCCCATCCCCAGTGCTAGATCACACGGGGGGCAGGAGGCAGCCCAGCTGGGCTGCTTTCCATCCCCCACATTAGATCACCAGGGGTGGAAGGCAGCCCAACTGGGCTGCTTCCCCAACCCCATGCTAGATAGCGCCGGGGGTGCTTCCTGCCTCCCGCCCCCGGTGCAATCTAGTGTGGGGTCAGGAAAGCAGCCCAGCTGGGCTGCCTTCCACCCTGGTGCAATCTAGTGTGGGGTTGGGAAAGCAGCCCAGCTGGGCTGCCTTCCACCCCCGGTACAATCTAGTGTGGGGTCAGGAAAGCAACCCAGCTGGGCTGCCTCACCACCCCCTACTGGATCTTGCCCTGGGATAGGAAGTCAGCCCAGTGGGACTGACTTCCCATCCCTAGCCTATGGTTGAAACATTTCAACTTTAGAAACATTTCGACCAGTCTCATTTTGTTTCGAGGCTATTTCGAGGTCTTTTGTTTTGTTTTGATTTTGCTGTTTTGACCTCAACATTGGTTGAAACAGTGTCAAAACGAAACAGCCGGCGAAATTTCGCACAGCCCTAAAGTGTAGATGTACCCTGTCTGAAGCAAATGGGCAATATAGTATCAATAAGATGCTGGATGCAGAGACCAAAGAAACCTGCCTTGCTTCTGTAATTTCATAGTCCATTTACTCACACAAACCATGTTGTTTTTCTCCTCTTGACTGCATGGGGCCAAACTCACCATCCATGGGGGAAGCGAATCAGTTTCAATGCATTTCCTCCATGGATGAATTCTGGAGCATTTCCAACTGTTTACATTCTCCTCTTCCACAATCTGCAAGCTGTCAAGCTTCTATACTTTGTTTGGATGTTAATTTGGATTATCTAGTCATGGAGGAAATCATTAACTTTTATTGCCTCATAAAATCAAAGCAGGTGAGGAACACTACCAAGTTTGGTCTTCAACAGTAGGACTGCCAGAAAGCTGTGATGGCAGGGCACAGTCTCTGTTTCTGTCTCTCCCTCTCTTTGTTTTTAGAAGGGAGGTGGGGAGAATGTGGCAGCTAGTGCCAGAGTGAGCAAAACATCCAGCAAGTGCAATGTGTGAATTTTGAAAATATTGAACATGTGGTTTGCGTTTCAAAACCCAGAAAATATTATGGAAGCAATAAAATATCCCTACTGCAGGCAGCCCGAGAGGGTTATCCCTTTGTGAACACATGCATTCAGATTTAGTTATGTGTCATTCTCTAACGAGCCCCAGTCCAAGAGGCACAATTTGTGTAGCAGGCTTTGTCTTATTTATGTTGCTTTCTCCTGGGCTCTGCAGAGGAGGTGAAGAAAATATAGAAGCAGCTGCTGCATGGGGTCCCTCATGGAACCTATTCCAGATCACAATAAAATGTAGGCAACAGAACTGTATCTCCATCCATGGCTTTTGTGCAGAACACCTGTAGGTACCTCACCTAGACAGAAACTCATCAAAGATGCATATGTTAACATTCACACAGACTTGCAGAAAATGCAGGTGCCTTGTTAAAAGTTACTGATGAGGATGATAGTCGTATATCTCCTACATGCATATGTTGTCTTTCTTCCTGAGGCAGCCCAAGGCACCTAGTAGTTGATGGAAATGTCCATCTGTTTGGGGGAAAGTCAACCCTGTGTAACAGGCCAACATGAGACCTGCTTTGAACTGAAGCTTCACTTTGATGTTCTAAAACCACTTAAACCAGAAGTGAGGGGATGCATAGTCATTAGTCCCCTGCAAAGGGTAGAAATTCACTTAAATGATGGACATTTTGACACACATTCCTGCAGAGGTCACAGAAATACAGGAACACTATGAGATGTTCCATAGCACCTCAAACATGGTAAAAGGCCTAGGGGACAAAGAAACTGGAAGAGTGGTGTATCTGCTACAAACTGATATGGAATCGAACTTACAGCTAAACAAACCATTGTTTAGGGAGCACAGGTGGTTTATTTTTTAATAGTGTGTGACCTGCAGTAGACTTTAGGTTGGGTGTTAATGACTAAAGGTTTTGCAAGTAATTAAATTAGCGGAAAGCAGTATCCCTGAGAGGCGGAGAAACAGAAGAGGGTGTTTGAGAACAGGCACTCATCTATGCATTGCTTTGTTCCTGGATATATTATGGCATATTGCTCATAGCTTGAGAGATGCCAACACCATTGATCTAGGAAGCACTTTTAACCTTCTCTGTTTGAGTGGGGTTAACCACTGTGGTTTATTTTCATTCTAGAATTAGACTTTATAAAAGTTGGCTTTGTAAATATGATAAAACTTCCACTGGGACATTCAGATGCATACAAAGTGAAAATCTATGTTCCATGGCACAGGGCTACAAACTAGGGGTGCACCGATTGAGATTTTTGAGGTGGATACTGATAGCTGATTTTTAAGGAGGCATATTAGCCAATAACAATCCAGTTTCTGATTCAGCATGGAGAGGTGCGTGCAGCTGGTAAGTCTGTTGTGGTGGAAGGGGAGGAGGGAGGGAAGCGGTGTGAGGGGGCAGATCAAAGCCCCTACAGTGAGGGAGAGACTGGGGCTGGGGCAGGGGCAAGTGCTGTCCAGCCAGAGTGGGGCAGGATGCGGAACAGAGTCTTGGTTCATCTGGGCAGTGCGGAGGGGGGGGCAGCGTCTGTTGCTTCATGCACCCTGGGAGTGCATGGGGAGGGAGGGGCGTGTACCCCCAGATCTGCATGGGGCAGGGCAGGCTGCAGCTGCAGGCTGGGGCCGGGGCTGTGCCGGGTTCTTCCCAGCAAGGGGCTGGGCTGGGCTGTGCTCAGGGCAGGTGGCAGCAGTGCTGGAAGGGAGCTATGATAAATTTGGGGGAGACTGCAGAACCTCCCCATTGTCCCCCTCCCACCACCACCACTGCCTGCCCTGAGTGCAGCCCCCTCACCCCACTATGCACTGGGAAGAGCCTGGCCCAGCCCCAGCACCAGCCTGCACCTGCAGCCCACCCTGCCCGCGCTTCACGCCTAATTTGTGTGTTTCAGTGCATTCCTGGCCTATGGCTTAATATGATGGACATTGCAAGTTGTCCATCATATTAAGGACATGAGTCAAAATTAATGTTCCTTGTTAACATCAAATGTTCTGTTTGTGGCTTATAAAGGCAATTGTCATCTTCATCTGGGCCCTTGTATGCCTCTGATGTAGTGACATATTGTATTTCCAAGTTTCAGCTGAGGCAGTATATCAAGGATACTGAAATAAATGGGAGGTGGTCTGGGTTAGGTAAACTAAGACACAACCTACACTTTCACCCAAATCTCACATCAAAACTTTCTGCGGTTAGGAAATAAAAAGTCATCAAGTTATATATATAACTTCATTTCCATGCCTCATTGCACATCCTAGCTCTGGCCAAGGAACTTGTGATATTTCTGTTTGGAAGAGGAGCAAGAATTACTGGAAATCTCACCAGAAGGCCAGCCTTTCTGATGGCTCTAGTCCAGCTCCTCACACTTGAGAAGATCAGATTTATTTGATTTCATTGCAGCGGTTGCTGTTATGAAGATCAGGCATTATTCATCTGTTCTGATTAATTGGCATGCAGCTGCCTTTGGGCTGGGGGTTGAAATGTGAGGCCCAGTCTGCACCATTGCCTCACACTGAATGGTTTACACCTGAATGAGAAAGGAGGTGATGGAGAAAGGCCAGTGGAGGAGGATGTGCCACCACCACGCTGAGCCAGGCAGTAACTGGAATTAATAAATTAATTCCTAACTAATCAGGCCAATGGCATGCTCTCAGCTGGGAGCTAATTGGGTGCAGCTAGGCCTGTTTAGGCTGAGTACCTTTAAAAGGGGGCTGGGTTACTCCTACAGGAATCAGGGAGGGGAGAGGAGGAAAAAAGAAGAAGACAAAAGAGATGAAGACAAAGAGGCAGTGGCGTAAAGTCTACTTTGCTAGTTTTAGAAGTTGTAACTCCTAAAGCAGTATGGAGTGGATGGGGGAGACCTTTTTTTCCAGGATAAGCCAGAAACTATGAGAAACACGAGGCTCTTGGGCAGGCCAGTCTGTGTTGGCACTTGAGCCTTTAGGTTTTTCACACACAAGAGTCCCAAAGCACTTTATAAAATTAGATTTCAAAAATGCAGCTCTCTGGGGTAAAACACAGCACCTGTTTGAAAGTGCATGCTTTAGGAGATTGCAGATCTGTGGGAACTGCAGATGGAAGGTTAGTAGACAGTGTGTAAGGATAACACCAGATCTAATCCTTACAGTGAGACCTTAATAACTCCAAATGGTCAGTGTCTTGTTTGTTCATAAGATGTTGTTCATACCTGTGTGCTGGGCTAGGGTATGGATTCAGTGCCAAGTGAGATGAATGAATGCCTTCCAGTGAATGTAGCTGGGTCAAAATGAAGTTGCTGACACCCCCTGCCCCAAACACCTCTTAAATCAGAATCACATTTGGTGATAACTTTCAGAAAAGCTATACTGAGGAATCACCCACTCATTTCCCACAGCAGACCCTGTCACTAGATCAAACTAGGGTAATTTAGATGTCCAGTGGTTCCAGGAAGCATTGTTCATGACCACTCAGACCAGGAGCAATACACAGTAAATCTACGTGCAAGAGCTGGCAAAAAGTAGTGTGGGAGTCTCTGAAACATACCCTAGGCTAGGGAAGAGGCAGTTTCCTGGAGGAAGGACAGGTAACTGTATCACCTGTATAGGTAGCTAAATACTTTCATAGGAGTTCAAAACTCCTGGCATTAGGCCATGTCTTAAAGATCATGGGACTTTTTAAACTTTATTTTTTTAAATAAAAGATAGGTGCTGGATTCTTTGTCTTTACCCTAACCATGCATAAAACAGGAGGCATACTGGTCATGTTTTCAAGCTTTTATTTGCAACACTGAAAGCTAGAGACTTTTTTTTCTTCTGAATGAAAGCTGAGGTTGAGATAATGCCATGACTCCAGGAGCTGCAGCTTAAACAAATGTTAAGCTTTTGCTAATGATAACATCTTGAGGGGTGGCATAACAACCTGTCCACTCTACTGGGAAAGAAGGATAACACGGGAAGTGGTTTTTCAGGCCCTCCTTTTTCATTGAGTTAAGAACACTGACACGCTCCAAAGATAGTGAAGCAAGATCTTTATTTATTTATTTATTTATTTTAAGCAATGAAAGGCTAGAACCAGCATTACAGGGAAGTACAGAACCCAAAGTAAATGTAACTGTTCTGGATACCCATATCTGAGCGGAGAGAAAGAACCCAGTTAAAGGGAAAGGATGCTTTTGCCTCCAGGGATTTTGATTTTTTTCACTTGCTTACATTGGTGTAAATCGGGATTAATCCCATGTAAGAACTTGGCAATGCTATTTTCACTTAACCTTTTGTTTTCTGTGATAGGATACTTTCGCATTTAACCAGGGTGTTTATGTCCGGGGGCATCAAACCTGCTGCCCAATTCAGGCAACAGAATCGGGTCATCTGACCTGCAAAACGTTGCCCCAACTCTCCCTGTGATAAGGGACCTTGCCAGAGTGGCAGCCAGTCACCCAGATAAGAGCCATGGTGCTAGAGCCCCAACAGCACTGGCACCACAGCTCGCTCCCGCAGCAACAGCTAAGTGCCCACAGGCTAGCGGCAGACAGTCAGACAGCCTGAGGCTCAATCGATTCAGTTTTTGCAGGTTAGTCTAAACTGCACAGATTAAATTGAAACGTAAGTGAACAAACATTTACCTTTGATTCAGAAGTGTCATAAACTGGAAACTTGGTTTGACCCAGATCAGTTAAGTTTGATACTACATTCAACCAGGTGCATCTTTTAAACCAGTTTCAAACGTTTTGAAACTGGTTTATGTGCACTGAGCTTCTGTTCTGTTACAGGTTTTAAACCAGTTTCCGATCACTTAAATCGGTTTGTGTGTAATTTCTGTTCTTAGCCTCAGTGTCAGGCTTTTTTCTATGGAGCTGCTGAGGGTCCAGCACTGTAGTCCTCACCCAGGTTCTTTGCTGCTATGGCAGGAAGAAGCCACAGTGCTGCTGGGGCTCCAGTGCTGCAGCTCTCACTGGCTTGGCTACCAAGCACCCAGGTGAAAGCAGTGGTGCTGGAGCCCCAGAAGCCCCATGCACCATGGCTTGTTCCCACAGTGGCAGCCAAGTGCCCAAGATGCTGGGCCCCAGAGGGGCCAGAGTAGGCACCAGGTGCTCTGGATACAGCATGGGGTGGGCCACACAAATCAGGCCCATGGGGTGGCCTCATGCCATTCATCAGGCCTGTGGACTGGTCCCACACCACTTGTCCGGCCTGTGGGGCCAGACATATTTGACACCTTTTGGTTTATGTGACAGCAGTACCAGTAGCACAGATATTACTGGGTATTGTACATTAAAGAAAGGAGACCACTTCTCCCCTGAATACCTTACTGTCTCAGTGTTCCCCCTTCACCTTCCTAAAGTACTAATTTGCACAACCTATTCTGCCATTAACAATGTCATATCTTGTGAAAGGGAACCTAAAGTGAGCCGCACCCAAGATTTTCCTACTAAGACCCTGGCAAGAAGCTCTTCCATGACAGTGGTCATGGGTGTTGAGAAAATGCTCGTGCTTTCCCCACCCCTGCATGGTGAATTATTAAGGCATATTTTAATACACTCTTTTCATTAACTGGCAGGTCCATTTCTTTAAAATTCCAGAGCTGACATTAAGGGCTACAACATGCTGCCAATCAAAACACCAAGTCTTGATGGTCAAAGGATTAAAGCACATTATTATATTTCAGCAAAGAATATTATTAGATATTCACTGGGTGATGCTTGCAATTCATCCTACAGGCCAAAGTATTGGGAATTCTGTGCTAGGCCTGGTAAAAGGCTAAGGATTTGGCCCCAAGACTACACACCCTAAACCCGGGGAATCTATTCATTCTCCATTGTGAACGGCGAAGTGTTATAAACATTGTTGTCCAGACTGTGTTGGCACCATCCTTACTTGCCGGTAGATCTGGAATCTGTTCCTGTACTCAGCCACTGTGTGGCTATAGTAGGGGCTGAACATTACATGGAGTACCTTGCCCTTAGGGTTTGATAGGAGAAAGGAAGAAACCACGCACATGTGCTAAGCTGATTTACCAAGACTTGCCATTCCCCACCCCATTTAAAACCAGAAAGCTGCTCGCCGTTGTGATTAGGCTATGAAAGAACAGAGCCTTTAAGGAGCCCAAACGGCAAAACAAGAGGAAAGTTCTAAAAAAATGTGTAGGGTAGGGGGGAGGAGGAGGTTGTAAGCACATAAAATCAATACATTTACAGTGTTTTGTGCTAAAGCTTTGCATGTAAGATTACCTACTGTGTACTGTGTCTTTAAAGCACTAATGGGCCCACTAAAAAAAAAAAACAAAAACCCCAAACCATGACAGTCCACTAGCAACTAGCGCACTAACAGGTTCTCATCTGACACCAGTAGGGAACCGAAGATATTTTATTATTTGGAAACTCCATATAGGGAAAGCCAGCCTTGAATCTGTCATTACTCCAAGAACCGCACCTCCCCTGGGAGTTAATTATTTTCTTAAAATGCAACTTGTACTGTTAGTTTAAAACATTCCAACTGTGTTCGCACTCTTTAAATCTTCTGTAAACCTTAGAGTTTAAATCACTTGCAGATAAGAGTAATTCTATTAGAAAAAAAATGGTTGGTGGAAGGGGAAAGAGAGAGAAATAAAAGGGCATTGATAGAAGCGTCCTTTGGGTGCCCGTTGGCCTGTCACCTTTAGAACTTGGCAGGAGCTGGAACCCACAGAAACTTTATAGGCCCTGGCACAGAATAAAACAAAATAGGTGCATGCCACATTTTCCTTCCAGAAATGCTAGAGAGAGACTTACCTCCTTTGTAAAGGGGCTGCATCTCTGAAACGGTATGTTAGAGTTAAATAAACTACCCAGCTAACAGGACTGACAGCTGCGGGCCCTTCCTAGGCTCTTATTTGTTTGAAAGAAGGCACAGGGTGGTGGGTTCTGTCTGGCCAGGCTGACATTTGGTGATCGAAGGGTTTGCAAAAGCTATTAAGCATCCCACATTTGACCTGTTGCAACTCCTCTTGCTTTGGCTCCTTTCTCTGCTTTCTTGGGGATTCCGGGGCATTGAAAGAAAAAAAAAAACCCGAGAGGTTGCTGCTGAGAGTTTGCCATGAATTAGCCAGGGAGAGGGTGTGTGTGTCATATTTGGAACTGTCTGCACTCTCGTTCGAATGTCGTGTTGGCTGGGCTCC
Organism: Alligator sinensis; assembly: GCF_000455745.1. Classification (NCBI taxonomy): domain Eukaryota; kingdom Metazoa; phylum Chordata; order Crocodylia; family Alligatoridae; genus Alligator; species Alligator sinensis. The sequence continues at coordinate 4,484,531 of NW_005841851.1, forward strand.
TGGAGTGAAGGGTAATTCAGTGGTTCCAGAGTTTGGCTTTTTTTCACTCTCTCTCTCTAAAATTTATTTTGGGATGAAAATCGGCTTCCCAAATTCTCAGAGTACTGTTTTTCTTTTTAACCAAAGGCTGTATTGGTTGAGCTGTTTTATTTTAATCAGCAATGTGTGCCAAATGTCACAGACGGTGGGAACTTTTTATGTAAGAGGAGAAGTGGGTGAGGGAATGGGAAGCCAAGTGGGCATCAGTCATGTTACAGGGCAGCAGTTGGAGAGACCGCGGGAAGATTAATCCCAGCATCTCCTCTGAAGGCATCATGTAATGTAATAACTCATTGGCTCCATGTCACCGCTACCACCTGCTGGGTGGAATGACAAGTGCCTTGAACGTATTGCTTTTTAGTGGTTGTGAGGCTGGAGATGAGAGAGATCCTGCTGCGGCTCCAGCTAACAGGGACTCTCCAGTAGCTAAAATAATACAACAGTGGGTTTTTATGGAGAAGGATACCCCAGCTCCAGCCCTTTTACACTCTTTTACACTGACTAAAAGAGCCAGGGTGGCATGAGCAGGGTCTACAAGCTCAGTTTTGGCTATAGGGTAACGTCCAAGGACCTGTTGCCTCAACTCTGGTGGAGAGTGCATGCCATGGTTGGGGAGACAAGGAGCATGTCAAGGGCAGTGCCACATCATGCACAGGTCTGCAAAGTGCCTTTGGCTATAGGCAGCCCCCAATAGTGTCTAAGTCAGGGGTGGGCAAAATGTGGCCCACGGGCAAAATGCGGCCCGCCATTCTATCTGGCCTGCGGGACCCCTAAAAAATTTAGAAAATTAATATTTATCTTCCCCTGGCTGCCTGTCATGTGGCCCTTGATGGCTTGCCAAAACTCAGTAAGCGACCCTTCGCCCAAAATAATTACCTGCCCCTGGTCTAAGTTATGCTGGGGGCCTCTCCATCTTCCAGAGCAGCCCAGCTTCTTCAAGGAGAATCTCATCCAGAATGTCTGTGCAAACCTCTATCCAGCCTGTCCCTGAGCTACTTTGCTTTCCCACAATGATTTTATCTATTAGTACTTAGTTACCACATTAACAATTATCCATTTATGCCATCCCCTGGCAGCATCCTAGTGCTTCTCACAAGAGTCCCTAGAAGCCCAAGACTCAGAAACGTGCCCCAGACATACCGTTCTCCCTCTACATGACAGAGTTGCAAAATGATGCATCTGGAAAACAAATGGTGACCCTGGTCCCCACACAGCATTTCACATAATGATAATGGAAAGAAACTAAACACACACAAATGAACAATAACCCTTGATGCTAATACAGCACATTGTGGACTGCCCTAGTGACCGCATAACCTTCTCAGTGCTCCTTTTCTCTCATTTATTTTCCCCTACACTGTTTCTTTGTCATAGCTTGGTTCTTTGGAAGCAGAGACAGCATCGATACATATGTGTTGTAGAGCTTCATTATGGATTCCAGTGCTGTGCGCTAATATCTAATATCTGCCATCTACCATAAGATTTAAATCTTCTATGAATCTTGGGAGTTTAAATGTTTTGCACTGAAGAGTAATTTGATTGCAGAAAAGATCCATGGAAAGGAAAGGAAATACATGCCTTTGCCCTGTTCCTTTAAAATGAAGGGGCTGGCTAATTAATCTAATTGCCAGGTTTTAAATATCTATATTGTGTGGAACCACATTTCAAATCCTATCAGAGTTCTGTCATTTCAGCTATTCATCCTTCCCACCAAACCAAATTTAGATTCCTGACAGTTAATGTGAATAAGGTTTTTCAAATGAGATTGTACAGAATGAAGTCCTTTCTCCTCTGGGTGGGCATGAAAGACCCTGGTCATTTTACCCTTGCCCCTAACACCAACTTTGTTCCTCCTCCCTTGAGCTGTTCTTCAGTTTTCCACTTTGCTAGCCAGAATTCCCCATCAAAGGTGGTTGCATTTCTTTGATACCAAATGTATGCAGTTTGCCAAACACCTAGGACTTGTCTTAGATTAATGGCTCTGTTTATGGTGGTAACGTGTAGTATAAAACTGGTACACAGATTAGCCTAAAGCCACAAATTTGGAATGGACAAGTGGAAATGGACACTCCAAGTACTTATAGATCTCTGACTTTTGCATCCAGGCAGAACGTAAAGGAAACCATGTGTGCAATTCTGACTGTTGAACAGAGAGTGCAAGTTCTGGTACAACATAAGAACAAGCCTGTTTATGAATGTCCCTTATCGGGAATGAAACCAAGAAACAGTGTGCTTTATTATAATGAAAGAGAAAAAGAGAGGGTGGGTGGATTTTTGGAGTGATTTTTGATCACATTTGGAAAAAGACCCTCCTTATACAATGCTGGGAATGAACTTGGCAGGTGCTTCCGTTTTCTTTTAGACCAATGTTTTTATATATATTTTTAATATTAAACAGATGAGGTACTAGCGCTCTGTAAGTGAACTCATTTTTATTATAGACATTGCGTGCAATTATATGCATAGTAAAGTCGTCATGCTAATGAGAAGCTGTATATGATATTTCAGCGCATTGAAACTGTGGAGAATGATAGAGCTAGCTGCATGTTGCCATGCAGGTCAACGTGATCCCCTCACGTGCATATTGGAACAAATCCACAAGAGCTTGGGTGATGTTTTGTGTCCCTGATTTATGTCTTAAAGAACCGGCATTAGGGTGCAGCGTGAGCTTGGCTCGGCTGGTAACACTATCGCCTTTAGACCAGGAGGTGATTGGTTGAAATCCTCGGTGTGCCAGGATCGGAGCACTTGGCTGATACTCTGCCAGCAGTGGTATTCTTTGGATGAGATATTGCAAAGGGGTCTCCAGTGGTTTTGCAGGTGGGAGATCAATCCTGTGGCACTTTGGAGAAAGACTAGAGGAGAGCAAGCATCTGGATCTCTTTCCTCCCCGTATCAGACAGCGGTGAGAATCCTCTCGCACATCTCTAGTTACAGCGAGGCAGGTGGCTCTGGCCTGTGGTATTTTAAAACATCATTGTGAGCAAGGCAGCACATTTCAGTTGTCAGCTTCACCCATCATCCATCAGTCAGCATTTACAGAGAGCTCTGGAGAAATCCCATCTCTATTGAACACGTAGGATCTGGGCAACCGACAACCTATTTCTCCTCCCCATGCCCCTGTGAGGCACAGAAGGGCTTCTCTCCCATTTCAAGAGGGAGAGCTGAAGCTCAGGTTTTCAGGGGTAGTTAAGAGCCTAAGTACCTGTTGAGTGTCTGGGCTGAAGTAGCTTGGCCAAGGTCCCAAGGAGAGTCTGTGGCAAAGCAGGGAATGGAGTCCAAGTCTCCCAGGCTGTTGCTTAACACTTGGCCTGCATCTCTGTTTACAGTAGTGCACCTGCAGAGAAACTTGGGAGCACGGGAGCCCACGGGAGGGAGAGCAAAGCATTAAGAATCCGACCAAACTCTCAGTCCTGAATTCAATCAAACCAGAAGCAAATACGGTCAGATGTAGAAATGTTTTCATCCTCATAATTCTGGGTCCTGGCTGGGACTAATAAAAAGAACATAAATATCCAGGCAATGCCATGTTCCCTCTCAATTCTGGCCAGACTGAACGTGGTCCTACAGGAGAATTCATGAGAAAAGTCTGTTCTCACAAGATTTCTGGCGCGGCTTCTCAGCTCCTTTGAGATTTGTGCAGAGCAGATACCAGTCTGGAGTTGGGAGTCTGTTCTCTCTCCACGTTTTCTGTCTAAACCAAACTTCTGTACTTCTTGTTCGCTGCTAGCTTTTTTATTCTGTGCCCATTTGTCATGGATGAGAGACTTTGTTAAGCAGACGGAGGTGTTTTGCTTTGCAGTCTTCCTGAACCCTAGCCATACAAGTGACCAAAGGAAGGGTTGGGGTTTTTTTCTGTCCCAGTCTTACTGAATCAAAACCTCTAACCTCTTGCACATGTCCTGAGTCAGAAATGGGAACATTTTCTGGAAATATTCATGTGATTCTGTCCTGGGAATTGGAAGCAAGTAAAGTGCTTCATTCAAAGGGAATCTAATAAAATGCTCCAAATAACCTTCAGAACACTGCCAGCGGAGTTGAACAACTTGTATATATACCTCTGGATGAAGTAAACCTGCTTAATGGGCAAATTTCCTTTGCATCAAATGAAATCGAGTATAACAAGACATGGGAGCCCACTGAACATAATAAGGCATTAAAAGAATAAGCTGTCAATAGCAGCAACAACAAAGAAACTCCTAAAAATGAAAATGCAACATAAAAGAAAAAGTTCTCCACCTGGGAAAAAAATACAAAAGGATGAGACTGAAAGTCATGCTTGAGACATCAGCATATGAGAGTCAGAAACCCACAGGAGCATTGATGCTGTTGTGGAGTTCACCTTGTTGGGCTTATAAATGTTCAATTATTATTAATTAATCATATAAAAAACCTATAAACACTGAGCCCTTTATCTCTAGCACTGTTCACCCAAGAGGTTTCCAAGTACTCTATAGACTTTGAAAAGCCCTCTCAAAACTCTCTGAGGTAGGGAAGCATTTTATGTATTTGGAGCTGAGACACAAACCTTCCTGCCATTCCAAGGAAGCCAGGGGATATTAAATATGTGGCTGGGACATGTGAGCTATATGTGCATCCATGACTCTCTGGCACTATAAAACTAGAAGGTAATACTGCCCATCTTTCTAAAGTTTTCATGTGATTATTAACAGAGTGACAACAGATAAACGTTGTCAAAGCATTGCAATTTAATGTTACCCAAATGATGAATGCCCTGTAGGTGCACTTCTCCAAAGAAGAGAAACAGCAAGCAGTGCAAGCCACTGCCTCTTTTGTAGCCCCAATGTCAGGTAATGCACGTTGCAGGAAAAGATGCAGCACTTTTGAAAGCATAAGCTTTTAAAACTTTGCAAATTGTGGACTGAGGCAACAAAACAAAGCTTTTTATTGGACCCGCAAACATCTATAAACATTTTCTACCTAGCAAATTGCTGTGCTCTCTTTTCACCAACATGGGGCACTGCTTCTACAGATTCCACCTCTGCCTTCTGGCTAAGCAGGAGTCTTGCTGTCTTTTTGCCCTATCAGTGGCCGTCTGAATACTGTATTGATTTACAATTAATCTTTTATGTTGTTTTGCAGGGACCTTGGGATAAAATTCTGTCACTTTTGCTTGCCAGAAATAAGGACTGTCCTCGCTATATTAGAGAAGCGGAAAAAAAATGTTCCTAAAATATTACTGCTGGGGAGACAGTCAGGAGCTTTGTCCCAACTGTAAGAACAGTCGTCTGCATTTTACCATGCTTGGTGCATTTATTGAATGCCCCATCTCGGCTATGAAGCCTGTTTTTAGGGCCTGGTTTTCTACCTGTGGCAAATGGATTTGCATTTTTCACAATCAAAGAGTTGTTAGATTTTTAAGAACCACTGTGATGATATGGTCTGACATCCCTCCTAAGAAACAGGAGCTCAGTCAGTGGTTGACCTCTGATCTCAAAGACAGAAAAAAAAATCTTACCATCTCAGAATCATGTTATCTATCTTGGGTACATAATTTTAACATTAATAATCTATTTGTTCTAAGCAGTGACAGTTGCCCACCTAGCTGTCCCTCTCTTCCTCTGTATAGTCATGCAAAGAGTGGGCACCGTGGCCGGCTTCCTACCCCTGCCACAACATGCTCCCCACCAGAGCCTGACTGTGACCTGAGGGCTTGTTATTAAAGGGGCCACAGATTTTGCAGAGAGTAGTAAGGATTAGGGCCAAGGGGCCACAGCATCACTAAATAACTTCACAAGATAACAATGTGACACTTTTGTGTGGGGCTTGGGAAAGAGGAGTAGCAGCAGTGGCATGGAGTGGTCCCCACAGATCAGTTCCTGACCCCCATCGTTTGGTGGGCTCCTCAAAGGGAAGGTCCCTCATTGGCTGGCAATTGTTCCTTCCTTTGCACACCATAAAACATTGTCCCTGGGGCGTTCGTACCCATTCCACCTTAATCGGAATTTCTCATCCTACTGGAGCATAAAACTGGGTGTAATTAGTTCTAATGTAGCTACAGCCTCCTCAAGAGAGAGAAAATCTCTCTTACCCTTGGCTCTCCTTGGTATGATTAAGTCTCATTAAGGTTCTTAAAGTTTAAAAAAAGATGAGGAGAGATGTCGTAAGTAAAAATTACATCTCATTTTCTTTTGTATTGTCTTGCTTTTTGCATTTTTGGCCAGTTCTCCTGCAAGCACGGTTACTGCAGAACCAACACAGGCCTGGGAGAAGATGGAAAGAGAGTCCATGCTGGCCCACTGCCCCGAAAATAAGGCTGAGATCCCAGTCCTGCAGGACAACAAAAGTCTCCTGGGGATCAATGGTGAGCAGCCCTTGGTTCTTAGCATCTTGCAGGAGCAGGCATCTCAGGGCTCGCAACACAACAACACTGAATAGGGCAGAGTAAAGCAGTCTGGTGTGGGGAAGAAAGTGGCAGCCTTCTCTGAAGGCAGTGGGTCTGGTATTGTAGAAGAGGGACAGCCAGGGCAGTAGGCAGAACTGATTCAAGGAAGACAAATGCTTCACACAACTAATGAGGGGGGGAGAGGTTGCAGGAAAGGAAGTGGCAGGAGGGGGAGGCAGCATTGTTCAAGGGGGAAGCTGTAGAGTTCCTTTCACACCACTCCCAGGTGGTTTGGGCAGCTAGTAAGCAAGGCCCAACAGAGCTAGGAAGAAAAGGCTGAATGTAGTGAAGTGAATTGGGGCTTTACCCAGTCTTGTAAAATGTGCTATATTGGGTGTGTCTACACATGCATTTATTCCAGCCTAGATTTACTGTGCAGTAAGCTACTGCACAGTAGGGGTCTTTGGGTAGGTGTCTACACATGCATTTGCAGGTAGCAAATGCACTTGGTATTAGGGAGGTTTACTGTGAAGTAAGCATGTACACGTGTAGATGCATATACTTACCTCTCAGTAAATGATGCTAATGCAAAGTTAAGCATCTTGTGTAGACGTGTCCACTGTGTATTTCACTGTTGTACAGAACCAGACTCGCTGTTCTTCTCATCTGTGCTCCTCTTTTTACTCTTTTTTTTAACATACAAAACAAGGCTTTTTTATCCCCAGAGCACTGACTATTGGGTACATGAGTTCTAGTGTTCCAGTGAAGAGACGGCAAAGTTGGCTCCCTGGAAGCTTAGGACCTGGAACTCTTTCCAACACTAGCACATTACTTTTGCTGGCAAACTGATACATTCAGGGAAGTTCATCTTCGTGCCAGCTTTCATTCGTAGCATCTACAAATATGTTAAGCACTATTTTTTCAGACTGCATTTGCTTGTTTGTGTGTGTGTGTATATGAGTGTTTTCATCTTGGTTCCATTCCAGTACCCTTGAGTATATGAGGTTGCAAATAAAGTGGCATTCTTTGTTGCCTTAATTTTGCCAGTTGGAAAGCTTTAAAAGTTAATATTTATATGAAATGATCTAATATTCATCTTGCTTGACGCATGTTTATTTAACATATTTAAAAGTTAGCTGAGAGCTGTATTTATTTTTTAAGCTACTTATATGCTAAGGTACTCTAATGCTGTATGCAATTTTACCAAATCATATCTTTCTATAAGCCCTTTTGATTGCAGTTTTGCAACAGATTTTTATTTTAATCCTGTAATTATATTCTTTAAAAAGTATTTTTTTTTATTTTGCCCAGTTTAGGAGTAGTCCTAAAAGAAAAGTCCTAGGGAACTGAAGGGAAAATGATACAGGAATTCTAATTGAATTCAATAGCAAATTAATTTCAGATGATCAGAAAAGTTTTAATTACTTAATTACATTCCAATCCTCAGTGGCATAAATCATTCCAGCTCTATTAATTTGCACCAGTTGAAGGTTTGGCCCATAAACCAATCTTAAGGCAATTTCTATCAGGCCTGGCTAAGTTTCCTATAGAACCCTGAAGGTTTAAACTCTTTGATTCTATAAAGTTTTTCTGTAAGGAAGAACTGCAATTTCCAGTATTTGCTTGAGAAAGAAGAGCAAGACTGCATGAAATAACATTCTAATCAGAATTCCCTTTTCACTTAAAGTACGTTTAGACAGACAGTTAATTTATCTCTGTTTAACTGCTGAATCAACCCATCCATCAAAACTAGAAAACCTAATTAGCTCAGGTCAAAGTTGCATCCACTCTGATGCACGATGGGGAGCACAATGTCTTTTAACAATGAAACACGGAACGCAGGGCAGATTTCTCTACCTGTGCCTGAAAGCTGCCTGCGGGCATCATGGGGGAGCCTCTGCTGCTACTGCCAATGATTTGGTTACATAAGGATTCCTGGTGAGGTTGCTACTCAGGGAAGTAATCAGCCACCAGCATTACTCACAGTAGCACAACTGGTTCCTAAATATCCACTTTCCTACAATCTGGTAAAGCAGGTAAACTCCTGCCTATCCTTCAGCAGGTGAACAACCCTGTGACAATATATGCTCTGCAGGATTGGAGCTAAATGTGAGCACTTTAGAGGTGAAGGATCTTGCCCAAACGTATGTCCAAAGTGGGCAGTGCACTTGGAGGGGGGATGCTCAGAATATGCACTGCCCAGTAAGCAGTCCCCATCCCATGACATGCTTTGCTGCCATTCTAGAGCTATGACCACAGGGAGACTCGAGGGTCCCATTCCTTGCCATGCCCTGCACTGCCAGCCTGCACTGGAACCTCTTGGTGGAATCTGACCCCAAAAGAGGCACTTTCAGCCAGTGCAGACAGGCTGCTTGAATGAACCAAGACCTGGATGAACCTCTTGGAGGCCTAAGACTGGCACATCTGGATGTTGGGTCTCTATTGGGTGACCAAAGTGAACTCTTTGCACAGCCCTGGCTCTAGAGCAGCGATTCTCAACCAGAGTGTTTTGAGATCCTTTCAGGGGTGACACAAAATCTTAGCGCTGTCAGGCATGCCAGCATGATTCACATGCTAAATCCAGAGCCTTCAAATAGGAATACAGTGTTAGAAAGCCCACAACAGGATAGAATGCTTTTAAGTTCTTTGCAACAAAAAAAAAAATCTCTATTATTTTTCTGTAGTCAAAAAACAAATGAAAACGAAGAGATGGCATTTTTCAAGGGGTGCCTTGAGTCAAAAAAGGTTGAAAAAACACTGCTCTGGATGGAGACAAAGACCCACTTTGTCAGTGTGTTATAAGAGCTTTGCTAAAATTGAATAGATTAAGGATCCCAGGACTGGGCCCCATAAGTTATGGATTGTCCCACAAAGCACTTCAGCTAAAGAGGGTTGGAACTGATGCTCCTGTAAAGTGTAAAACTATTTACCTGGTGAATGTGACTGGAAGCCTGTAACTCCTACCTGGAAGCTGAGACTTCCTTTGTACAAGTCCCTAATAGTCTTGCCCCAGTGCAGCTGGGGCTTTCTTTGGGGCTGTGCTTGCTGCTGACTGTGATGCAAGCAAAAAAAGAACAGGGGAATCATAGAAACAGGAGATTCAACACCATGAAATACATGGCTGAGTCAAGAGTCTGGGGACTGTATCCTTGGTATGCTTTTGGTGCTGCTGCTTTGATGAATGCCCCCTTTTCATTTCCTTTTATTTCAGGCTAGAAGACAGCAGTCAGAACAGAGGCTGCTGGAGGTGCTGATGTCCCATTGCATACAGAAACACTGCCAAAGCAGGGCAGATGCTAGAAATCAGGGAGGAGAGCTGGAAATAGTTAAGCACATCTGACGGAGCACTTGATCAATCAGAAGAGGCACTAAATGGAACCTCTGCTTTTTTGATAACCTGTTACTTATCCTAAAATATAGCAGTAGGTAACTAATGACCTTTGCCACTGCAGGACTCATAGCAGAGATGATATCTTTTATTAGACCAACAAGATTTTTTCAAAAAAAATTCTTTAATTGCAAGCTTTCAGGCACAAACACCCTTCATCAGGCATTGGAGGAAAGATTGTAAAAGTTCTCCTGGGGTAATAAAAGATATTATCATCTCTACTATGAGTCCTCATTGCCTTTTCCTCTAGACCAATATGGCTACAACCTGGATACCTGACACATGGAAGATATCTATGTTTAGCTTATTTTTTTTTTTTTTAAATGAATTCTTCATATTTTCCCAAGCAGGAAGCAACTGTGATCTGAAATCCTGCTCCTGCCTTTGCTTCAAGGTAATTTGCATCATCACCTATCCTCACAGGAGGTGAGAGGTTTCACACCAGCTATGAACTGACTGCACAGAGGAGTTTTCCATCTATTGACTCCTCTGTGAAATCCTATGACATGTATACTTTTATTTCTACCCAGGAGAATTTTCTACAATCTTTTCTCCAATGCCTAATGAAGGGTGTTTGTGCCCAAAAGCTTGCAATTAAAGAATTTTTTTTTTTTTTTGCAAAAATCTTGTTGCTCTAACAAAAGATATAATCTCTGCTACGAGTCCTGATTGCCTTTTCCTCTAGACAAATATGGCTACAACCTGAATACCCTTGCCACTTCATTCACTCTTGAGATGTCGGTTCCTGCTCCTGCTCAGCTGTGATGCAAACCTTTATTGTCCAACACTTACGTTTTCAAACAAGGCTCTTCTAGTCATCTCCCATGCTTCTATCGCTGCTTGGGAGAAGTGCCTTTGAACATCTACAAGGTTATTTGCTTATCCTCCTTGAAATCTGCAGCAGTGGCAGTCCCTTGATACAAGGTTGACAATCTTCCAGTAAACAGGGAAGTCATTGGTGAGCCCATAGATGACTGAGGAGGCTGATCCAAGATCCTCATGTTCGACTGCACACGTGGCAAGTAATTCCGGGAGGAAGGAATGGGTCCTGGTGATGTCAGGTCACAGTTCCTTCCCTTTTGTAAGCCAAGTTTGTTCAAAATGATCGGTGCCTTTGGGGACAATTCAGTGCTTGATTCTCCCAGGTATTGTTGTTAATATTGCATTTCTTCAGATTGGTTTTCAAGGTATCCTTGAACCTCTTCTCTTCCCCTCCTCTAGAGCAATGACCATCAGTGAATTGGGAGTATAGGACCTGTTTGGGGAGCTGATTGTCAGATATCCTTATGAGTTGTCCTGTCCAGTACAGCTAGTGCTATATAAACATGGCTTCGGTGCAGGTATTATTGAAGCATCCTTGAAACGCATCCCTTTAAAAACAAAGACCCTCTTTACAGGTAACTATCACTCCATGCACGTTCTCCAAGCAGTTTTGTCTTAGCAGAACATCTTTCAATACTTTCCATGAGCTAGTACTCGTTGTTTAAATAGATTTATTTTCTATCTTTTTTCATTTACTTGAGGGAAATGTGGAGAAGTAACTTATTCACTTCTCCACTCAAATATTAGGCATAATATGGTCCCTCGATCCTCTAATTTACCTCCACATCATATTGCCTGATCTCCACAGTGGCCCTCAAGTTGTCTGCAATAACCTGCACACTTGGTCATATACAGAATGCTCCCCCTCTCCTAACACATAACAGCCAACCCAATTCACCACAAAAAAAGCCTAGAGCAAACTCGCATAACACCCATGCTTAAGGAGGTGTGGGTTTTTCTCAGGGAACTGGGCCTCATTTTTTATACTCTCATAGAATCAGTGTTACCGGGTTGCAAAACCTTATTTTAACCATATGAAGGCTGCTCATTTCACTGTTCCTGTGCATTATTTCACATGCAGTCGTTATAATAATTAAATTTGGTGTCCATTAAATCCTGATAAATTGCTCGATGCTCCATTTGTCATACCCTGAGACAGCGTGCAGGCTGTGTTTTCTTAACACATGTTCCACGTTAACTGTTTTCATTGACTATGAATCCATAAAAATACATGTGGGACAGAGGGTATATAGTACAGTCATGTCTGCCTGACTCCTTCTCATTCTAATTGGGCAGCAAACCTATTTAATAGAGTCTGTGGAGTCTGTTTAACTACATACTGCCAGAACAATGCTCTATTCATGTTTTGAACAGAACACTAGTGATTGGGCTAATATCTTTAAACTAGAAAACAAGCCTTAATTGGAACAGATGCTGCAAATACCAATGCAAATGGCCAGCTCATGTGTGATCAAAACCAGGTACAGTCCATTGATTTGTTTTTAATAGCAGCTTTCATTTTTTATTAGTGTATACAAAATTCACTAATATGATACAAAAAGTCAGGAATAATACTTTGAAAAATCACCTTGTTTTAAAACAGACCTTGCTTTGCATTGTTTCTGGCAAGGTTCTCTAAAGGGTTTCCATTCTAGTTAGCACATTTTGTTCCATATTATGTTGCTAAAACTGTCTTTTTTTTTTCTTTCCCCTCCTAGAATTCAAATAATTCCAGTGATTTTGGTAACTGCCTGCTGATGCTATAGTTCAAAATCAGTTTAAGTGTTCATTTATACGATGAACTGGGGGACCAAGTCAGATTATGCTGAATGTGTTCTCATTCCCTATCATACCATGAGTTCTGCCATTGTCTCTAAACAGCTAGGTTGCTCTTTGCCCATGGTCCATGCTATCCTCTATAACAAGACAAATATCCATCCCACAGTGCATACCTGCTCATTTCCAGTTTAAAATCTCTTGTGAGGGCAGCAGTCAAAGCAAGGAGGTTCTCAGGCCCTGTTCAATGCAAAGATGTTCTAGCTGATAGTAAAAATGTTGCCTAACTTTCAGGTGCGTCTTTTGGAGAGAGAAGTTCTTTTCTATCGACTTTGTAACCCTATTCAGAGATGGGCTGACTATGCTGCTCCTTTTATTCACAAGTTTTTCTTCATTATTTCTATGTAAGCAAATCCTTGGATTCACCCAACACCTAAAACCAGGCTCTGGTTAGAAACAAAAGATATACAATCCCATTTTAATTTCTTTTTGCTGCCATAGCATAAAGGAGAGAGGCAGAAACCAGGAGAAAGCCTCATCCAGCTCTAGTCACTTTGGTGACAGGTAAAAAGGAAGGAAGCCAGAGCAGCATAAAGAAATCCTTAAAACCTCCTATTTGGTTGAGGGGCACTGGCACCATGCCATTCAACCCCCAGCTGCCTTCTGAGGACCCCATATCATGTCCAGTGGTAGGAAACCAGCCGAGAGTGGTAGGGAGGGTATAACGAGAAGACCTCCACACACAGGGCTCTAGGAATTGAGGATGGTGCTGCGGCCATGAAAAGCTGCTGTGACAAGCAGGTCCCTGGAGCTGCATAAGTTATGCCAGAGATCTTACCAGCTTTTGGGGCAGCATTAGACACCTTGGGAAGGGGCTAGAAAGTGAGGACTATGAAGTGGGGGCATCTAAAGCGTTCTCAACCTCACTTCCCTAGACTGCAATTCTCGAACCTTGCTCAAAATCTCACCTGAAATGACGGGGAAATATTGATAACTAAATGCGCAGCTACTCAGAATTCAAATACTTTTTGCTTTGTTGCATACTCAAAATTAAGCCCATTACAACTCAAACTGCTGCTGGGAATGCCAATAAGTGAAACAAACCCATTTTTCAGCACTGCTGATAAGGAATTTTTAGAAGAGTGAAATGTGCATTTTAGCACGTTCTGAACTTGCAAACAAGCATTTCACTGTGAATTTTCTACCAAGTGCATTTGGTTTTGTGAGCTAAAGTAGCACAAAATGAATCAACAAAAAATCCTTTGTGAAATCCTACAAAACTCACATTGTTAATTTTACAGTGCTAAAAGAAAACCTGTGTAACCATCCATGGAGCCTCCTGCTTAAAACTCAGGGAACAAATCATGCACATTAACAATAACACAGCTTCCACTCTTTATTTAGATTAGTTTTGCTCACTTTCTGCATCTATTACTGGCTAATTCAATTCTTGACTAGCAAATTCTTCAGACAGGGGTCACCCACCTGAATAATAATAATAAGAAAACACAGGAAGATCCGTGCTAACAATCGAGGAGAGCACTGGAGCACTGTGCTATAATCGGGCCCTATTATTGACATCACAAGCAGTGCCCTGCTCCCGCATGCTGCAGTGTGCACTCTGCTGGCCATAGGGATAACAGGACCTGATGTTTATTGCAAACAAAGTGATAGACAATGTAAGTGAAATCAGAGGGGAGTGTTTCATATGACCTTATAGCTTATCTCATACCTCTGTGCTGCTCTTGCTGTTGTGGGGCTTGGTGTTGCTGTATTTAGCTTCCTCAGTAAATGTGCCATATAAGATGCTCATACATGCATCTGACAAGTTCCTGGTGACAACCCAGGACTGAGACACTCAAGAAAGGATTGTTGGAGTGAAGGGGAGCTGTAATGCAACCAGGCATTCATAGCCCCACTCTACTGAGGTCCCACAGCTAGCCAGGTTGAGCATATAACAAGAGTCCCATAGGCACTCCCCACAGAGGGGGGTGTCTGCAGTGTCCCCTGGGCACAAATCCTCCTGACGGCGTATCTTAAAGCTGAAATTCTCCTAATAAAAGACTAGATGCAGGTGTGGGAGTGGGGCATTGGCACAGGAAGGCACAGTGGAAGGCAGGAAGACATTGAGTGGGGTAGAGGGAGCCTTTGCAAGCAGATATATCTGTTGAATGGATTGGTTTGGTTTTGTGTTTTTTTTCCGAGCCCTTCTGCCACCTTTTACCCCTTCCAAGTGGTTCTGGTCTAAACTAGAAAAAAAAGATCTGTGGCTGACAACGGCTGTTCTCCACTACGTCAGCATTTGTGGGACTTCACTGAGAAGTGTAGAGACTTAGGCCCGATCCGTTCTGAGCACTCTTCTGGACACAGTTCCTGGGGCCCGCTGGAAGCCCCCAGCCTGTCTCTCCCAGGCACTCGCACACACAGTCCCACACAGACACACTCCCACACGCATGTAGGCAATAGACTCAGCATACAATAAGGTCAGTGTGTGCTGGGGGAGGGATTCCATTAGCAAAAGCTGGCACATACAGCCTGTGCTTTGGGTGAAGTGCTAGGATTTCAGCCGATGGGGAACGAGGGCCACATTCGGTGACCCTTCGAGGAGCCTGCCGCATTCATCTGTGATAATCAGGACGATGATATACAGACCATTATGAGTTCAGGCTGCTGACATGACAAACAATGGCCCCTCACAGAGCCGGCAGGAAGCTCATCCACCCAGGTGTGCTTTAGGGTCTTCCAAACAGAACAAATCTTTAGTCTCCTCCGCTATTGTTAAGCTTCCAGCAAAGGCTTTTCAAGGGCTCAGCTCTAGCAGAGAGAGAGCCAAGTTTTATTTTGCCCCTTCAGGTATGTTGAAAAGATACGACATTCGAGGAGGCCTGGGGATTGACTTGATGAAAAAAAGGCTTTGGTCGCTACCTACCGCAGTAGGAGACAGGTCAGAGACGGGATTGGAAAGGCAGGATCTGGACAGATTTCAGGAGGGGTGTCCCACTAGGGAGTCGGATTGAATTTGGTCTCCTTAGGAAAGGGAAAAGGAGGACTTGTCAATCATCCCAGGCTTTCTAAAGACCCGAAAAGTATTGTGCTTGGCCAGTGGAACGCTCTGGGATGCTGAGCCCAATGCAAATACAGCGAGTCAGGCATTTGCAATTTAAACAACAGTCGCCACGGACTGGACGGTTTTCTTATACTCTAGTTACTTTGGCATTTTAGTCCCCCACAAAGAAAAAGCAGGCAGAAATTGTGTCAGGTGTTATTGCTGGGCAAACAGGAAGTCTGGGGTTGTTTAGAGGTGCATTTAGTTAAACCTACACATTTTTTTTAATATCTTTTGTGTAGAAGAATACTCAGCATTCTGGAGTATGCCTTTCAAAAATGCCGTGAATTAAGGCTGCAAGCAAACTTGTAGCACACCAATCACAAGTGCGCTGTAGTTACCTGAGTGCCAGGCACCGTCTTGACACTCCAGAAAGCATCTAAGTCAATGACTGATGTGAACTTCAGTTAAATGATCCTTAACACTTGTACTCCAGAGAATGTGTATCCATGCACAGACCCACACCCAGAGGACTTAAATCAATTTTAGGAAAGGGATTTAGTTACATCAGTACAAATATATGTACGTGTGGATCAGGGCTAAATCAAACTATTGGAAGTCTCTGAAGAAAATAAATGGTGCTTTTGAAGAGCTCTGGAAAGCTTTGTTGTTTAAGTGCTGTCATGTTGCTTGTAACAGCTGTAGTCCTAAAATGGGCTTCTCTGCAGTTTTAGCAGCATCCTTAGCCAGAGTAGGGCTCCCATTCTTCAGGCTGATGACAAGCAGTGTGCTGATTGATGCTCACACCATCACTGCAACAACTTGTCACATAGAGTAGGTTGTGTTATCCCAGGAGTAGATGTTCTGGGGTTTAGAGACTCCATCCAGGATGGCCAGTGACACAGGCTTCACCACTGCTTTGCCTCAGCTTTGCTTTCCCCTGTAAAAGTGGTCCTTATAAGGAAAAGTTCGTTCAGTATCAGCCTGTCTGGCTGTACAACAAAATGATTAATTGTAGACCTGATCCAAAGCCCATTGACATCAATAAGAAGACTGCCACTAACTTCAGTGGGCTGTGGGTCAGGCTATAAGTAGCAATGGAGGTGGTATTTTTTTGAGATGTTTAGACACTCGTGCACTTGAGCTATGTGGAACTTGGCACAGTATGTTTGCAGAGGGTCAGACAAACATTTTCTTTGGTTTAGGTCTGCATGACTTCCTACCTCCTGAGTTTTGCTTTGACTTAGGTTTGAACTAACCCAAAATCCCCAAGCAAAGCTCAGCTGAACCTGGCAGCCACCTGGTTTCAATAGGTTTCTACACAAACCCATGAATTTTCCATGGAGCAGACACCCAGCCTCTCCTGTCACTCCTAGGTTCAGTCAAACCTGGGTCAGAGTTCACTTGGAAGGTTTGATAACGTCAGACTTTTCAGTAAACTCAGGCTGGGAGTCCAGGCTAGAACTAAACCTGAAAGTAGATGCATTTTGCTTAATTTTTGGCTTTCTTCCAGAATACTTCCTATGGCTCTTGTGTCCACTCTGTTCTGAATAGTGACCACCCAGCAACATGCATGCAGCAACCCATTTCAAAATATAAATGAAAGCAGCAGCAATGCTGAAGGGGAGTAAGGGGGAGGAAAAAACAAAAAAAACCCCAAACCCACACCACCAAAAACAAACAAAATAAGTGCAACAACAAAAAGCCCCAGAGCTCTGGGTAATGCTAGGAGTTTCACCAGTGGAACGTATGGCCACTTGTTTAGGAAGCATGAGCTCTACGCTGAATCGCTGAGTTAATGAAATCCCACCACTTAAGTTCATCTCACACAGTGCTGAAAGAAACCCAGATTTCTTGTGGTGTCTTGCTGGTTGTACTCAGATCCCAGATGGGCAGATAATAAAGTTATAAGTGATTTACTGCCATACAGTATATATTATAGGGGGTTTATAGAGATCAGATCACATAGTGAGCTGGAAAATCCTCTCTATTGTTGAGGCTATTCCCCGGCTGCTGCTGGCAGTAGCACTTTAGTGGCATGTGGAGGAGTTTGCCTTATTCAAACAACAGCATAGGCATTATAATTTAATTACTTCCATTATTTGGCCAACTTTGTTTAAACAAAAAAAAAACCCCCACCAATCACAAAACACTTAATATTTATGTTCTTAGCAGCATTCAATAGAGGTTCCCTTAGTTCTTTCCATATCAAGTCTTTTTAACAAACTTTATCTTACTGACGGTGTAACAGGAGATTCCTTTTACTTTCTGCTAATAATATCCTGGACCAAATTTCCTCTCCCGGTATCTTTATCCCTGGGATATAGATGCTTCCTGGTAAGGATTTCCTGGGCCAACTTAGTGCTCCAATATCTCTATCCCTAGGATAAAGGATTAGTTTATTCCTTATAAAGGAAAACCCCCAAGTAAGAAACAGAGAACTCAGTGAGTTTCCAATAGAAGGGATTGCTCCTGAATTGTTGTGTCACAGAACTGAGGCTTGTACTCCCATTGAACAGCCATAAGGGTCAGTCTTCTAAAGTGGAGGAGGTCCCCGGTGGTTATTAGGTCATATGCAGAGAGAGGTCGTTTGCAAAGAGACCAGATGTTCATTGTCCTGCACCTTTTATGGTTACAGCCATTCACACTAAGGCTAAGTGAATGTAAACTGCCTGTAAAAAAATACCTGTGTTACACTCTGTGGAGGAAGAACAAGCACCAGGTTGAAGGTTTTTAACAGTGCATCATGTTCATGCCTAGAGTTATTAAATATAACTGCAGCATTGAGACTCTGAATGCTCCTTTTGTCCCTTCTCACTAATTTTCTTTGTGGCATTTCTAAGTAGTCCCGTTTGCACTTGCAGTTTAGTTGCAGTCTTGCAAGAGTTGGCATTGTTCTGAAGCTCCAGCTGCTGGAGTCAAGTGATCGTATGAGAATCTCAACTTCCATTTCTTTAAAAAACAAGTTTCTAAGCCTAGTGGTTGCAGAGAAAAGCACAGAGATGTGAGCTAAACTGAGAAACCAGAATGCAAGTAGAGACCATGATAAAAAAAATCTCAGGGTCAGGAGTCCTGACTAGTGTTTTTTAAACAGGGCATTTCTGGACACTGTCATTTCTCCACTGATTGAGAAAGTTGTATTTTTTCTCATTTTCTACCAAAAACCAATTTCTGGTCCCTGCATTCTGACCTGCTCCTGATTCAATCTGTGCTGTCATCATGCTATGGGGAGGGGACACCCCTTCCTTTTTCTGTGTGGGGCAGTATCGTGAGAAAGGCACTACGTTTTCCAGACAGCGCACAGCTGATTTCTCATACGGCTGCTGGAACCAGCAATTATTCATGGGCTGAAGAAGTCACAGAAGAAGAACAAACAGGAGCCGAGCATTTCTCGACCTGTGGTCCCGGGGGCAGTAACTTGGAGTGACTGCCATCCCGGCGGCATGGCTTATGATGATTGTCCCATAGATAGTAGCACACTTTCTCTTTGATGTGTTTAAAGACTCCTTTCATTTGTTTGTTTTTCCTGTCAAATTACTTCACTTAGGCTCTTGTGTAAGTCAGATACTGTGGGATATCATTACACTTGGTAAACAAGGAAGCGTAACCGGACACCTGAATGACAGCAAATTAAGTTATTCGACAGGCACAAAAGGGCCAGGTTACACAGATGCTGGACTTTGCACAGGGAAGCATCCTGCGTGTGGTTGCCTCAGAAAAGATACTGGCTATGCATCGACTGCCTGCATCTGCAAAGTGCAGCTCCTTCCTGGAAAGCTCTGGCAGGCCCGCAGCTTCCACCGGCAGCTTGGGGTCCAACTTTGGACCTCCTTCGTGCTTTAAAGGAAAGCAGACCCGAGGAGCACTAACTTGGCAAGATCTCCAGCTTAGCTATAATAATAGCTGGAAGTCTATCGGCCCCTTGAGGACACGGCTTCCATTCTGATATGTTCTTTGTATAAAAGCAGTGCTTCACATCCCCTCTTGACTAGGCTGTGTGCAGACCTGTACAGAGAGACCAGTACCTACAATATAAATGGGGGAGACGGGGGAAACTGAGGCACACAGCAGTGAAACAATTTGCCCAAGGTTACCCAGAAGGCCAGTGGCAGAGATTGGCATGGAGCCAGATCTAAGTCCCGGTCTAATGCCTTTTCTGTGCTACCTCCCCACCAGCTGTTCTCCACTAGGGACAACTAAGATGGGGCAGTTCTCTTGGCTATAGCATATTATATACAGACTGCCCTAAATGCTGTAAAGAGTTCAGTGGCACAAGACAGCCAGGATTTCCAGACACCGTCATAGTGGGAATCATTCCTTAGTGACTGACAGTGCTGTAGGCATCTCCCCTCTCACACCTGCTTTCACAGGTTATGCCATCTCCCATTCACGTAGGGAGCAGACCACATTTTCTCCCACATATACACCCCAAGCATTCCCATGACAGCTTCACCAGTCACTTGAGACCAGCGGAGGAAAGGCACCGTGTAAGTGCTCAGTAGTGGTGCTATGGCTTTCTACTGCAGCTGCAGTGGTTTCATGGCTTGGCATTTCTGATTCTAAATAACCATGTCCCTAGAAGCGGTGTGGAAAAGCAGGAGCGGAAATGAGGCCCTGAGTTCAGAAGAAGGGACAGTGGATAGGAGCGCTATTTGCAGGGGTCTTTGGTCTGGTGCTAGAGTGTGCTTGTCACTCTCAGTTGCATTGCCTGTGGGCTGAGTAGGAAGAACATCCCCTGGCTTTACAAAAAACATGGGCTATATGTCCCAGAATGGGCAGGAGTCTAAACAGTGCCTGATAAAATCCCTGGGAGCAAAGAATCAGTCTGCCAGCAGCTGGGCAAGAGCCTTTCATCTATGCAAAATGGGGAGTGCATTGAGAGCAGCGTTCCACTGAGCTGTTTGCCCAAATGAGTCCCTCCAATCTAGCAAGCTGACTGCTGTTCCTACGGGAGGCTAGCTCTGTGTTTTTGTGAGCCTTACCTAGCATACCTGTTGTGCTGGCACATAAGATAGGTGGGTCACGCTGCCAGCTGTAATCGCTGCTCTATGGCATTGTGCAGCATGAGGCTCCTATTTGCTTTGTTTATTAAATCTCTCATCACCCCATAGGCATTTATTTCTTGTCCTAGAGTCACGATTACTGCTTTAATTATTAGCATTTCCTTTGCCAGCAATTCCACAGCTTTCACTCCCTGAGTCAGCAGGGCCTGCAGCAATTGAAAGCCTTGAGTGCTTTACCCTACCGAGACGCGACTGTAGCTATATGAACCATTTGCAATGGTAAATCCATTTTTAAACACCCAAACCTGAACAACCTCACTTCAGTAAGTGGTGCTGCCAGGAGACTTTGCAAATAATGACTTTTCATGTCAAAGATTTGGATAATTTGAGGGGACAATGAAGAGTAGTTTAGGTCTAAAGTTTGAAATACCTTAAAATTATTATAATTGGATGGGGGGGAACCTCCATATTTGAAATACCTTTTTAAAAAAACAGATTCCTAAGTTGGCCTCTTAGAAAGTAGAAAGCAAAGCCTGTGCTTATTTGGGACTGATGTGAAAAGCAGTGATTTGTGCTCTTGTGTTTTTTCTATTGGCTCTGCAGCAGGGGCAAACTTGCAGCCACTGGGCTGGATTCTGAAGTCCTTTCTCAAGTTGTATGTGGACAAACTGCCTGGATAGAGCCATCCTAGAGAAAGTGACAGCTAATATAGATTTTGAAGCTGGGCTGTGAAGTGCAAAATGGAGAAGCATTGTTCCACATGGGGTTTGATAAAACTTCTGTTCTCCTATGGGAATACTGCCACAGGTGCAGTAACCAGTGATGTTCAACTCATTCCCAATACAGGGAAGTGGGGTGCTGTCGTGACCTCCGTATGTTAGAATGAAACATCTGGTCAGCCTGTCTCGACTTCTCGGCTGAAAAAGGTAATTGTGGTTCTAGGTCTTGGGAACTTTGGGTTTGAACTAAATTATCTTTAGACTGTACTCAAGTTCCTAGAGCCACTGAATGAAAGCAAATCTCAAATTAATTACATGGAAAATCATCTGAAGATGAGCAAGAAAAAATGTTGGGTTGAGCTCAGGAGAAATCATCCTAGTGAACTGGAATGTTACCCTCAAAGGAGTGTCCCACCCATCTCTGGTGATTATGTAGACATCACTACTGCAGTCTCTAACTGGCTCACAATCCTGTGTTTTCCTCACCGCACTGACTTGTCCAGAGTCACCCAGGAAGTGTGTAGCACAGAAGGGCATAAAACAGGCTCCCACAGGTTCCAGGTTAACACCTAAATCCCTGGACCAGCTGAAGGAGGTTTCCCAAGTGCTCTTTTTCTCAGGCTCAGAGGAGAAGCTTTTAGAAAGTAAGTGGCCTGAAGTTCCTGCGTTCTGTGGAGCTAGTTGAGTAATGAATAAAAATGTATTTCATGAGTAATTTATTCAGCACAAATGCCAACCACATTCTTTGGATAAATAACTCACAATGAATAATTCAACCAGCTCCATTGCTACAGGACATATGAAAAGGGCTGTTTGGAATCACTTAGCTCTCCCTCTATAAGGCATCCAAACCAAAATCCCAGATCCAGATCTTAGGTTGCTCAAAATCTGGATCCAGGTTTAGATTTTGTGGCTTGGACACAACTGGGTAGGGGTTAGATCCTGACACTTTCTGTCTGAAACCAAGGTAAATGTAGGGGGTTGCAGGATAAAATCCACTGTCTACTAGGTATCAATGGAAGAACAAACAACATGCATTACCTTGAAAATGCTCTGAAAATAGCAAAACATAATGAAAGTGAAAAGCACTCCAGGAAGCCTGGATTAATACTGTATGCATAGAGTGTACATGGCTGGTGGCCTTTTGAACAACTTCTCACATTAATTTTCTTCCAGTGCTGACAACTTTGATTTATTGCATTAAAGCTAGTTTGAAAACACCCAGACACAAGGGAAGCCAAGAGTTTTGGAAGACTAAAGGAAATCTGGTTTATCCGGCGCTGGATAGCATTGGTAGATAGACAGACACCCCTCGGTATTCCTACTGCATCCAAATATTGTCCTATACTGAATGAAGATGAGAGCAGAGGCTTTGCCTGCTTTATGAAGACATCCAGTTTTGTTTTCTAATGTGGAATATTCTGCCAGAAAGCCCGTGGGAAAAAGGTATTTCTTTATAGTGTCAGTGCAAGAATGAGCCAAACAAAGACTTTGAAAATGAAATAAACAAACACGTTGTGGTTGGAAAAGTTCCTAAGACTTTTTGGTGCAAGAATCTGATGTAATGGTTTTTTTCTCTTCCCTCTTCTTAATATTTAACCGTTGTCAAGTGAGTTCTTATCCTGCCATGTAAATATTGCCAGCCTCCCCGCTTTACAGTTTGCCGCATCTTGTCCTTTGCACCTCGTACAGCTGTTTTCTAAAATACGCTAATATCCAGTCAAAAAGCCAACATTATTTAAAAAGCCTTTGAACTTTGAGGCATGAAAAAGCACAGTTACATCCTCTTATGTTTCTAGGGGCCAAAGCATCATCTGGGGTAAATTAACCTACCCTGAAGTCAAACTGGCAGCAGATTAGGCGTAAAAGAGCATGCCAGTCTCCGACTACTGCCGTGTAAATTTGTATGCATGATTCTTGAAGAGGGATTTCCCTCTTTGGTCCCTTGCATATTAATAGAAGAATGGAAATACCCTTAAGATACAGTTTTGTCTTTACCTCTGCCTGCTCAACTCCAATTGAAAAAGCTGTCTGAGGGCAAAATGAAGGTATCTTTGTTCAATTAAACCAGAGAAAAAACAGAAGACAGAAGCAAGTAAGACAGAAAAACCAGCAGACAGAGCAAAGATGAAATGCTAGAATAGCAAGTACGAATGAACTAGATTAATTTCCCATTTCACATTCAAATACAATTTATATATTGCTTGGGAAGATATAAGGTTTATATTGGATACTTAGGGAGTGCTGAACACTGGCAAAAGGATTATCCTTCTCTTGAAAAGAAAATTAGATCAGTATATTCTGTATCCCGCTACAGAGTTTGGAGCCATCACCTTGTTATGCTTATGAAAAACAGCACTGATCTTAGATTATTCTTACTCAGAGGTCAAATAAATGTGTTATTTCATACCGGATCTCCATGCCGATAACTTCAAGAGTCTTTTCCTTTGGTTATCCAAACATTTTGCCGAAATGTGATGGCTGCCCAGTGCTCTCACACCCCTTTAGCTGTATCGAGTTTGTGTTTATGTAACACAGACTTTCCCTGAAAAACGAAAAGGGAATGAGGAGTGAAGCATCGTGAAAGTTTTGTCTTTAATTTCATCGATGGTTTTAAATATTTAGAAAGCAAAACGTAAACATCTTAAAAGAAATGTGTACAATTGCTCTTGATGTTCAGAATTGTTGAGATTTATAAACAGAGGGGCTGCTCTCAGGGTGTGGAACTGATGTTTCAGACTTTCCACTAAAGTTATATATGCTCGTGTCATTATAGCTCTTCCCCCAGCCTAAATTGCTGGCATGATTTCCTGAAATGTTTTTCATTAGTAAACTTTTCATAACCTCCCAAACTGTAATAAGCTGTACAGTAAAATGCACTAAGATGCCAGCTGGAGCTGGCACTTGGCACAGGGTTTTCAAAGCTGTTTGCTTAGCTGTATTTGAGGGATGTTCAGGACATGTGGCTGAGTTTTGACCTATACCACTGGCCGAGCTCCAGTGATATTGCACTTGAATGCTAGTTTAGTTAATGCAAACATGTGGCAGTTTTTATTTGTGATCGTTTGAGCTTGTTGCTTTGACACTTCATCTACAATTTTTAATATGCCTGTTTAAAACACAGGCTGACAGTAGTTAGATAACAGCCCTGTAAAATAATATCTGATACCTGTGTAACGTATCACTGATACTCCAAAATAGTTCCTTGCCAATTTAATCCTAAACTGTGAGGTGTTCAAAGTTAAGCAGGGCCCTGGTTTCTTTTCTATAGCTCCAAATGCACTTCTCACATCCTTGACCCTCCAAACTCTTTGCTGGCTATCTGCTGTTCATTAAGCATGCATGAAATAATACCAGCAAGGAACAACATGAAGCAGCTGTGCGACAGCAACAAGCAGGGAGTTGCATGTACAGGTAGCTGTCCAGATACTCAAGTAAGAATCTGAGTTGGTTTCTGCTGAATATTGCTGCAGAGGCTGCCAGTTGGAGCCCATAGTATTAAACACTATACTAGCCTAAAGAGTCTGCAATCCAAGCCAACAAGAGAGGAAATTACTGCACCATTTTGTAGATGGAAAATGGGGTCCAGGAATTAAATAACTTGCCCAAGGTCACATAGGGAGTCTATGGCAAAGCTGATCCAGTATCATAAAGCATATCTATCCCTGCTCGTCACTAGTGTTTTTAGGCAACCTGGAAACAACAGGAGCTGTTTCGTTGAGCCAAGCCACAAAGCCTTGCTTTTGCCTGGGCCCAGAAAGGGTTAATTCCTGGCTATGTAGAAAGAACACAGCTTAGTGAAATTCCTTTTGCGTGTCTTGAAAGTGTATGTGCAGTAAGTAAATAATATAATAAAAGTCTTTTTCTGGCCCTTCCTCAATGTTCAAATAATCGAGCCTATCATTTTAAATATGTGAATTTTTAGCCAGGCTTTCATTTGTACATTATTTATACAGTTTCCAAGATGTATATCTCATTTTTCCCCTCTCTCTCTTTTTTTTAATCTATTTTACCAAAATGGAAAATAATATGCGACTCTAAGTGGCTCTTTCAGTGCTGGATTCCAAATTGTTTGAATTAAATCCGAATCCCAGTGGGGCTTGTACCTTCCTGGTTGTTCATCACTAGCAGGGTTTATTACATTTCAGATGATACTATTAAACCCAGGCTCCCCCAGAGATATTGGAGAGACTTAGTGACTCAAAAGACTAGAAGACCAGGTCCATATCCCCAAAGCCATTCCACTTTACCAAGACGGTAATTTAAGTTTCCCTTAAAAGGACAGTAGGATGTATTTTTTTGTATAGTTAATAATTTGTTCTCAATTTCCATTTTTTTCTGTAATGCCTTTATAGGAGCTAGAAAATAAACATATTTTCCCCACTGATTTAGACCCTTTTTTCTATTTAGCAAGTATTGATTTTATTTGCCTCCCCAGTGTTTTGCATGCAGCTGAAATTAACACCTCCCAAGTGGTTCGTTTAGGAGCAATTCCAACTTTCAGCGGGCCTGATCCAGTGACTTCACTGGGAGTTGGATCAACCTAGGAGAACTTTTCCCTATTTATACCGGCATCAGTCCAGTGCTGCTGCCAAAAGCTCAATGAAAGGGAATTTTTAACTGAAACGCATCTGCAGAGTCAGCAGAGGGAGCACGACACTATTTCATCTTAGGAAGGTCTGATCCTGCAAACACACTATTACATTTACTTTGAGATGTCAGTAGGATGATTTGTGGCAGAAGAGCTTAACCTGGTAGCAAGTGTTTACAGCATTAAACTGTACATGGCCGTTCTTTTGGGCTCTGCACATTTTACTTTTATTGTCTGAGTTCCATTTTAAACATAGAAAAAATGGAAAGGAGTCACAGCATCAGGTAATCAAGAGATTGAAGGACGGACTTCTAGCCTGGTGCACCGGGAGGATTGCCACTGGACTCCCTTCTTGTGTGCCCCTCATTTGCACAAGGTTGAATTTTGTCTGTGTGGAATAATGGAATCAGTCTTGAAATATGAATCATGTTTTGCCAATTAAAGAAATGGCCTCCACTTTGACTACAACCAGGATATAACCTGGTGTTTTTTGAATGCACAATTCTAGTCTCTGATAGGCTACACAGGGAGTTTTGAATATATAAGGAATATAAGCTCAGGCCCACTGCAGCTAAAATTGCTCCTCTTCCTCTCTACATTTCAGATTTCCATGTCCTGTTCTCTGCTGCAGTCATGTATTGTTCCAAGCACATAGGCCTGTGAAGCCCATTACCATGGATGCCAGTAGCTTAGCAAAATTTAGAAAAAGGAATTTGACATTTAACTGGATACCCAAAGTATCCAAAGCAGTAATAGAATGAACATACTAAACTAAGTAAGTTTTGGAAGGACTATGGGCACTTATGCCTTGCTGTGAGCTTAAGCCAACTTTCTTGATGGGGTTGTGGAGGAAATAAGGGTTAGAAGGAAAATTCTCTGGCCCCAGTTATCACATATATGCCTACTGCAAGGTTTGTTGCATGCTCTTCTGAAGTATATGGTATGGACTATCACTGATCTGATCCTTTCTAACAGTAGAAGTACAAGCTGCATGTATGGGATCTCTGTAGATTTTGTAACAGAGATCCATATTTCAGATCCAAGTTCTACAGTGAAAATTGAAGAGAAAAATGAGCGTCCATGTGCTGCCCATAAAAAGAAAGCACAAAAAGCTGCTGGTATATCTGAAATCTGCATATGGAGAGAATTGCACATGGGCCATTGTTTTACATTCAAAAAGTGTTGAATTAAAAAAAAAAGCACAGGAGTTTAAATAAACACAGTCAAATGAGTCAGCATGAAGATGTAAAATCATCACAGAAGGCAGAGTTTGTTTTTATATGGGGATTATTGGAAACGTTAGGGACGCATGGTAACAATTTCTGGCCCATGTGTTTTGAAATATCATAACTGATGTCAATAAACACATTAAAATTCAACTTCAAAGAGTATTGTGGATGTTTGGAGTGTCACGAAGACATTGCAGAATGGGGCTTTAGATTGAAACAAGCATGGGAGCAATCAAACACGTCTCCTAAGTGAGGAAAGAAATCTTGTAGAGTTGTTAGCACTAAGCATCTGTGATTGTGATTATTGCTTCTCATTGGCTAAGAACTGTTCACTCTCAAACACTTTTGTTATACTCTTTTGCTTGCCCTGTACCACAACCCACCTGTTACACTTTGTCCTTTAGACTAATTTCTTTGGAGCCAGGACTGCCATTTACTATACGTTCCTATAGTTCCCAGTGCAGTGGGGCTTCAGCCAGGGTTAGCTTCCAGGCACTACCTCTGTTTCAGTGCTAAACAGTAAATTAATTTCAGACCTTTAATAAGAACAATTGGTTGCACATATTAAGTGCTGTTCTTCTGTGCTGAAGAATCGACTTCCTGCAGATGATTCCAGACTCACCATGTGATGGGACGTGTGCTGGGAACCATCTGGCTGTGCTTTCAAGGTACATGGAAGTTGCTGGTGATTGACTTCCCTCTTCTAGTGTCAACAGTAGTATTTCGTTGCTTCACCTCTGCTCCCCTCCCTCATCTAATTCCCAATGGTCGAGACACCCTGTCTTCCACAGACATTCAGGTCTGTACATTCATCTCCCTGAAACACTCGCATTGGATGCCTAAGGACACACTAAACAAATCTACATGCTGCTGACAGAGACACTTGCTGCCTAAAATGCTTGTTTGCACCAGGGGACAGGACCAGAACCTTAATGTTTCAGCTGCAAAAACCACAGGCTTCTAACAGTCAACCTTTGCTGGCAGTAATAATAGCAACTAAAGAGCAATAATATTGCATACAAAGTCAGTACATTGCAACCTATGTCCTCTCTCTCCACCTTAAGGTACATGTCCATCATTGTATGTGTGCCACTTGCTCTAAATTTTTCATTCTCTGTGTCTTTTATGTTCCCCCTTTTTTTAACTTATTGAAGGTTACTGATGTCTGAAAACCGTCTCTTGAATTACAATTTAAACATCAGCTATTAATGTCTTTCCATATGTGAAAGAGATGCTGTCAAAGCATCTCTGATACCTGGTAGCAGCATGTATTCCACCATCATGGTATGTTATCTTTGTGTCTATAGTTACATCCATCTAAAGATATATTTATACAGGATTGGTGCTGCAGGAGTCTGCAGTGATTAAGAAGGAAGTCCCGTCAAGAAAAGGAAAGGTACAGGACTGTGTTTTCTTTGAAGCTTTGCTATAGTCTAAAAGTTACAGCTTAATCCGCTTTGAAAGCTGTATCAATCATCCTGTCGTGTGACACACCATCACAGATGTGAAGCATAAAAACAAGCTTCCCTGACCAGCAGACCCAGCATCCATTCTCCCCATCCATAAAAGCAAACATGGAAACTATAATTCAAAAAGATAATAGACGTTTTAGAGGGAATTCATGAGAAGAGACAGAGAGAAAGGAGGAGAAAGAGACACCCTGACACATTGGCACTGATGTCTTGCCTGACAAAGCTCAGTTGTTGTTTGGAAGAGAAATTAACACCAGTTCATCAAGAAGCTTGTCAAATGTATGATGGATACGTCACCTCGTGCTTGGAGCAATGTGTTTGAGATTTTGTAAGCACTCTATTAGCCACTGAAATGTGATTGCTGTAGAAACTTTGGGGAAGCAGTAGAGTTAGAATGGGTTTGGATTTGTCCCAATCCTCTTTCAGTGAAGTAATGGACTGAAATCTGGACTTGGGTGAAGTTAATGTGAGTTTTGCCTTGGACCTCAGTTGGGACTAGAACACCTTTAAGAATAGTGCCCATTCATTTCTAAGATCCAGTGTCTATAGGACATCATTCACTCGTTTTGGCACTTTTACATTGTGTGTCTGCAGAAATTTTGCAGAGTGCAAATACTACAATATTTCTAAAGTATCTCTTGGGTAAAGGTTCATTTCCTGTCCTGATTAGAAGTGACCAAAAGATTTTATCATGGAGTTAGTCTTCAGTGATTTATGTAGAAGATGGGCAGTCTTTCCCCATTTCCTGGTAGACCATAATTTCCCCCACAAAGGGCTGTAGTTGGCAAGCTTCAAAGGCCAATATGGTTCTGCCAAGCCAGAGTGAACCATATGTCCAACTAATATTAGAAACCTTTGTTGCCCCATGTTGTACTTCTTCTCCAGGTAGAGTTCTTCTGTTCCCAATACTTCTAGTCAATGTGACTGTCAAATTCACACATTACTACAGAGATTGAAGTTAAAGTTAGTTCACGTGAAACCTTGTTAGGGTGATTTACAATGTACAGCCAATATGAGGGACGAGAGGGGCGTACCAGCATCTCAGTATAACTACTGTTTTATAATTGCAGTCAAAATTCCCTTGTTTTAATAATAAACATCATGTTCATGACTGAATACCTCACTGTAAACTGCATGCAGAACACGCTGAACTAAATGGGGCTTCCAGTGCGATGAATATAACAACCTCTTAAATGATTAGGACACCTGTTGACATTAATAGAAAAGTGCACACAGAAATAAGTGTGCCACACACTGAAATATATGTACACAAATATTAAAAGGATTAGAGAAGTTGCTAAAATGGATAGAGCAGCATTTAGCATGAACATGTGTGGAATCCAGGCTGAATGGGAAAAACATACCTGGAGCTGATTGTGTATTAGATGGCCTTTTCTTTCTGGTTGTTCAACTGGGATGGAAAAATCCCCACACAAACAGGCTGTTGACTTACTTTAAAAATCCTCTATTTAATACATATCTCTGCTTCAACTCATAACCCTCTTTAATTCATTGGCACCTTGGCAAATTCTATTAAATTTAATGGATGCCACCATCACTTTGAATCTGCTCTGGATTTAGAACCACGCAGAGAACCTCTTAGTTATTTGGTCATTTTTTTTTCAAAGGAAATTTTCCTTGAAGTTAGTATTGACTTGTCAGGCCTGGATTCAGAGGTATATTCTGGAGACCTTCCCTAGGAAATCTCTTGGATCAAAAATATAGCATCAAGAAAAAAGAAGAAAAAAAGGGAAAATAGAAGTAAAACTTCAATCAGATATTTGAAGCCTGGGGATTTTAAATGGTTCAGACTCCCAAAGAGATGTCTCCCATATAATGCACTGAATGGAAGGGTGGGATGGGAAGGGGGAAGCCTGTCTGTAGACAGATTACCAGTCCATGGCGTGGTAGGGAGTCAATGAGGAAAAACTCCTTATGCAACAAATATCATTTAAAGCAAGTCAGTGTCCTGGAAACAGCAGAAATGATCTTTTTATTATTGCTATTATTTTCACCTCCATACTTTCACTATGAAGGCAGGGCTTTGAAAATAAGTAAGCAGGACCAAAAAGAGAAGTGGAATGTCATAACCAATGCCAAATGTAACCCTCGTCTGTTAAATATAATTCACTTAAGGAGTTCTGTGTGTGGGGCTGAAAAGGATTAAGTGAAAGGTTCTGCTTGTTGCAGGCACTATTCACTTACAAGGAAGTGAAATTGTTCCCATCTTCAACAGCTGTTGGCAGCATTTGCAGACTCTTAGTTAAAGCTGTGGATACATGGGAGAGATTTAATTATATTCAAGCATGCTCTTTGCAAACAGATCTAAGAGTGATCTTTTAATAGCCAATAGTCCAAAAATGAGTCCGTGTGGAGTTTAGGGGAAAAACAGTAAAATGTGTATTCATAGCTGCACACTTCCTCCAATCTTGCAAACCAAGAATAATGCAGGTTGGGAGGCAGGGGGGAACCATTGCACATTACTTGTCCGCAAAGCACCGTGCACATTTGTAACATGTTATGATTTCTTTGTATTCAGCATTGCCAGGAGATCCCAACCAGGATCAGGGGCCCTGTTGCACTGGTTGCTGTACAGACAGTTCCTGTCTGGAAGAGTTTGCAGTCTGAACAGACAAGACCAATAAAGGAAGGATTAGTGTCTTCATCTTTAGGCAGGGAAGGGCAATCCTGAGAGACTGGGACTGAAATTAATGATTGATTATTTTAGTTATGAGTCATATTAAGGAACAAAAATATGTTGCTGCTATGGTGGATTTTCCATCTCTTAATGTCTTCAACTTGACCCTGACTTCTTGTTCTGGAATACATGCTTTTGGACTGGGTAAAATGCAATGGCCCATGATATAGAGGTCAGATTTGTTGATTGACTGGCTTCAAATTCTGTGAGTCTATGTAGTGGTGTGTCTAGGGTCAGCAATCAAGATATTGCTGCCCTGGCTTAGCCAATGCACCAGCAAAGTCCATTATGCCTTCACTGGGCCATTATGAGGTCTTTGAGGGCAGACGTGTTAGAAAGAGCAAACTGCACATTCCTTGAACAACTGCCTTGGCACTTGTCAGTCACATAACAGCCTTATAAGCAACCTGGGGAAACGAAAGGACACTGCCATATATGACATCAACAATCTAGAACATTAAGGATCAAATATTCTGCTTACATTAGACCTCACAAACACAGCTTTCAGGTGAGCAGCAAATTGTTCCAAGAATGTTTGACCCTAAAGTTTTAGATATCCCAGCTGTGATCGTTGACAATGGATCTGGGTTGTGCAAGGCTGGTATTGCAGGGGACAGTGCTCCAAGGTCAGTTATTACAGCCATTGTTGGCCGCTCAAAAGCCAAAGCTACAATGCTAGGAGCTGGACAGAAGGAATATTACATTGGCGAAGAAGCCCAATCCAAAAGGGGCGTCTTAAGCTTGAATTATCCAATTGACCATGGCATAGTGACGTCCTGGGATGACATGGAAAGGATCTGGAGACACGTCTATGAGTGTGAGCTGAGAATCAAAGCCAACGAAAGGCCAGTGATGTTGACGGAAGCCCCGCTAAACCCTCTACGGAACCGGGAAAAAATGACGGAGATCATGTTTGAAGGTTTCAAGGTGCCTGCGATGTATGTTGCAGTCCAGGCAACACTAGCACTCTATGCATCAGCACGTACCACAGGGATAGTAATGGACAGCGGAGATGGCGTCACCCACACTGTGCCCATTTATGAAGGCTACTGCTTACCCCATGCTGTTTCAAGGCTGGATATTGCAGGCAGGGATATCACTGAGTACTTTATGAGGCTCCTTCTGGAAAGTGGGCATTCCTTTGTGAGCACAGCTGAGAGGGAAATTGTGAAAGACATCAAGGAGAAGTTGTGCTACATAGCATTAGATCCAGTTCAAGAAATGAAAGCCAAGGCAGAAGAAATCATGAAAGAGTATAAACTGCCTGACGGGCATATCATTAAGATAGGCAGTCAGCTCTTCCGTGCCCCAGAGACCCTTTTCATGCCTGCTAACATTGGTATCGAAGCCCCTGGGGTGCACAAAATGATTTTCAACAGCGTCATGAAATGCGACATTGATGTTCGCAGGAACCTCTATGGAAATGTGCTGCTGTCTGGTGGCTCCACCCTCTTCCCTGGCCTTGACGAGCGCATCCTGAAGGAGATGCAGCTGCAGGTCCCTCCTGGGATGTCCGTAAGGATCATCGCACCTCCTGAAAGGAAATACTGCGTGTGGATTGGGGCTTCCATCCTGACATGCCTGACATCTTTCAAACAAATGTGGGTTACTGTCAGTGATTACCAAGATTTTGGAGCAGGAGTAGTGCACAGGAAATGCTTTTAAAGGGAATGTCCCACTGAACAAATGTCTTGCTGGAACAAGTGATGATAAAGAAATCTAATGAGATATGAGCCAGAAGATGCAACAGCTGTTCATGTATTTATTGGCTGCCCAAACCTCAAAGAAAATAAAACATTAGAAACACACCAGCTTGTTTACAGTTGGTCTTAGACATCTTATTTTCTTCTTGCCCTCCATGGGACACAATATCCTATTATCCCCTTTAATTTTTACATAGTGTCATGCCTTCCAACCCTCATTCCCATATATCATCTTTTCGCTGGAAGAGGATTGGATGAGTTTCCCTGCAGACATCCATGCTGTTCCTCCGCTGGGTGGGGTTCAATGAGAACTATTGTTTCTCACTGCTGGCTGAATACTTTGCCCTTCCCTCAAATATTCTTTCTTCTCTCAGGAGGAATTAAAAAAAAAAAAGTCAAAACCAGAATTGGGAATAAGGGGGCCTTAACCAGCCCCCCCTCCTCATATAGCAATGGAGCAGGGTGTTGCCGGATGGTTGGGGGCAGCAGGGATAGCATAGGTTTGGTTATCTTCAATACTAGGATCCCGTTCATTTGAAGCATGCTCTAGGAATGCAACGGAGCTGGTAATGGACATCCTGCTTTCTCCCTGTTTGCTGTCTCAGTATCTGATTTTACACGTTGCAACTTTCAGAAATGTTGAGTCCTGTAGCTGGTGCAGAATTAAGAAAACTTACCCTTTTCCTGAGCTGCCTCCCATCCTTGGGGGCCAGTTGTTGTAAAGCACTGCAAAACTGCATCATCCTTCTGCTTCAGATCCCTTCTTATCTTTCTCCTTGGCCACAATAGCCACAAAAAGTAACCATTTGGCTACTATGCCAAAACAGCAGCCTATTGTGCTACTATTGTTGTCTCAGTGTTTCCTTGCAGCCCTTCATCTGTTGTCTCCTGTGCTGATCTTTGAGTGTAAGGTCTTTGGAGCAGGGACCTTCCTTCCCTTCTGTGTCCGTACAGTGTCTATCTAGCACAAGCTGGTCCTGCTCCATGACTAAGGCTCATGGTGTTACTGTAATGCAAATAATAGTTATGCCAGTTAGAATTCCAGGTTTTCTACAAAGGAAAGGGTATTATTTTTCCCCTTGTCATGGTTCATCATAATACTCATAAACTCTGTCATATCAGACAGTTTTTGACTTCCTGGATTTAAAGGTTGGACCCCTACAGCTGTGCTATTGCCTTGCTGGTATATGGACATGTAGAGCATTCGCCCTCAACACAGAAGGAGGTGATGAAATCCTGTCCTCCCTCAGCAGCGTGTTGCTCTGAGCTGTGAGTCCAACAATGCTCTGAACGCATCTTCCAAATGAAGGCGCCTCCATGCTCTGTTCTGGGCACAAATTTCACTGCATCAACTGCAAGAGGAAAAATGTTCATGAAAGAAAGATGCTTGCACTTCCCTGGACATGCTTAGCCAATGAATACATCCATATCAGAAGTTAAAGAGGATCCTTACAAACTGTAAGCTCACAGGCATCCCTAGGG
Source organism: Alligator sinensis (assembly GCF_000455745.1). Classification (NCBI taxonomy): domain Eukaryota; kingdom Metazoa; phylum Chordata; order Crocodylia; family Alligatoridae; genus Alligator; species Alligator sinensis. The sequence continues at coordinate 4,518,845 of NW_005841851.1, forward strand.
AAGGCAAAATGATGAACTGCTTTCTGCCAGGCCCTTAGCTCACCAGCTGTCTAAGGGGTGAGTGAAGCAGCACTGGAGTGAAATGTAACTGCCAGGAGACACAGAAGTGCTGGTTGACTGGGATCAGGGTTAAATAAAGGAGAAGGAATTGCACTCAGTATAAATTGAACAGAAGACCCTAAATTCTCTCAACCATTCAAACCGCTCAGTGCTTCATGAAACCAGCTGGGATCCTGCTTTATGAATCAATGCACTTCAGATTCATCAGTGATCCTAGCTCCTTCTGAAGCTTTTATCATGTATTAACTTAATGATCTCCTGAAAGAAAGCGAGCAAATGAATTATTACAGTGAAGGCTTGTACAAATCTACCTCTGTCATAATGGTCACCGCACAGTCATGATCTACCTCATCCATTGTTAAGTGTTGAAGAAGTCAGCACTGGAAATGCTGAGCTGGTCACCACATAAGTGGAGATTAACTATCCTGAATGCCAGCCAAAAATAGGAGTTGTGTTTCTAGATACTGGAGACTGTTTGGGCCTGTTGTATTGTGAAGAAATCTGTTTGGGAGGTATGTCCTCAAAGCACAAGGAGCAACCTTTTTCAGAGAGCAGTTAAGTTTTCTGGGGGAAGGCTGGAAGAATGTTTAATGTCAAGGCATTAGATATTCCAGCTGTAATTTTTGACAATGGGTCAGGCCTGTGTAAGGCTGGTCTATCAGGAGAGATTGGCCCAAGACACATCATTCCTTCTATTACAGGCCACCCCAAAGCCAAAGCGTCTGTGTTAGGAGCCGATCAGAAGGAACACTATGTGGGAGAAGAGGCCCGGGAAAAGAAGGATGTGCTGTCTCTGAAGTACCCCATTGAACGTGGAATAATTACTTCGTGGGATAAAGTAGAGAAGCTCTGGAAACATGTTTATGACCACAAACTAAGCATAAAAGCCTTCGAGAGGCCAGTGCTCATGACTGAGATCCCTATGAATCCAGCGGAGAACCGAGAAAAACTGACCCAGCTGATGTTTGAACGGTTTAGGGTGCCTGCTTTCTATTTGTCTGTTCAATCCATATTGTCTCTGTATGCCTCGGCACGTGTCACTGGAATGGTGATTGACAGTGGATATGGCGTTACGCACACAGTACCAGTCTATGAAGGCTACTGTTTGCCCCATGCTGTCTCCATGCTAGACATTGCTGGCAAGGATATCACAGAGTACTTTACAAAGCTGCTTCTGAAAACAGAGCCATGGTTGGCAAAACTCCCTGAGAAGAGCATTGTAGAAGACATCAAGGAGAAGTTATGCTATGTGGCTCCAGAGCCACACCAAGAACGAGTTAGGAGGCCAGAGGAGATCAGAAAGGAATATAAGCTTCCTGATGGGGCTGAAGTCAGGATTGGCAGTGCACTCTTCCAAGCACCAGAGATCCTCTTCGAGCCAAACCATGTTGGCAACGCTGGGCCAGGCCTTCTGAAAATGATTTCCCAAAGTGTCACAAAATGTGACTCCAGCGTTCGCAGTGCTCTGTATGGGAACATGGTGCTGTCTGGTGGTTCATCCCTCTTTCCTGGACTAGATGAGCGGATTTTTAAAGAACTAGAATATCAGGTTCCCAAAGGAGTCCCTATAAAGATTATAGCACCCACAGAGAGATGGTTTTCTTCATGGATTGGGGCTTCTATAATCACTTCCTTGAGCAGCTTCAAGCAAATGTGGGTCACTGCGGCTGATTACAAGGAATTTGGACCAAATGTTGTCCAAAGAAGATGCTTTTAAGGGGAACTTAGGTAATCCTAGGCATTGTCTGCTCAGGACAGAGTTAGTTCTTGCCTTTGCAATTAAAATGAATCAACTTTAAGTTGTGCTTTATTTTTCTGAGTTTCAGCGTTCACCTCCTTTGACAGGAGGCTCTTTCTAATGCTGTATATCCTATCAAGGAGTCATTAAAATTAGAGATGGAAAAGCCCTCTTATTTGTTGCATTGTAGCCAATACAGACCATTTCCCTTTAGTATTTTAAAACATTATGATCAGACATTATAATCAGTGATACAAATGAGGGACTTGCTAAAAACAGTCCTAGTAATATTCAGCTGACAGAACTTAAGGGTGAGACTCTATGAACAGGCCGCTGAGACATGGAGATATTAATTGACTTGCCCAAAGCTAGGCAAAATGTGTGGAAGAGCCAAGACTTGAGACTAGATATTCTGGATCCACCATCTACTGCCTTATCCCCATGGCCTTCCCTCCTCTGTGCATGGACATGTATATAAAACCTTCATAAATAGTAGGGAAAAATGAGAGGCAGCAATGGGGAGAGGAGTTTTAGACTCCACAGTGGCTCCTTCAAGGGAATCTTTCTAGCCAAATACAGGATTTTAGCACCAGTCTACATCACTCCAGCACTTCCATCCTAGGATCTCACCCCTATTTTCGCTATGTATGTTATTAGTGCACTTGATCCAAAGCCTCTGGAAATGAATGGTAGTCTTTCTATTAGGGCCTTTGGATCAGGTCCTGCGTCTTCTATTCTCCTCTACAGGGTATGTCCAGAATATATAGCAGGTAAAAAAAAAAACCGAAAGAAAAAAAGAGGGAAGTGAACAAGGACTGTATTTAAATGGTGAACATGTACAATCCAAAACTTGCCCCAGAATCAACCTGTGTCCTGAAATATTAGGATGTCTCTTGATGGTGATTGCAGAACCTCCAAGCTTCTTGGAAAGTCATTTCTGATAAACCCAAAGATTTAAAGATCCAAATGTTCAAATGCATGTTATAACCTTGTAGTAAACAGGATAGGCTGAAAGTCCTGCTTTCAGTCAACTGCAAATGCTGTATCTTTGCTGAGGTCAGGGAAAGATGCATGATATATATCATTACCAGTCCCCAGCACCATTCTTCTCCCTTTGGAGCTGGCTAGGCTGATGGAGCACAGTACCAGAGCTTAAGTACTGCACAGCCCTTATGTTCATTTTCTGCTCCCTAAAACATGACCAGATGTAAAACCTTCCCAAGACACATTCCCTTACCTTCCTTGAGGCGAACTGTCCACCTACCCTGACCCTCTCCTTGGCCCTGTGGCTACAGCCTAAGCCCTGGGAAAGCTTTGTGCTTTTGTTGCTATATTTAAAATCTGGTAAGCCAAAATTATTTTGCTGCTCAAGGTAATTCTCCACAGGAACCACTTGTATTTACATGTATACACATTTGAACTATTAACAGGTCCCACTTTTGTCCATTAGAGAAGCGCCAGCTGAGATCATGGCGCTGTTGTGCCTGGCATGCTGCAAACACATTGTAAGAAACAGTCACTGCCCTATGAATCCAGTGGGGGAAAAAAAAAACCCCAAAATTAGGCGACTGCGGCATTGATGCCTACACAGTTAGATGGATGGCAAATTGGCTCGATGGTCACACCCATAGTGGTGGTGGATGGGTCATTTTTGACCTGGAGGAATGTGGGCAGTGGTGTTCCCCAGGGCTCGGTCCTCGGGCCTACACTGTTCAACATCTTCATCAGTGACTTGGAGGTGGGCGTGGAAAGCACGCTGTCCAAATTCACTGATGACACAAAGATGTGGGGAGAAGTGGGCACACTGGAGGGGTGGGACAGAATCCAATTAGATCTGGACAGGTTGCAGAGGTGGACGGATGAGAATAGGATGGGATTCAACACAGACAAGTGCAAGATGCTGCATCTAGGGAGAAGGAGCCTGCAACACGCCTATAGGCTGGGGAACACCCTCCTCAACAACACAGTGACTGAAAGGGATCTTGGAGTCATTGTTGACTCCAAGGTGAACATGAGCCGCCAATGCAAGAAAGCGGTTAGTTAGTCTGACCGCACCTTGTCGTGCATCTACAGATGCATCACGAGCAGGTCCAGGGAGGTGATCCTTCCCCTCTATGTGGCCTTGGTCAGGCCACAGTTGGAGTACTGTGTCCAGTTCTGGGCGCCGCACTTGAAGAGGAATGTGGCTAACCTTGAGAGGGTCCAGAGGAGGGCCACTCGCATGGTCAGGGGCAGCAGGCCAGCCCCTACAAAGATAGACTAAAGGGCCTGAATCTAATCAGCCTCTACAAGAGGAGACTGAGAGGGGATCTGGTGGCTGTCTATAAACTCACCAGGGGGGACTAGTGGAAAATAGGTGAGGCTCTGTTCCCCCAGGCACCAGCTGAGATAACAAGGAATAACAGCCACAAATTGATTGAGAGCAGGTTCAGGCTTGATATCAGGAGGCATTACTTTGCAGTTGGGGCTGCCAGGCTCTGGAACGGGCTCCCAAGGGAGGTGGTGCTCTCCCCTACCTTGGGGGGTCTTCAAGAGGAGGTTGGATAGATATCTGGCTGGGGTATTATGATCCCAGCACTCGTTCCTGCCCAGGGCAGGGGGTCAGACTTGATGATCTGTTCAGGTCCCTTCCGACCCTAGAAACTATGAAAGCTTATAACCTACATCAGACAGCGCTGGGTGACCTTTGAAAGGAATGTGACTGCTGCTCCATTTCCAGATATGAAAATTATGAAAATATGAAATTATTTAAAAAACCCTGATATTTTGCACTTGCAAGGGACATCTCATCTAAAGATCTCAAACATCACACTTCATGTGACCTTTCACAATTTCCCCTCTGCAAAGCGTGCATTCCTTCCATCGTACTATAACCCAGCCGAGCTTTGAGCAACTGAATTTTAAAATGAGTTAATGTCAGAAGACACACAAAAGTATTTTGATATCATATTTTTACATCATAGCACCCTTTTCTGATGTTACCCTTATGACATCAAAAAATCAATCCATGATAAAAATGTATACTGATTTCTATAAGCCTGCTATGGACAATTAAATAACATTATAAATGCCTCAGATCTAATTCTGCCTTCATTTTGGTAGTCTTTCTATTAGGGCCTTTAGATCAGGTCCTGTATCTTCTATTCTCCTCTACAGGGTATGTCCAGAATATATAGCAGGTATATAAATGTGTCATGCCTGCTATGGACAATTAAATAACATTATAAATGCCTCAGATCTATTTGCCTTCATTTTAAAAGACATTTATAACAGAAGATTTAGACCTGAACTCTTACAACCTCAGATCAGCAAAGAACCAAAAGGAGAGTTTGTCAGACATCTAGGTTGACCAGCTAATATCTACTCAGGCCCTCAAAGATCCTGGACCTTCTTGCTTATCAAAAAAATTGCAAACTAGAAGCCTTCTAAATTTTATTTAATTGCTTACGGTAAAGAAAATAAGCTAAACCACCAGGAATATTAACTTAGTTTAATAATATTAAACTAAATTAAGAGTGGGATGAATTAAGAGATCAATCTTAATACTGGTTTGGATTCAAATCATCAATGAGTTAACCCACTACAGTAATGCTAAAATGGATTCATCCTGATATACCCTAAGTAAGATTTTGAGGTGGGTGTCTATTTGGTTTTAAATCACAAGTAAAAAGTCTCTCAAACCAGTCATATAGAACTGATTAAATAACTCAGCACTGAAAACCAAGTCATTTATGTATAGACCACAACCTCAGAGATAATGATCAAGCCTCCATTTCAGATTCTTGTTCCTATAGAGCGGCTCACCCTTCCTGTCCCAGCAGAAATACTGTAATACAAACTTCTGGTACTTTCATATCCCTTAGGACACAGAGCCCACAATGCAACACAGAATGCAGAACATGTGCAAGCGAGTAATGTCATGAGGCAATATTTACTCTGTTTACAATATCTGCAGTATACGGCTTTTTACCTGGAGAGCTTTCTTTCAGGCACTTTCTTGTGAGGCTTTTGCAGGTGTTCACACAAGTGAGTATGCTTTTGTTCCCACACTATAAAAGGTGAAAAAGAAAAGACTAACTGGTTCCACTGGCTAATCAAATGACAGCAAAATTACAACAAAGATACTCTAGATACTAGGGGGCTGCATGTGTTTCAGCTCCCAGACCCTTGTGACTGGTGGTTGAATAGAAGCTGGAATTGCATTTAAGGAACCAGGCAGGAACATGCTGCTGGCACTAGCAGAGGGCTTGTTGCTACTGGGCTTCCTTTGGGTGAAAGGGCTGGCCCAGGTTGGCTGTTGATGTGACTTCTCCTCAAGGCAATTAGTCATAAGGATTCTGCAGTGTCAAGCATAGCACAAGAAGCTTGTCGACCCTAAAATCAAAGTACTTGCCTTTGGTTCTTATGCATCCTTGCTGTTGCTGCTTTAAAGTGTCTCCCTCTGAGGCCTTCAGACAACTGGGCAAGCCTTCCTTAGAATCGCACAATCCAATCTGATAAACTTTGAATTAAGTCATTCTCAGTTAGTGTCTGCTTTAGGGAAAGTCCAATTTAAATGAGGAACGTAAAAAAAAACTACTCTGTATTGTACACACTGCAAAGGCTGCGGGTCTGTAACCCATTTCTAAGCTCTCATGTATGGAAAATTTGGATGTGAGGACCACGGTATCATCTTCTGCAGGAGAAAACATTTTGAAATGATGTTATGTCACCAGTTCATTGAAAACATGACACAAAATCCCATGAAAGTGTTGCTTGCTAGAGTTCTTTTTGTGCACTTGCTCACTCCACATCCATCCATCCATCAGAAAAATTAGAAAATGAGGTTGGAAAATTTATGACTGTTATCACTCTCCCGAGTGAGACAGCACAATAATCCTTCTCCTTAGGAAGTGGGCTGTAAGTCAAAAAGTTTATCTTCTGGAATCATCCTCCTGACAGAGAACAGTTGCTTCAAACCCTTTAACAATGAAACCCTTCAAAAAAATACAATTGTTCAAGTTTATATAAGTCTGTATTCTCTTAGGGGCCATTTCTTTCTCTCCCACGGCATGTAGAAGAATGCATTTAAGTTCCATAGGATTTAAAAAGTTGAGCATCTGTATTTGTTTTCCACCAGTTTCTATGCCTCTCTGAGTCATTTATGGGACTCAGATACATGGAATTAGGCCTTTACCAGGTATTTCCACCATCCAAGAGCTGAAGTGCAGTGAGAACTCATTTTAATTTGATCTCTTCATAAATATCTCCATGAAGGATGAAAAATCCAGTTGGAAAAAAAAAAGCAAATGCAAGCAATATAACTTGTCTCCAGCCTCCGCCTGCATGTAAGAGTCTGAGAGTATTGGTTGTGCCTCTGTTATAAATTATGTGGGAGAGAAGGAGAGTACAGCTTCATTTTTCAGTCTGGAACTGGCGAGGACAGAAGCAGAAGCACCAACTGGAACTGAGGCAAAACTCTTCACACTGTTGAGCTGCAAGGCATATTCCCTCCCAGGCCTTGCAGGAAGAAGATGTAGTCTCAGGACAGCCTTGAGGAGCTGCCAGCTGTAAAGGAATTGAGCTCTTTGTGACTCAAGAATCTAGAATATTTGACATTAGAATATTAGACATTCTGAGCCTGAAGAAATGCGGAGCCGGAGAGAGCGCTGCTCAGAGCCTGCTTCCATCCTGCCAGGGAATGTTTGATCCCAAAGTTTTAGAAAGCCCAGCTGTGATTTTGGACAATGGATCTGGGCTCTGTAAGGCTGGCCTGTCAGGAGAACAGACACCAAGGTCAGTCGTTGCTTCTGTTGTAGGCTATCCCAAATCCAAAGCTATCATGATTGGAGCTGGTCAAAAGGACTATTACGTCGGAAAGGAGGCTCAGTCCAAAAGGGGCATTCTGTCTTTTAAGTACCCAATGGAACATGGCATAGTGACTTCCTGGGATGATATGCAGAAGATCTGGAAGTATGTGTATAAGTATGAACTCCGGATGAAAGCCAGTGAAAGGCCAGTGCTCCTGACAGAGGCCCCGCTGAACACACTGCCTAACCGAGAAAAAATGACCGAGATCATGTTTGAAGGCTTCCGAGTGCCTGCCATGTTCGTGGCTCTGCAAGCGCTGCTGGCTCTTTATGCCTCAGCCCAGACAACTGGATTAGTGCTAGACAGTGGAGATGGTGTTACCCTTACAGTCCCTGTCTACAAAGGCCATTGCTTACTTCATGGTGTTTCCCGGCTGGATTTTGCAGGAAGAGATATTACTAAATACCTTGCTAGGCTCCTCTTGGAGAATGGACACTCATTCACAAGCACAGCTGAGGGGGAAATTGTGAAGGATATCAAGGAGAAGCTGTGCTATGTGGCCATTGAGCCCAGCCAGAAAATGAAGGAGAAACCCAGGAAACTCACACGTGAATATATTCTCCCAGATGGAAATGCTATCCAGGTTGGCAACCAGCTGTTCAGAGCTCCTGAAGCCCTTTTTGTGCCAGCTAATGCTGGTATCTCAGCACCAGGGATTGACAAAATGATTGTTCAGAGTGTTAAGAAATGTGATGGACGTATCCACTCAGATATCTTGGGGAATGTGGTATTGTCTGGTGGATCAACCCTTTTCCATGGTCTAAATGAGAGACTCCTGAAGGAACTGCAGATGCAGATCCCCAGCACCATTCCTGTAAAGATCATAGCCCCCCAAGACAGGATGTTCTCAGTGTGGATTGGTGCTTCTGTCCTCACCAGTTTAAAAACGTTCAAGGACATGTGGGTCACAAGTGAAGACTACAAGGAGATTGGACCAACTGCACTTCAGAGAAAATGCTTCTGAGAAGAATGACCACCGGGAGCGGGGGGGGAAGAGAGTGCCAATCTGAACAGCTGGAGAGCAGCTAATAAATCATTGCAAAAATAATTGATTTGCAGTAAATGATTTTATGGCTTGGTAAAGAAAGATCCCTTGTGCATTTGGATAAAGAAAGAGCCCTTGTTCGCTGCATTTTTGCTATCCAGCATGTTGGTTTTAATTCCAGAAATGTGTTGATCCTCCCTAGCATTGCAAACAGTTTCTCAGACTGTTAAATGCTAGAGAACAAGCCACCTCCATCCTATGCCTCTCAGGGCTGGCTCCCTGCCATTCACCATAAGCTTCCAAAGAGACCTCTAATGAAGAAATAGAGGTCTCTGGGGTATTGTTGACCCTTTGCTGTAGTGCTGGAGACTTCTTGCAGTGGTCCTGGCAAGCTGGGGAGAGCCCAGAAAAAGTGTAGCATCTGAATTTCTTTATTCATGTGAAATGAAAAAGAAGTTCTGGCCATTAAACTGAAGCTCTCAGAGAAAGTGATCCAAGCTTTGGATCTTGTCTTTGCTAATGATTCATCTTGTAACACTGGCTGAGACATTTTCACTGCCTTTTGTATCTCAGTTGACCCACTGATGAAATGTGAATATCACTTCTTACAAGGATGATGTGAGACATAATTGAAATAGATATAGTCATCATCTGGGAATGCTGGGTGAAAGGTGTTTTTTTCTGTTTTGTTCTTCTGACATCCCCTAATACCCTTTTGCAGAATCAGCAGATCTGGACGAGGGCTGAGTATCTGTGCTTTTAGCTGCTTATCTGAAGGAAGTTTAGTAGAACAACTGAGAATTTAACCATTCCTGAATCAGTTGGTTGACATTGCATTCTCCTTCAATGGCGGGCAAGCTCATAAGGAAAAAGTGCCATTCCCCTGATAACATTCTGGGAAGGCTGAGAAACTGGCAAAAGATAGCAAGTACTTGAATTTGTAAATAATTTGGCTTTGTCCGTGTTCAAACAATCATTCTTGTAAATGAGCTTTATACATTCAGGAATGC
>NW_005841851.1:4528518-4531634 GCF_000455745.1 Alligator sinensis
CTAGTCAACAGAATTTTGAATTGTATAACTAACAATTGTGAGAATTTCTAGCTGAGAGTTTTATTTTCTACCTTTGGGGGCTTTTACCATCGTTAATTTTCCCTCAGCCTGAAGAAGGGTGCGTGTGCCTGAAAGCCTACAAAGAAAGATAATTTTTTTGTGATTTCTTAGTTGGTCTAATAAAAGGTGTCATCTCTGAACCAAGAGTTTTAGAGTTGTGAGCGTTGCATTCCAAGAAGCAATTTGAATTCATGTAATTGTACTGTTACTGTGCTCACTTCATCCGACCAGGGTGAAATGACTTAGCAAACCCTGTAAACTTCAAATAGTTGCACTGAATTAGTCTTAATTTACAGATCATTAATAGTTTTTTTTTAAATCCATACAAGACACACATTTGAAAGTTTTATGAAGATATTCATGGCCAATTTGATAATAGAAAAGAAGTGAAATTTATCTAGTGAAATAATCACTATGGGGTTATTCAATAAGCTCTACAAACGGGTCCTTATATTGCACTGCTGCCCACAGATACCTTGGAGGTGACAAACAGGTTTTCTTTCTGCAACTTGTCCCTCAAGCATCTCCTTAAAAGCTCATAAGCATGCACATGTATCCTACATGTTTGCAGGTAAAAACTGGATAAGATCATACCTACCTCTGTGCTCAGATCCTAGTGCTGATTTCTAATTGCCCCTAAGAATTACTAAAGCATTTTTAACAGGATGATGAATGGGAAAGGAGTAAGTGGTAGACTGAAATTCTATTAGAGGTGTCATGAATAATGGGAATGGCAAGGGAGGACTGGGACATGCAACTTCGGGACATGCGACTTCAGTGCATCCACATGCTGCAAAGTGAGTGAAGTTGAGGGATGGGCCATGGCTTAACCTATATATCTAATTTTATCACTAGCAGAGCTTGCCAACTCAAGAGGTATCCATCCCTAGGGCCATAGTATCATAGAAGAAGTACCTCTGAAGGTCACCTTGTCTATGCCTCTGCTCAAGGTAGGACCATTCCTGTCTAATCTATTCAACTAAACATGTGTCTAACCTGCACATGTGTAAGGGAGATGGATGCAGGTGATAGGTGATACAGGAGTTTAGAAAGCCACATGCACCTGAATATTCAGGGGGAGAGTCTGCCATGCAGACATGCCCAGTATTGCCATAGCTACCTGTACTTTAAGCTCAGTATCTGAAGTAGGCCTTAAGGTTTGTGGTGGGGCCATGCTCCTGCACGTTGCTGCTACTCTACTTCTTTGAGAGAGCTCTTGAGGGGACTGACCTCAATAATTCAATTAAGCAAGGGGGGCAGTTTTTCTGTTCATCTCCAAGATCACTTACCTCAGGGGAGGACTTGCTTCACCACCCCACCTGGTATTTGGAGTCCAGGTCCCTCTCCAGCAGCCACTGCCAGGTGTTTGAAGCTGCCTGACAGTCCCACAGTGCAGTCCAACGTCAAAGAGGGCCAAAATGAGACCTATTTTTACTGCTGAACAGAGCCCAAAGACTGAACCAAGGACTCAGGGGGTAAAACACGAGTGGTTTAATTCACTGCATCACTTAGACCCTAAGGCTGGGTACAGACGTTCAAAAAGCTGCCCAAGGCAGAACTGATCTAGGTTACCCAGTTTTCTATAAGTGGAATAGTTTAGATCAGTAGCAAACAAAACACACATTTGCCCTTTGGTGGGGTGGGCAAACCTTAAACCAAGTTCTGCCATTTTTAAACCAGTCTATGTGTGCCGAACTTCTGTTCTGTTACAGGTATAGACCAGTTTCCAATCACTTATACTGGTAAAAGTGTAACTTCCGTACCTGGCCTAAGGGTTGAAATTGTTGAGATATATGCTACTCCATTAAGGCAATGTGTATGCTCAGAGTGCTTACAAAGCTGTTATGAAATCTGATTCTGCAATCTTAAATCTTTCTTCTATTACAGTACGTTACCTTTTAGCAGCCCACTGGAAATGTGTAAACAAACGAGGTACAACTGTAGACAGTTTAAATATTTTACAGCTCACTGACTTCCATATGAGAAGGGATTTACAGTAACCTAAGTGTTTAGACTCCTGCTCCAATAATCCAATGCAGATAAAAATGCAAAACACATCACACTGGAAAGCATGGGAAACCTGACAAGAGTGGAACAACTCAAGATTGCTGTCAGGATGGAAAAAATAAAAGGCAAAGAGAACTGCTTCCCTGCCAACTCAGACAGACACACGCACATTCAAACAGAAAAAAATGTAAAACTTGAACATCTCTGCAGCCCTTTAATGATGTTTTTATAATCACCAGGCAAGACATCTGTCTGGTATCATCCATGGCAATTTACAATAGCTAAGGAGGTGGCTCACAGTGATCCTTCCACCTGAGCATTTCAAGCCAGATTTAAGGTAGTACTGAGGAGCAGCATTTGCTGTTTCTATATTGTTCCTAGCAAGTGCCTTGCTTGAGGCCACACAGGAAACTTGTAGCTTAGTTTAGGACTAGACCCAGAACTCTGGACTCCCAACCACCCACTTTAACAACTATGCTACACTATTTTACAAGGTCACAATCTGTCACGCACCAGTAATTTCTGACCAATTTTTACATGGTCTTGAGTTCCCTTGAGGGTCTGTGACCCCCTGAACATTTTGGGTCGCTGCTTTTTTGCATAAGTAGAAGCAATGATCCTGCCTTAATCTGCTCCGGCCTGTGTTATACCCAGCTGCCATTCACCATGGCTCTTAGTCCTTCCCACCTTGACAAAGGATGGTCTGCTAAGTAAGATCCTAGCAGGGGTCTTGAGAGATCTGGGTCCAGACCCTGACCCTACCACTGAGTCCTTGTGTGACCTTGGACAAATTTCTTAACCAGTCTGAATCTCTGTTTCCCCCCCTATAAAGTGGGATAAAAAATACTGCCTTTTCCCCATCCTTCACCTCATTCATTTATGAAGTATGTAAGATTTCAATAGGCAGGGACCATCAGTTATTGTGGGCAGCACCTTGTTTGGTGCAGTCCTCATTTTGGTTGGGGCCAGTAATACAGCCATAAGAAAAATAATTTTTGCTGGTGCCAAAGTTGAGTTTAAAATAGAAATAGGAAAGGTCAGGGGAAAGA
>NW_005841851.1:4531644-4553663 GCF_000455745.1 Alligator sinensis
CAAAAACACCCAGCACCAGCAGTATATACATATCAGCTTGCTACTGACACTACACCCCTTCTTCCCCTTCCTGCCCCCCCTGCCCCATTTAGCTTGCAGTCCAGTCACAGCTCTCAATTCTTCTTTTAAATGTCAAGCAGTTTGTCATTTGGTACTTTCCCTAGTGCTTACAGTTTGGAGGGTTCATTGCCCACGTGTACAGGGTAATGTCAGGCTAGGACAACAGATTCATTACCCAAAACAGAGCGGTTATTGTCACTCTGCCCATTTTCAATTGCAAGTCCTTGAGAAATGTATGAAAGCTCTACCCTCCTCCCCACCCCCTTCCCCCTTATCATGTGCAGAATAAAAGGATTGGGTTCAAACATGTACAACACATAATAATTTTCTCTGTTATTCAAATATCCTGTCTTCCTGCCCCCTTCCCTTTGAGAAGGGAGCATATGCCAATAAGATGCTACTTCACTTCTGGGTCTCTTACAGGTTGTTAGGAGAATGCTAGCAGGCAGGGTGCACAGAAAGCAGGAAGGAAAGGAGTAAGTCGCCAGCTGGGTAGAGCTCTAGCTGAGTCCATTTCAGAAGATGGGCGATAAAACTTGCCTGGAGGAAACTGAGGAAATGCTGCCCTTCTGTTTCTCTGTCCATGTTAACATGCCAGTGCCCAGCTTGGTTCATGCCAGTGGCAATGAATAGAAGATAAAATAAAACTGCTGGTAGGAAATAGCAGAGTGGATCAAACCTGGGGTCCAGCTACCCAGCATCCCATACAGTGACAAACAGTGACCCATACAACATGCATCAGAGGGAGGTATAAGAAACTCTCCCCAGGCAGAAACTTTTAGAGGTGTCCTCAGGAGCCAGGTATGAAAGCAATCCCTTACATCATCTAGATTTAAGAAGCACCCAGTGTGGGGTAATATTGCCAGCAGAGGCAGAAATACACCCAACCTAAATTCCCTTTTGCTCTAAATGAATGAAGCGCCATTTCTTGACACCAGCAGAACAATCGGTCCCATCACTTTCATTTCTTCCCTTTTATGCTGCTGGACAAACACTTGGGCATGATGAATATCACAAGAAAGGGTTAAGGCTGTTCCTGGGCTTTATCCTGTGGAGGTGTTGCTAAGTTAAGTACTATTTACTTCTTGTTGAGAGCAGTTCTGTATTCATTACATACAAGCACACATGCACTCACCCCCCTGGTTTTATTAAGCCATTCCATACAAGTATTATACATACATTTTTTATTTGGAAAACTTCAGAGTGCCTTTTTTCACACACAGTAAAGTGAGCTTTGCTGAAATTCATTAGTCCCCTTTTCCCTGGTGTGTAAACAGATACCTCTCAGTTATGCAACTTTGGGGTGCGCAACTATGAAAAGAGCAGAGGCAGCCAAAAAAAGCATTGTTCTGAACTCAGACGTGTAAAATATTCATATTCCATAATGATAGAAAAAAACCTTCATAAAAATTTTACAAAGGAAAATACATATTGTCATTCCATTCCCAGGGCTACAGCAGCAGTAATTTCCAGGCCAAAATGTTACATGGGTTTTATATTTATTTATTTGTCTGTTCATTTATGTTTTGCTCAATTAATCCAAAACTCATTAACACAGATCCAGAATTTGGTACCTACTTTGAACCTGGTCTCCATAAGGGGTGAGCACCTGTGACTCCAACTCAAGTCAAAGGGAGCTGCGGGTATTGAGACCCTTCAAAATTCAACCCCCGGACTTAGTGGTGGTGTTTCATTATTTATTAGTATATTGGTACCTACATGTTCCAGCAGAGATCAGCATCCCCAAGTGCTATGTTTACAGACTGAAGGACCGTGCCAACAGACTTTGAGGCCAGAAACAAGGCAGGAGAAAAGAAATATTCTGATTTCCATTTTACAGGTGAGGAATTACTTGAGTTGCATGAGGTTTGGCTTAAGTATGTTGCAGAGCCAAGAACTGACCTTAGATGGCCTGCAGCAGTCCCTTGACCACAAGGTCATCTTTTGTGTGTGTGAATGTGTGAGGGAGGGAGGGAGGGAGTGATTGTATGTGTGAGTTTAAAAGCATTACAAATAAGGACAACTGAGAGAGATGCAATAGCCAGGACACAGAGAATGGCCGTTGGGCAAGCTGGAAGAAAGCGCGAACACCTAGAGGGGTCAGAGGAAAATTATTATGTGTTGTACCTGTAGGACCTGAGCAGCTGGCAGTCCTTGTCTTCTGCAAGCCTTCTCCCATGGATAGTCTCACTGAGATCACTAACCATAAATACTATTTGAGAACTTGTGCTGTACCTTCAAGAGAGGCAGCACAGAACTTGTCCCCCAGGTGGCTAAGATCATCTTCAAGCTACACTCCTGGGGCTGCTTCAGGGAATGGGGCGGTCTACAGCATACCCCAGACAGTCCAGGGGCCTGTGTAGTTTATGGCAGCCTCCCCTGTCAGGCCTGCAGGCTACAGCACTGCTCAGACTCTACGCTGCAAGGATATTCTCAGGGTGGAGCCTTATGGCTGTCCTTTGCTGTGACTACATGGGGAGTATCATATGCCCCCACAGGATACAGGGTTTCCCTTGACATCACACTGCATCTCAGTCCCTGCATGAAATAGCTGGGGCAGGGATAATGATCTCATCCTTGGTGATCTCATCCAGGTATTATCCCTGCTTTCCAGGAGGGAAATCTGAGGCACAGTTTTCCTCCAGTTCACGCACATACTGAGCCGGCACACGCTGACATCCACGGGAGTCTTAAATCTTTGCACTCATTTCACTGAGCTTTGTCTCTGGTCCTTAGGCTGGGGCAAGGTTGAGAATATACACCAGACCTCCGGATCCTATCCACTGCTCCATGCTGCCTTGTGTGAATAGGGACAATGTGCATGTGCAAGAGTTCACAGAATTGGGTCCTCGGAGCCCAGCAGCAGTAGAAATTTTTAAAGTGATACTATAAATATTCCTCAGGAAAAGAGAACTAAAGAGCAAGCGGAAAGGTTCTGAATATAAAATATAGCATAAGGCAGTGAAATATTATAAAGATATATGAGGGGAAGAGAATGAGAAACTCCAAAACAACCAGTGCTTTAGATACGTCTTTTATCTAAAATATAGCTAGTTAAATGTTTCACATAGAACAAGTCCCAGGGAACATAAATCAGGGGTTGTAAGTAACCTTATGTAAAGACCTCAAAATATAAGTCCTTGAGCTCCCACATTTTCAGGCCAAATATTTTAACTGGAAAAGTCTGTGAGACAATGAGTATGAATATTGCCCAAGTCTTTAATATGGTTCTAACTAAGATAATGTATTTTACACCCACAATTAATTATGTACCAAGTAAAGAAATAAAGCCACTGCAGAAAAGCTTGATGGAAAAATTGTGAGCCTGAGTGATAGTTTGTAAGGAAACCATGTGATATGATGTGACAGCTGCCTGTCACCTCTGTGATGCACTTGGAAAGGGAAAGAAAAGAAGTGATATAACTGCATTCCCTTTACAGACTCCCTTAAGAACAGTTTCTGGTGAATGACAACTATTAGACTATCTTTCTATACTGAGAAATGGGCAACCTAAGTATCTTTTGGTTATGGAACAAAATTCCATCTGGCCTTTGCCTTGCAATATGCTTACTGACATTGGACAAAAAGGGCATTTTCTTCCTGAATGATGCTTCTGATTGCCAACTCACTATAAGAGAGAGTCAATTTAGAAAACTAAGTTGAAGCTGTAACAATTCATTTACTGGCCCCCCAAATCCTGGGCACTATGCCTCCTCCTCCCAGCCCCACAAAGATGCACATGGTCAAAACAATGAAAGAACTGATATCATAGGTGTGCTATGCAGAGAGCTAAACCACTGGGAAACCTCAGCCTCACCCCTCACCCCCCCACACACACACAGACACCAAAGACCTATGCACCACGGGGTCTTTACCTGTGGGAGAAGGGAGGGCAGGTCTTGGAAAGGGGCCTGGCAGGTGATCACAGACGTCTCCTGCACTCAGAGTTGCCGGGATATGCAGAATGGGAGGGGAGAGGGCCAAGGTTGCTCCATCCTCACTTAGCCGGGGTAAAAAGATCTTCCAATCCTTTCTAACAGGCTCCTCAGTTTTTCTGACTGATACTTTGTGGCTGTGGTTTCTGCAGATGCGAACAGTAACGTGCTGACACATCTCTCCCCTCTGCACAGCTCCCTGACAAATCCTTTTCCTGTCTTTATACCACTTGGCCGCATTTTCCCTCTTCATACTGTTCAGGATCACAGAGGGGGAATGTGCTGAGCAGGGCAAATCTGACTTGGAAAGTCAGCCGAGTGAGTGCATCCATTTGTGGGCCCCAGCGACTCCAGCAGGTTTTCTCCCCACCCACCACAATCCTCCTGGATCCATGTGATGATTATGTCTCCTCTGCTATCATTCTTGTGTCTGAGAAGGGAGGATACCCTGAGAAACTTTGCATGGTTCACCACACAAAACCACTTCCTCGGCATCCAACAGTTCAGAACAACTGTCTTAATTTGTCTGGCCTTCGGTGTTGCACTCTTACTGGATTGAAGCACTTCATCGCTTGTGTTTCACAATGATTCCCTTGCACCAAAACTGAGAGAGGAGACTTCTACAGTGTTAAAACATTCCTCTTGCTGTGGTGCTCAAAGCAGATTAGAGCAAACGTGCCCCTGACTGATATCAACATCTCAGACTAAACTCAGGACCGCTGGTAAGCCACTGAATTAGAACAGATGAGCGAAAAAGATTTGGAAAGGTTCAGATATCTGGATGATTTGCTACCCTGACAAATCCCGTGGGCAGCACAGATGCTGCCAAAGTTGTTTCTATGAATTCCTCTAGAAAATAATGCTTTTCAGAAAGGCTTTGTAGAATGACTGAACTGCACTGGTGGTCCAAGGGCTTGCTCCAAAGTACTGTCATTTAAACAGAATGATGTGTATTTCCTAGAAGGATGTGCCTCCTGAGGAAGATATCATGGACAGCTGAAGCATCAATAGATAACAGGCCAGATTTGTGATTTCAGTTACACTAATGTAAATCTTTACTGACTGATGGATTTATAAAGATGTAACCTAGCTCAGAATCCATTCCAGAGAAAATGGAGGGCACTAATAGGCTGGAAGCTGGGCTCAACTTCATGTCCTGCCATGAGCTTTCTGTGTGACCTTGGGCAAGTTACTTAGACTTTCTAAGTGCATCAGTTCTCGACCCTCAATAAAATGGGAATAACAGCTCTGCTTTACTTCACAGGCTCAATTTGTTGCAGGACATGAGGTGTTGCAAACATAACTAAGAGTGCAGTGTTTCAGAAAGACGGTTTCACTTCTCAGGTCTGGAAGAAACAGAAAATCATTGTTGAAATATTTGAGATCCTATACTTAAGGGAGTTGTAGCCTTGGAGACAGATTCAGATTGTTTTGTTCTGTGATCACCTGATTTCTAGGAAGACTTGTGCTCTTGTTTGCCATTACTTGACTTTGATGCATCAGATATCCTTGAAAAAAAGGAAAACCAACTACTCACCAGTCTGAGAAAGGCATTTGCAGTCTAGCCACCAGTGCTCATGCCAGCCAGAAGCCCAGAATGACACTGAGTGCAAGGCACTGCCTACCCCAGCATGGGTGTACTGTCCCAGAATCCTCACCTGATGTCATTCTAGCTCTGCCGCTACAGTATATACCTCCAGCTTTCAGCCCTGATCCTCCACTCCTCTCCCACAACCCATACCTGCAACTTGTGACCAGCAGCTGGACCCTGTATGGAGCCCTGTCACTAGGTTTCTCGCACTAAGCAGCAGCTGCCCATCAAGGGCCAGTTTCAGAATTGGAGCCTCAGAGCAAAATCCTCATTGAAATTTGTAAGAGTTGGATCCTGGACCAGGAGCGCAGGCTCTGAGCCATAAATGTAATTCACTCTCCCTGAAATAAGTCACATTACTTATGGAATGAAAAGGCCTCCCATGTGAATGCTCAAAACAGTCTGCGTCAGAGTGAGCTCCACTGGTTTGATTCAGGCACGTTAATTGTATTTTCAGTTTGTGACCTCCAAGCCATGTACATATCATGAACAACCAAATGTGGGGGATTTTTTTTTCCTCCAGAAGCTACATACATGGATTAAAAACAACAATACTCCATGAAATCGCTTCATTACTTTTTTTTTACTAGGATGTCATGAGGAATTCCCCAGCCCTTAACCTGTTCCAACTGGCACCAGCACATTTTAGAGCTCTAATATCAGTGGAGTTTGTAACATTTCCAGTCTTTCTGGTGAGGTATTACACAGAACCAAAATAATTTGTTCCATGGGGTGTTACATAGCTTCATTTATTTTGAATATCCCATGCCATGGGTGAGGAGTCCTTTCTTTGGGTACCTGTTTCTGCCTTGGCTGCAGCAGCTAAACACTGTTTACAGTCACAAGCAAAAACCTATCATTTAATTTCTAAGGATTTCTACATAGATTATCAGAAGTCCTGTCCATGGCTGGGTGTCCCAGAACAATTAATTTCAGATGAGCATGGCCTTCACCATACATTTGTGCAAATTTTCCCAAATGCTCTAGTGAATGAAATGCATTCTGGGAGATGCCATAGGTGGCCAATTGTATCAAAGAAAGCTGTGTCAGTCGATAATTAAAACGATGCACCACTTCAGTAGCAGTTTTACTATCTAGATCTGTGAAATCTGGATCATATGTCTGCTCTGTCTCTATTTTTTCTGTTCAAATACCAAAGAGTGCTTCAGGGATTTTTTTGGCACTGGTTTTTGAGCAGGAAAATAGGAAATGAACTGGAAAATTTGAAGACTACAGCAAACAAGAAAGTCCTGGAAGGAACACACTGTATAGATCCACCCTAGCCATTAATAATATGGAAAGATTTCATTAGAAAAAAGAAAGAAAAGGAAAGCAATGTGAATATCACTCCACACAGGATTTCTGCAGAGGGCTCACAGACAAGGCTCTCACAGTGTCTGTCTGCCGTGGAAGGCGGTGGTCCCTCACTCCAAATTCCATTTCTCCAAAAGAAGAGAGAACCTGGGGTCTGCCTCGCAGGGCCTGGGAGAGGCATTTGCTGCTGAGATGGTTGTGCAGAGGCCAGTTTTCTGTGACCTGCACTGACACAAGAGTGCACAGTTGAGCTGCTCTTTCTAAAGAATTTGTTGTGGCAGAATTTACAGGGCCTGGTTCATTTTCCCTTTGGTGCAGGCATCATACACGGACTGTCTCAGTTAATAGTGCAGTGGCTGGCACAGCCCTCAAACAGTCTGTCATAGTTACATTTCTACTTTAATGGGCATTATGAGCCCATTGCATGGGAGCGGAATAGCCATAGTGGCCTTGCTCCCTCCAATTGCCAGCTTACCCCCTCTACAGCCTACCCCTGGTGCCTGCTGTGCCTACAACTCTCATGACAGTGGCACAGAAGTGCTTGGCACCAGAAGCAGACAAGGTGAAGATTATGTCTGAGCTGAAACCCTTTACACTAGTGTGGCTGTTGCAAAGGGATGTTGCATGATGCTGACTCAAGCCTGTTATTGTTTCTTTCACTCTAAAACTTCGGGCTTAGGTGAAACCTTGGACTCATCCTGCATACAAGGGCAGTGCTATTGGCTTCAAGGGGGAAAAGTGCTGACTACTTGTTTAACTAGAAAGTTTTCAGGTTTGAGCCCTTAGCACATGTCTACAGGCCTGAACCTTCCACACACTGACCTCAACATCCATTGACTTCACTTATAAATTGAGGGCACTCTTCTGTTTGCAGAACTGGGACTTTATATTGGTGTGTCATCTCTTTAGGAGTTGTTCTGACCTGACAGCAGGTGGGACTTTGATCTAATATGTCCTTATCCATTTCCTACTTCCCTGATTCTTTTATATTTGTTGATATTTGCATGCCTTTGGACTTGCATTAGAGTGTTTGAAAGCCTTTTATTCCTCCCTGCTTCCAAACTGATCTCTGTGTTCCTCATTCCCCTGAGAACTGGGTTCCTCAGAACCAGGGATAAAAATTCTTACTACCCCATAGAAGGGAGAGGCTTTAAGGAACAATTTGTGATCATTGCACAGACACGATCTGCTGGGACTGACTGCATGTGAGGCAGCTCCCTAGCCTAGTTTTCTGTATGCCTGTTCCCACAGGTAGGACTTCAGCTTGTCCTGTATTTAAAAAACAAGCAGTGAAATGAAGGGCACAAAGACTCCCAGCACTTCACTTGCTATTCTTTGCTTTTATCATGAGCAGTTAGAAAATCTGAACATTTTCGTCCTGAGCAGCCTTGTTAACAACCTTCTCCATTTGTTTGGTTGCAATAAAACGATTAAGTAAACTGCTGTGAGACCAGTGAGTTTAATTTTATTTTTAAAGCCTCAAGTGCAGGTAGTCCATGTGGCAAACAAAGAATGTCAGTTATTCTGTCTGGCGCAAGATCTAATGGACAGTAGTTTTTTAAGTGACGCTTCATGCCTATTTTAATGTGCATTAACTAAATAGCATGTTTTTTTTAGTGACGCTTTAATGTGCATTAAAATAGGCTAATGCACATTAAAGCAAATGTGTACACACACCCAGTGATACAACATACGCAACGTAACACTAGTTTGCTTATGCCTTTTCTTTCCTAGTAGTATACTCTGTGGTCTACAGTGAGACAGGAGAAGCATACCATCAGAGCAAAAGGTATGAATACAGTTAAAATATAGGAACAGGAGATAGAAAGCCACCCTGGGCTGCATTATCCACTGAATCACCAATTCACCCTTTAGTCTTAGGCACCTCACTTAACCTCTATACCTCAGCTCTCCATCTGGGAGATGGGAATACAAATGTTCTCCATAGCCCTAAGTAGAGTTCAGAGGCTTAACTATTAATTAGGGCTTGGTTTGGTGAAGTGCTGGATGCCCTATTGTTACAATTATAATTTTGTATTATGGTGACACCTACAGGTCCTGACTGAAATCAGTGCCCTATTGTCCGAGGTGCTGTCAGCTCCCCCAAAGAGCTGACAGTCTCGCTGAATAAAACAAACAGAGAATGAGGAAGCAAAGTTCAGCGAGACCAAGAGTATGACCCTGTGGGAGTCTCTGCAGCTTGGGTGCAGCTACCAATGCAGCTGTAACAGTACAGAGCACTGCAGGCTGCATAATACAGTGGAGAAACTGGATAGATCAGTGGGCAGGTTGCCTATGCTGGGCTCCCTGATAGCAGTTCAAACGTGACTAAAGAGTCACAAGGAGTCTGTAGCAGCACATGCAATTAAACCTAGGAGTCCTGGGTCCCAGGCCAGTGCCATATCTACAAGAATATTGCTCATCTTATTCTCATGGCCTGTGTAAGTTAGCAGGTAAGATTCATTTCAGAGGTAGCAACAGAAGCCAGGTTCTGGACCCCATGGAAAGTCTTCCTGGGTGGCAAGTTGGGGAGCAGCAGGGAGGACTGCTGGCACTCCTCCCCAGCACTGCATTGAAGCAGAGGCCAGAGCCCACATGCTAGGAGGCAGCAGAGGAGGAGGCAGGGCTCACTGGCCAGGAGCTGTGCAAGTTTTGCAGCCTGATGGGATGCCAGAGCTTTCATTTCTCGACAGAACTCCAGGACAAAAGAGGGAGAGACGGGAGTTTCACACTTCTGCCCTGGAAGAGGTGTATGAGTCCCACTGTTCATGGAGGATACTCCAACACTTCCAGGCCTGGGCCATGCATCTGTGAGAGACAGGAAAATCTACCGGGAAAATAAAACAAAGAGAAACTTCCTCCAGGGTCTAGAACCCTAACAGATTGTCCCTGAGTAAGAACTAGAGCTGAATGGAAAATGGGGGGATTTTCTACATAAAATTGTGATGGGGAAAAAATATACATATTTGTTTTTGTGAAAGAGCTGAACATTTTCAGCTGCAAATCAAATCTTTATGGTTTGGGGCTTTCAGTTTTTGATGAAATACTATAATTTTACACCAAAAGTATAAACTTTTGAAACATAAAACAGCAAAACCCAATGTGTTGAAAATCCAGTTTTCTGCCCCCAAACCAGGATGATAGAAAACCCACAATTGGGCCAAGTACAAATAGCACTTCTAGTGATGCATGTTATGTGAAATTCAAGCTCCATGAGCAGCTTGTGTTAGCTTTCTGCTGGTTCTCTATGCGGGTTGGCTTTTTCCCTACCTTCAAAGCGTGTATGACAGCAGAGCAGTGAAGGTGCCTGACTATAGCATGAAGGGTGTGAGTTTGAGCCCTGCCATACACTCGTGACAAAGGCTGCCCCCCCAGTTGACCCAGCTGGGTACCTAGCTATCTAGGCACTGTCAGATATGATACCAGTAAAATCAGCCGTGTGTGTGCCATTGGCTACTGGAACTGGCATGTCGTAACCATGATAGCTGAACAGGCCACCTAGGCTTAGGGCTCACCATTGAACTCGGCCTTCAGTTCTGGGCTGCCAGGGAGCCCACACTTGGGCTGTGCCATCCAAACCAGTCATAGAGCCACTCTGTACAAGGTAAATGGGCTATGGTGCAACCAGAAGTGACTGAAGCTATAGCAAAGTGCCGCGTGTTTGTGCTAATGTATACAGGTTTTGCCATCTCTAGCAGAAACTATACTGCTTTTGCTGTCTCTTTTGTATCAGAAACTTTTATCTGCTCAGCTGTGACAGAGCCCAATGAAATACACCAAGCCTAAGAAATTGCTTTGTGGAAGGCAAAACTGTCTCTGTAGCCTTTCACCTCTCTGTGGTACATACCTGCCAACCCTTCAGTGTCGCTCCTCACCTGCATCGGAGCGCTAGAACAGCTCACAAATACCCGGAACGCATCCATTATAACAAAGGTTTCTGCCTGTTATAACTACCAAATAATGTACTGAACCGAATACATTTTTTGCTCGGAAAATTGTTTTGTTCTTCTTTGTAAGCCCCTCCACTGCATTAAAATACCCACTGCAGCAAAGTATGGCAGAGCAATTTAAAACACCTGCTTTTGCCAAAATTTTTAGCGCCATTATGTCACATTCTATACATCAAACTGTTGAAGAAAAATGCTTTTCCCCCTTCCTCCTCCCCTTTTAAGTGAGGTTTGAAACACTCACTCTACTCTGGAAGCGGGGCTGAAAACAGCACAAACCAAATTTGCATTTTACACATTTCTGGTACACATTTGAAAAAATACAATCTTTGCACTTATGCAATACACAGGATGAGGAGAGGAAAGAAATCCAGAAACATTGCAGGTACTCCACAAAACATGCTGATCCAGGGGTGTCTGTCACCCATCAGTATGACAAAGATTGTCCAATGTGAGCCAAGTTTTCAATCCCGCTCTCTGCCCACAACTGTCATTTCCCAAGCAGCTTCCAGGACAGTGAAATGTTGAAGATTACCCATGTGAGCGTCGCTAGGATCAGGAGATAATTGCACGCTGTTCTTTGGATTACCATGAGGCTTGCTCTCTAAAAGAACCTTTAGCATCTAAACTGCCTTTTGTTCTGAAGGATACAAGGTGCTTTACAAATTAGGAAGATAACACTGTGCTGCACAGAGCTTCATTGAAAGAAAGCAATGTGGCTCTTCACACAAACAACTGCAGGATCAGAATCCAAATATCTAAGCTTGTTGGAAAAAGCGGATATTTTTGCCACAAAAAATTTGGGGGGAAACATTTCTAGATTTCCCACAAACAATAAAAAATTCACTTGACAGATCAAAATCAAAACACTTTTTTGAGTTTTGATAAACTGATCATTTTTACCTCCAAACCACCTTTTTCCTGTTGTGTGTGTAAAAACTGGAAGGTTCTACAAAAATGTGCTTAGAAAGCATATCTGTGGTTGCAATTATCTCTCACCCTTGTATGATTATCAATACATCCTTGAATGAACACATCATAAATGCAAAGCTACTATTGCAGCTTTCATAATCATTTGTGCCTGTTGTGCGATTCTCCTATGGCTCACTGAGAATGCCCTCTGTGGCAAAGGTGTGAGATTTTAATAGTATCAGTCATTTTGGGCTGGTTGCTGCTTTTTATTTTCACTACTTGCAGCAATGTCAGCACACCTAACTGGATGAATAGGGTTATGCAGCCAGGTAAATCAGGGACACCTGGCTCTGCTAAGCTAAGTAAATGATAGCACCTATTTCAGTTAACTAATTATATTTGCCTCTCTAGATCAGGAGTAAGAGGAATGGTGTTTCCTTTTCCTCAAGGAGGTTTCTTTTTTAGAAGGTTGTATGTATCTAGAGATCGTGTAGTCTTTAAGGATTTTGAGGCAATGAATTTGGGCCAATTTGCAGTAAAACTGTAGCATCAACACCCATTAAGAAAGAAAACACAAACTATTGCATTATCCATTCTTCTTAGATACATCTACACTTTGTGGGAAAAAGTAAAAAGTGAAGCCCAAACATGTGGATCCATACTATGCCCCTTAAAGGAGAAGGCTACCTGCAGTACTAGCAAGCTTCCTTCCCAACTATCTTCAGTTACTGCCTGCAGAAGCAGATATGCACTACTGCAATAATAATTTTGGCAGTGTTACTACCCTTCCACAGAGACTGAGCTCCACCATGAGACTTGGGATGGACTTGTTTTACTTCGGGGAAAGGAGATTTTTGTTCAGACTTCACACCCCGATATTTTTCTTGGCGTTGGGGGTCCTGGGGTCTGTACCTCTTTCTGACGTTATCATCATGGTTATTCAGAAGTAATGGCTGTACCCTGGGATGGAAGGAGGAAAGAGCCGATGATGTTGACTATAAGTTAAAAGTCTTTTTTTTTGTTTTCTTTTCTTCTTTGGAGCACTGAATAAATGAGCACTTATGTGCAATTTCCCTAGTCCCCCCCATGCCAGACAGTGAATGCCAGTTTTTATGTTCTGCTTCCAGTTTATTTCTTTTGATCTGGTGTGGCTTCTGCTTTTATTGTTTAACCTTTCATACTTAATTTTCTTGCACTTATTTAGCTTTGCATTCACCGTGTGCTAGGTACTTTATAGCCATTCAAGAAAACAGCTAGTTCCCTGTACCAAAGAAGACGTCAAAAAGGATTTCTTTATTGATATGCGAAGCTATTAGAGTCTCTATACATTGCACAGCAAAAGTGGAGTGTTTCATGGGTGCATCTGAGGAGGTTCTATCACCAAGTTATTTCCATCAAGTATTTTGGTTTTTTCCCTTTTTGTGCTTTTCAGTCTCTCCTTATTGCAGCCTGATTCATTTGGTCATTCCTGCCTGAAATGATGTGTTGAATCTCTAAAGCCTTAAATATTCTGGTATTTAATGAGACTGGGTAATGATTGCAGATATGAGAGTGGATAGAATTGTAGCCTTGATAGATGCTTGCTTGCCACCAAGCTGACTGGCAAGTTTGCACTAAATAAATAAACCTCCTACCATGCTCTGACCACCTGCTGTTGGTCCAAATTGAGTAGGCTAACACGTATTTCTCTGAGAGGAGTATCCCTTGCATTTAAAAACCCTGTGGTCTTATATGAGATCAGCGTGTCTGTCCACTCAGAACCTGGATAGGATTGTATCCTAATGTTTGCCTTTTTTTGTGCCCTGCTAGTCTCAGCTAGAAAAATGGGATCTTTCTCTCTCTCTCTCTCTCCATACTTAAAAACAGATGTTTTCACTCACATTTTCTTTAAAAAGTATAACCTTTGGAGAAGATAGAGAGACTGTTTCAGCACTGAAAACAGATTGTGCAGAATGGCGAGTAGCCTGTGAAAAGGGAGAGGTAAGGTGGAAAATAATTAGGGAAACCTTAACTATTGTAGGCACCTTTGTCATCTGCTATAATTGACATGCAGCCAGTTCTGGGGTAGAAGGCAACAAGCAAGCAGCAACACTAACAGTTTAGGACAGGAAGTTTAAGAGGATAACATCTAATTGAAACTGGAAAAGAACATAATTAGTAATTGCTGTTTGGCCAAGACACACAAAGCTAACACCACTAACTCATGGAAAATGTCATGGGCTAGGCTTGAACTCTGCTGAATCGCATGAGGCTGGTGTAAAATTTCCTCAACAAAGCAGTTTACATAAGTTCATATAAACTCCCAGGCACTTTCATTTTAATGTTTATCTGCACAGACTATTTTGAGGCTTGATGATGTCTAGTCCCTGCCAGGGCCCTGTGTATTTCTGAGAGCTGGTGTGGGGAAGCCCCTTGTTGATTTCTGGATACAGTAGTCACGGAGTTCGATATATTCAGGCAAACAGCACTGAGTTAACCCAAACAGTGAAGCTTCCTCTGCTCTTAACTCACAGCAGAATTGCTTTGACTTCATCAAGAGGAATCAAGGGATTTCCCTTGTGTGGTCTAAGGAGAATGCATGCTGGACAGAATTGGCTAGTGAGCAAAGTATGCACCGAGGAAGGGAAAAATTCTGCTTGGCCATCCCCAGAGGTAAAGTGGGAAGATGTACGCGCTTGCAGAACACGTCGCATTGCCCTCCAGTTCCTGTTACCTTTGAGTGTGACGCGGAAGGGAAATCATTGTGGTGCTTATTCAGATTTTAGCAATCAGCTTATGTCCCTCTGTTCGGGGAAAAAATAGAGCTATATTTGGACTACAGTTTAATTTGCTACTAAGGGAAAAAATACAGCTGCTTTCTTGTTGTACTTATTAATTCATTCATGCTGCTTGTTGGAAATGCCATCCTTAAATTCCTTCTGGGGTATTGCTTGTTTTAAAGAAAACTCTCCCCAGAAAAGAAACTTGTCTTTACATTTAGTACAATAGAAAATCCCAACCAGTTTTATTTATAGATTGGGGCATGAGAGATTTCCAGATTTAAAGCTAGCTTTTTATATATTTGTTCCTGTTATAAAAAATGCATAACATTTTCTCTTTTGCTTCAGAAATGGAATTATTTTACAAATGTATGTGACTCTTTTTTCACCACTTCTTTAGGAAGGAGTTGAAAAATGCTGGCTTTTGTCTGGTCAGCTGGCAGTCTTGTGCACTCTAAATGTGTGTTTGGTTAATCTTACTCCTTAAAAGGTCCTACTTTGCTTCAGCAACAGTTTTCCTACTTACAGGTACTTATGTATAGGTGTTTGCAGGATCAAGCCTTACGTTGGTCCTTTTCTAGGGGTTTTTTGGTGCTTCATGAACACACAAGGGCTTGGGATTTTATTGAGGGGGTTACACGCTCAGGGACTTCTGAGGATGGAAAATTATCATAACAGGGACAGTGAGATTGATGAATTGTCAGTAATTTTTATGATGAGAAGAGAAATAATTGTAGCACCAGTTTGTGTTTGTGTGTAAGTATAGGAGGAAGAAAATACCAAACATTGGTTTGCTTGGGGAAACGGGCTTTGCTTGGGTGAATGACATCACTGGAAACATAAATCTTATTGTGTATGATTTATTTATGTTAAGACATGGGGTTTTGGATGGTTTTGTTTAAAATGATAGTTTTCCCTTTTTAGAGAAAGTTAGGCTGTGATAAATAGATCCAGCTGTAAAAATTAAAGGCTGAGGTGAAGCCGAGGTGATTACAACACAGAAATGCTGACCTGCTTTGTTGCCAGAGGTTGCACTAAGCTGAATAGTATACGGAGTGTCACAAATGAGCAGCAATTGTTAATTATTTTTTAAAGAAATAATAGCAAATACTGGTCATTTTTTCCCCTGTTGTGACCCAATTGACTTTTTTATTATTTTGCAGTCATTCTTTACACCTTAATTGTGCCCTGCCAGCCAAGGTTTTAGTGGTCAATATACTTTTGCAGAATAACATACTTCACCACCATGAATAGCTCCTTCTGCTGGCTTTATGACAAAATAATTGATTAAGATTCCAATTCCCTCAAAAATGTCAGGCCCTTTTGTGATCTTTAATTGGTTCACATTCTGAGCTGCTTAAGAGCAGAGTTAAAAAGCAGCTAGTAATAATTTTATAGGAAATATGTTCCCCTAACGAACAAGCGCTGTCTCACTTGCTGTAATGCACCCAAATGACTGAAATGGAGTAAGCCTCCCATTCATCGGGACTTGCTTCCTAAAGCAAGGAGAGGCGCTGCTCTTATTTAAGCCATTTAAAATCACTGTATGGGTGATCTCGCTCAATTATTTTTAAAGAAAGTTCTCAATTCACTCTATTTAACTTTATACTATGGAAGAATGAAACTATAGTCCCATCTCATTTCATAATAAACTAGAAAAACTGCAGCTGAATGGTAG
This sequence comes from Alligator sinensis, assembly GCF_000455745.1. Taxonomy (NCBI): domain Eukaryota; kingdom Metazoa; phylum Chordata; order Crocodylia; family Alligatoridae; genus Alligator; species Alligator sinensis. Next base: position 4,547,841 of record NW_005841851.1, read on the forward strand.
ACGAACCCTGGAATGCATTTGGAGTGAAGATAAGAGACAGATCAGGAGCACACAGTAGGAAGCAGTAGAGATATGACAGCTCTTTTCAAAACTGCATGTAGTTGATCAGCTGCCAAGCATCTGAATTGGAGAATGTTAGAACACTTAAAAAAAAATCTGATGTCAAAAGAAATGTGAAACATTGTGCGCAAGGGACCTGGAGGTTCTTTGTGCACAGCAAAGCACTGCTAGGATTTAAACAGTTAATGTGATCTGAGCACAGGACTGGGAGCCAGGAGCTCTTGCATTCTGAGGCCACCCCACCTCAGCCCTTGCACAATTCACTGTGGCCATGCTTTAAATGGGGAACAATGCTTGCACACATTAAAGATGGAAGATGAGCATTCTCTATTGTTTTATTTGTTGCTATAGTGAGAAACTTAACAGCAGCAATAATAAAATCTAACTCTTAGGTAGACTTTTCATCAGTAGCTCTCAAAGCCAGTCTTTCAGGCAGTAGACAAATGATCTTAACATGGCAAACAAACTGATCAAAGTGTTTGAGAAGCAAGACCTACTGAAAACAAGTGTACCCAGTGTAAACTGAATGGATTCAAACTTGCACTGGACAGAACCTGGGTCTCAACTGCTTTATTGGCTTTCAAAGCATTGCCTGGTATTAACTCTTCTTGCTTGAGAAGCTTCTTCCTGGGACCTCATGCAGGTTTCACTCTACTAGGAAATGTGAAGCTGCCAAAAGGCAAGAGAAGAGCTGGAAGCAGGAGCTGGACCAGGACTGCAGAACTCAGTGACAGGTGAAATACAAATGGCCTCTGGGTTTTGTAGCCTTTAGAACCAAATGCAAGCTCTGAGACTTGACTTCCAAACTGTGACCCTCTGGAGACCAGTGGCACCCTCACCTTTCATGCACTTACTTAAAAGCCAGATCTCAGTGGCAGCTTTGAGCATGGTCAGGCCAGGAAGGCTTCTGTTAGCTTCTTGCAAGAGGTACTGAAATCTAATGGGTGACAGAAAACCTGAGGGGCAAGAGGGGAATTACAACAGATGACTCTAGCAGCCAGGCAAATGCACAGGGTGTCAGTTCCCCAGAAACATGCATTCCAACTGGAAAGTGCATCACATGCTTTAATTGGGAAATACTGTATACCTGTGGGTTTCTTTCTACTTCCAGTGCACAGAAATGATGGCATGAGCTAGGAGCATTTCCTGTGGAATGAGGCCATTGGGGTGTCTTAACTGCTATATAGCCTGACTTCTCCCCACCCTAGGGAATGCCATGTCATTAAGTTCTTGTTGCATAAATATCAGGAGGGTACAAAAACACTGACTCCTTTAAGTGCCAAAAGAAAATCCCTGAAGATAATGGATTTTTGAAAGCCCTGCTTGGTCATGTGCGTGTGTTCTCTTGTGATGCTCTATAAATAATCACCTTTCTAGTGGTTAAGTGGTATGTGCTGAATCTGGCACAAGCATACAGCATTCTATAAGATAGGATCCTGATCCCATGGTCCTTGTGCTTCTAGAATTTCACAGCTGGGTATGCAAGAAAAGCAAGTTCAAGTCTCTACGCCAGCTAAATCTGTTACTGATTGCTGAAGTACAGAGGAGGAGGGAAGTTCCCGGTGGCACCTGGGACTCTGTAGCATGCAGACCAGGTTCACAGTTGTTTTGCTTGCAGCCTATTACCCAAAAGTATCACTTTGCGGTAGACTGAGGAGTACTTAATTCCTTCCTGAATTCAGCAAAGTCTGACAGCAATGCATAGTAAGCTTGTTCAAGGAAGTTTGATTGGAGAGGCTTCCAATCAATAGCATGAGGATAAAGTTAATCTACAGTCCTTAGCTGGATAGCATATTGGAGTTTGCTTTGCGCATAAGAGTATTGCTTTAGCAAGCTTACTCTATAGATATCATAGTGTAAAGAGTATTATCCAGTGATTCTTTTCAAATCAGATTAATTTTAATACCATGCTGGTGGTCACAGTCCTCCATGTCCCAGGCAGGATCTGAACAGCTAGAGAGGCTGGTTTTATTGATAGAGTACAGCATGTGTGCACTGTACTTCATGGAAAACAAAACACTTGTCCCAAAAAGCTTCTCTCTCCCCTCTGCTTCAGTTTGACTCATTCCTGTAACAAGCACTGTGCCTGGGTGCGAGTGAGTGTAAATGGTATGACTGTGGAGAGATTTCACTAATTAGTAGAGCTGTTTGAAAAACAATATTTTTTTTCCTGTGGCAACTTTTTTGTTTTGTGTGTCTAATTCTGGAATCATTTTTAAGTGGAGTTTTATTTCAACTGCCTAGGAGTTGAGCTGCTCACTAACTGTTCCCTATTGCTCTGCAAAGCAAAACTGGTTGACTGATATTTTCCCCAGGGGGGTTGCCATCAGTCTCCTGATGGATAATTTCTCAAGCAGAGCCCTGCCAGTGAAATCCAACAACCCTGGCAATCTTGTTTTTCAAGGGTTGATATGATCTGCATTCAGGAGAAGGGGAAATCTGGGTTAGTCCTCTTCTTGTGCAGGCCTGCATGTGTGAGGTGGGGAAGGCTGGGTACAGAGCCTTCTCAGGTCTGGATGCACAGAGCAGAATTCTCTGAGCAGTGAATGCATTTCGTAAGAAAGTAGGGCTGGAAGGGACATCATAAGGTAGGGCTGTTTTTTCTCTCTAGCCCAGCAGTCATTGTGTGCCGAGATTTCAATCCACCCGAAACATGCTATTTAAAATGGTGAATGAATTATCCTTCAATCTGCAAAATAAATCATGACAGCAAAGCTACAGTTACAGCGTACACATGTGTGGTTGAGGGGAAGGTTTGGACTAGCAATTTTTGAGGAATCCTTGGGTCAGTGGTTGCCTGAGGACACAGGGGATTGAACTCGATCATCTAGTCCTCTTTCTCTATATATCATCCAAATTCCTGCCTGGTACAATTCCCTTGATTTTTCGTGGGGTTGCAATAAAATTGAACTTGGCTTATTCTGCCAATAAGCAATTTCCTCCCCACTCCCCCCATCCTGAAATCAATTAAAACTCTCCTGTTGTATTGCAACACCTGTTCTTAGCATTATTTACGAGGATCATCCAAGGATTTGGACACTGAAATGGATTCAGGTGATTAGAAATGTTCTTCCAGGTTCTGATGATGTCCCCTGGACTTGGGGAAGCACAAACTACCATGACTGCTGGAGACATACAGCTATGGCCCTTCTCTATCTACAGCTATTACCTATTTATCCCACAGGCCCAGGACAGGAGCTAGCTATACTGTGCTTTCTATGCTTTCTAGTTTGAAGGTTTATTCTGGTTTTAGGGATGAAAAGAAATGTTGCTACTGGTGCTCTTGTGAGGTAGAGAGTGAGAGGTTCTTTTACAGATGGAAAAAATGCCATATTTTACAGTGTACAAGTCTACATGGTGTATTGGTCAACCCCATATTTCTGATAAAAAGTTAGGATTTTTGTGTATCTGGTGTACAAGTCAACCCTGCCTTGTTGGAGCTACCTCCAGGGGAGGCATCAGGCACTTGAATTCTGCTGGAACCTTATAAATGTGGGTCAGTTGTAGCCACTGTGGCCAGAGCCCATGAGCCACAGCCAGGTGGGCAATAGTGGAGCTCAACATAGGAGTCTGCAAGTGGCTCCTGCCCAGCAAGCACCACTTGCTGCTACTGCTCTATGCCCTGCTCTGCTGCAGCTCCTGCACTGTTGGATGATGGCTTCACCTCACTGGGCAAAATCTACCTGCAGGGCAGCCAGCCCCTGGGCTAGACTTGGTGGGTGTGGGGTTTGTGTGCCCAGCATGGCTCCAGGGTATCAAGCAGGGGCGGAGGGGGGAGGCAGGAGCCTGGCCTAGCCTCAGTCAGCACTGGAGAGGCCCTTAAACACCAGCACACCACCTTCCCATGGGCTGGGTATGGCAAGGCGCTGGCGCAGGGTCCAGCTGAAGACAACGAACTTTGAAACACAATATTTTTTTATTTCAAAATATTGATACAGTGTATAAGTAGAGGTAGAAATGTAATGGTAAATATTTGGGCTTCAAACTTGACTTGTACACCATGAAATATGGCAGGTAAGACTTGGAATAACTTTCTCTCCCATGCAGTTTCTCAAGAAATTAAACATCCTGTTGGCGCCTTCTGGGACTGGCCCGGCTCATCGGGTGTTTCTCTTACTCAGTTATAAAGGACTCCTGGTGAGACATAGACAAGGCAGAAGGATTCAAAAGCATCTCCAAACAGTAATTATAACATTGAATGGTTGTGAATGACTGCCAGGTAAATGGATGGGACTGATTTTTCCAGCTGCAGCCTGAACAGGAACATAAAGGTTACACTATGGTCTCTCTGATGTCCTGTCCCTAAATGCACCTTAATGGTCTTTGGGATTTCAAGATTTGGTTACTGAAAATAACAGAAATGGCCGGAGAGTGGGGTAGCAGACTGGCTGTCTGAACTGGATCCAGAGATGTGGTTCTGTGCTTGTCTTTGCCACTGTCTTGCTGTTCCTAGGGCAAGATATTCCTGTTTCTGTGCTTTGATTTTCTTTTTCTATCAAGCATTTGGTCTGTCTTGTCTGTCTACACAGTAATACATTTGGGGCAGAAGCTCTACTCCTTTGCATTTGCAGCATGGGGGGTGGGGCAGGCCTTATCCTGCTCAGGGCTTTCAGTCATTACCATTGTATAGCTCAGTGGGAGTTCACTTTTTTGGAAGGTGTGCCATAAATAGCCCCACATTCCAGCTCTGCAAGTGTCACTCCAATTGCCTTCCCCTCCCTGATTTGCTGCTCTGTTTTCTGCTCCCAGCCCTGTGCTCCCTGCCCCATCTGCTTCTTTGCTTTCTGCTCCCTGCGCAATCTGCCACTGTGCTGCTTGTCTCCTCCCTGATCTGCCATGTGTCACACAGGCTATCTATGCCACTCATGGCATGTGCGCCGCAGGTTGATCGCACCTGATGTAACCTTTTACTTAAAGTGCCCTAAGCTCAGTAAGAAGGGCTGAGAGAGAGAAACTGCTGTGCCCACCATCTGCCTGCCTTTGTAGCAGAGAGTGAATGTAATGTGGTGGACTCTCAGCATTAGCTGCCCTTGAACCCTAACAAAGCTGCCCCTTTCCTGTACAGCCTCACAACCCTGGGGCAAGGGAGTGCTATAAATATGCACATGTTAAATAGGATTTTTAAAAATGAGGAGTCTGAACAGGCTTCCTTTCTCAATGCATCTTTTACAGCTTGACAAATGTATGAAAAGGATTCTAGGATTTGGTTGCCTGAGATAACAGGCAGAAGGTCTTTCCCATTCCTATATTCAGAACTGGTATTTGTCTCTACCAGATTCAATACAGCTTGCCCTGTCTACTCTAGGAAGTAGTTAATACCACCCACCTCCCTGTGGCATGAAAGCCCTCTGCTCCCTGGGTGTGCAGAAGACATTTTTTTTTTTTTTGGTCTATTAGCCCCAACAGGTCCAAACTGCAGTGAATTCTCCAGTGGAAGAGGGGCAGTTTGCTGGAGCTTGCTGTGGGCACTGAACGGGTTAAAAGGTTCCCATCACTGCCTGGATTTCCTTGAACAGGGCTGATCTCCCCTAGGTGTCCCCAGAGCAGGGCATGATTGATTGCACCGTCTTAAGGTCACATCGAGAGGTTTTTGCTCCAGGGCCTTCCTGGTTTCTGCCCTTTTGAGGCTGGCTTGGCAGAGTCTGGGCTCTTAATGTTTCCCTCCTATTGGATTAACGATTTGTTGTCCAGTAAAGCGAGACTCTGGGTCTGGTTTGGGGGTAGGGGGCAGGCGGGGCTTGGGGCAGGAGCTGCAAGGAAGGT
>NW_005841851.1:4553712-4554015 GCF_000455745.1 Alligator sinensis
TGCAGCCGAGGCGCGGGGACTGCCGCGCCGACACAAGGGGCTTTTCCAGAGCAGCGCGGAGTCCGGGCAGGAGCCGGCCCGAGGCTGGGCTGGGACTTCCCTGGCCCCCGCCCCGTGCGCACATCTCCGTGCCGGCGTCCTCGGGCCGATCCTGCGAGCCCCAGGCGGGTGGGCAGCCGGGCACCCCCTGGTCGGCCGCTCCCTCGACCCCCACGGGCACCCCCGCTTGGCCACCCTTAGCCCGGGCTCCCGCAAGTGTCGGCTCCCCCCCCCGGGGGGGGGCGCGGGGCCCCCCCGCGTCTG
>NW_005841851.1:4554123-4555231 GCF_000455745.1 Alligator sinensis
GAGGGTTTTCCTTCTCGAGCCCATTGACGGGCTCGGGGAGGATAAGCGGCTGCGTGGATTTTTTTATATTTAGGATGCTTCCCCCGGGGCATCCCCCACCCCCCTTCAGCATCCAGATGCTCCGCGCAGACTTTGCTCAGCGCAGATCTGGCGTTGAGAAGGTCTTTCAGGTGGGGCCTGTGACAGGTCCGGAGCCGCTGCCCGGGGCCTTACAGGAAGGAAGGAGCATTTAGGGCAGCGCTTTATTTCAGCTTGAATTATTCATTTCTTTCCTTCCCTCTTTGCCGACCAAGAAGGGTCCGAGGGGCGGCCCGGGGAAGGGTAGCGCTCCTGCAGAGGAGGCAGCCCCCCAGCCGTGCGGGGTTGGTTGGACTCTGCAGGCGCGGGAGCCGCCTCGGAGCATAGGAGCGTTTTCGGGGCGGGGGAAAGCGGGGCAGTGTGCGGAGTTGCCCGGGCCGCGTGCGGGGGACGCTTTGTGCGCTCGGAAGACTGCTCGGAGGCTGCTTTCCAGCAGGAAGGGATCTGGGGGCGCTGCGCTCCCGTCTGCGCGCCCGGCCCCTTGGCCACGCATCAGGCCTCGGTGCTTTGGGCACCCCCCTGCGACGCCCGGAGGGGAGCTGCCCTGTTGTGAAGGGGAAGGCGAGCCGGGTGCCCCCCATCCCCTCTTCCCGTTTGCAAATTCTCGCCTTTCTCCGCTTGTCGCCTTAACACGGGTCAAGTGCGCGCCCACACACCGTCCGGCAGGGTTCAGCCCCCACGAGGCGGGTAAGCTGAGTGGAGGATAGGGTGCTCCCCCCCCCACCCAGGAGCTGCTGTCGGGTGTCGCTGGGACACAGAAGCCCGGGGCCCCGACGGAGGTGCGGCCCGCTCCTGCTGCGGGGCTGGGGCACGCTCTGGCCCCCGCCCGCTTTCACAACGCACTTGCCTGGCTCTGCCCGACGCCCCTGGCAGCGCGGGCTGCTGGACTGCTGCCCTGTGCGGGGCATCCCCCCTCGCAAGCGGACCCTCGCCAGTCCCCGCGCACCTGGAGCGGGGGCGTGGGGGAGGCGGCAAATGGCTTCAGTTGCACTCGCCTTCCCCCAGCCCGGGGGGGGGGGCGCCCGCCGGG
>NW_005841851.1:4555925-4556997 GCF_000455745.1 Alligator sinensis
CGGGCTGTCGCGTGCGCACCGGTCGCTGCGCCGGTGCCGCGGGCGCGGATGTGCGCGCGGTGTGAGCGGGGCATCGGGGCTGCTGGTGTCCGGGGCGGGCTGCGTTTCCCTGGGCTCCGCTGGCTCAGGTTGAACCAAACTGTAAGAAAAAAAGAAAACCAAGGGATGCAGCCACTTGCGGGAGCCTGCCCTCATCGCCGGGCTCCTGCGCGGGCGCTCCCAACGAATCCCCCGCGCAGGGTGCGCGCCGGGACTCCTCTGCCCCCTCGTCGCTAACGACGTGACTCTATTAAAAGTCTCTATTAAAGAGTGCGAAGACTGCTCTGCCCTGTCCCGGTCACTCCCAGTCGCTTCAGCCCCTGCCATGCGGCCCCGCTCCCGTGCCCGCGGGCTGCAACGAATGCGGGGCAACGCGGGGGGCGCCGGGTGCCTTTTGCAAACGCCCCAGTGCGGAAATTACGCAGCCCTTTGCCCGGACCCAGAAGGAGCCGGGATTCCCCCCTGGAAGCGAGCTACGCGCCATTATTGCTAGCACTGATCTGGCTGCGGTACACGGGGAAGGAAATCCCGCAAGGACACGCAGTGCTCGGCCGCGCGCCCCGCGCAGGGGCGGCCCCGCCGCCTTCGGAGGGGTCGGGGCCGCCGGTTCATTGCGAGCGAGACCCGCGCGGCTGCCAGGGCAGCTTCGCTTTCCTTCCCCAGCCCGTTTCCTTCCTGTGTCTCCAGCCGGGGCTGCGGTGTCCCGAGCGGCGGGTGAGAGGGACCTGGGAAAATAGCATTATCATCATCATCATCATGATCAATAATATTAATAATAATTTACTGTCCCGATTGGAAGGCAGAAGGAAATGGGTTTCCCAGGACAGGAGCCGGGTTAGGAGCCCTGGTACAACGGGCAGACCCGAGGGTGTCCCTGCTCCCCAGGCCGCACCTCTCCGCCCAGCGCCCGGCTGGCGCCCGTCGGGGCCGGGGCTGCGGGCCTGGGGGAGGTTGCGGGGCTCGCGATCTGCTGCAAGTCCAGGGATTTGCAGAGCCTCCGCCTGCCCGCAGCGACTCCCTTCAGGGGCCGCCT
>NW_005841851.1:4557357-4562298 GCF_000455745.1 Alligator sinensis
GAGGCGGTGGGAACCCCGGGCGGGCTGTGCGGGGTGGCGGGCACGGGGCTCGGGAGCACGGGAGGCAGGGCGCTGCCGGGCCGGGCCAGCTGCCCCGACGTGTGACAGCACACGCGTGCCTCAGACATCGGGGAAGGGCAGGCTGAAGACAGGGAGGGGTCACGGGGTGGCATCTGCAGGCAGGTCTCCCCCCCTGCGAGGGTTTGACAGCGAGAGCGCCTTTCCCGGGCAGGGTTGTCTCCTGGCCTGGCCTGTTATCCCCGGGGGCAGGAGCCGCTGAGGTCCTGCACCCCGTCGGCCCGGCCACGCTCCGGCCAGGGCAGGTTTCCCCCCGTGGTGCTCGCCCGCCCACGCATCTCCCCTCCTCTCCCCGCATGCTGGACCGCGCAGAGCCGCGGGCGGAGCAGCTCCCTCGGGAATGACCGACCCTCTGTCTGCTTCGTGCGAGACACTGGCTCCGACAGGTGCAAACACAGGGCTGCGCGGGAGGCAGCAGCAAGCGCCTGCCCCGCGGCAGCCCGCACCTCCCCCGAGCACTCGGGTCGGAGCCCCCTGGGGAGGGGAGGGGAGGGGAGGGGAGGGGCCGGACCCACGCATGGAGCTCGCGCGGGAGCCTGCGGGCAGGGACCCGGGAGATGCCGAGCAGAAGCATTTAGTGCGGGTTTAGGGGGCAGACGCACACACGTGCAGGCGGGGAAGCGGGAAGGCTGGAGGGGCGCTCCGAGCCGGGGCGGAGAAGATCTCTTTGGCGTTTGCAGTCCTTTCCCGTTCCTCCCTCCTCCCCTTGGCAGGAAACCACAAATCGAGTCGGAGATTCGTTCCGGGCTTTTTATTATTCATATTTTTTTTTCCTTCCCTGGAAATAAATAAATGAATGAAACCCCGAGCGCCGACGCGCCGTCACTAGGGCTTTTCGCAGGGGAAAGCGCGTGTGTGCGTGCGGGGGACGCGGGCTAGGGCCCTCTCCGCAGCGTAGTGCAGATCAGACGGCAAGGGGAGGAGTGGGGGGGCGAGTGCAAGGGAGAAACCTTTTCGATCCCTGTTGTAACATTTACACTGATCCATCTTGTACATTTACTGCATGAATTGGAGCAAGGGAAATCATTTCCAAGCGGAGCCAAGGCTGCGTGTTTCCAGGTTCTTCGCCCCTGCTCGAGCAAGAGCCCGGCGACTCCTTGGCTTTGTTTGGAACCGTGTTTCCTTGCTGTAATTTGCAAAACTCCAATTTGACAAATCAAAATAAAAGAAATCCTTCGAAAGAGAATAGACGTGCGGGTCCGACTGGGCTCGATGCGGGCTGAGCGTCCGGGCGGAGAGGGGATCGGTGCCCGGGGCCGGCTCGCCCGCAGCACTCGGCTCCTTTCGGGGACGTTTCTTACTTTCTATTTCGGGCGGGGAGCTGGTCTCCGAGACATGCCATGGAGAGGCGCTGGCTGGGGATGGGGTTGGGGCCAAAGCAAGGAGGATGGATATGCACAAATCTTAGCATTGCCTCCCTTTCCCCGCAGGTGAGGCGCACACGCACCTGAGTGCACCGCGGCGCTGACACCGGGGCTCTCCCCGACGGGCTCTGCGGGGCAGCCTCCGCCGCGGGGCACTGAACCTGGCCAGATGCACCTTCCGCGGGTCCCGACCCAGAGCTGTCCGCCTACACTGTTCTCTGGAGAGGGAGAGAAACAGAAAAGGGATGGTCGGGGGGAACAAGCCCAACACTGGGGCGCCATTAGCAAGAACATGATTTTACCCACTGCATGGTGAAAAGCCGCTCACCCTTCGACCCTGGTTCCTGGCTCACTGGCCTGGAAAACAACGTATTTTTGTTAATCGCGGTGGGGTTTGTTTTTTTAAATGCCGTTTGGGAAAATCACCCACAAACTTTGATTTTTTTTAATTTTGTTTTTGCACGTCTTTTCTGCACAACCATCGAATAGTTTATATAATACGAAGGGCGAGAAATGAACGAGAACATGTTTGCTTTTAAAGCCAAGCTCTGGGTCTCCCGTTTCCAGCCCATTTTAGGGACGTGGGAGATACCCAGGCTCCAAGATCGTTGTAAGGAATATTTCAGTTGCGTGGAAACCTCGGAGAGAGGCAAACAACTTGGTTTTCAGCCCTCCGGGGCCGCGCGCTCCCTGGATATCAAAAGCCTTTTCGAGGGGGGGAATCTGCGCTCGGCATTTCCACGTTTTAGGCGACACGTGGCTGGAAGTTTCCCTAAAACCCATTTCGTTGATTTTCGAGCTCTTTCCCCACCCCCTTCTCACCCTCCAGTTATTGCGAGCCTCTAAGAGCCCCTCCGAGGGCCCTGCTCCAGTCTGCAATTAAAGAGCGGAGTAAGGAGGGGGAAAGGCAGTAATTAGCAGGAATCGTCCCCCCTCCTTCCACCTGCAGGGCAGGAGTGCAGCGGGCAGGACGGCTTCCAGCAGGGCGCCGGGGCACCCAGCTCGCGCGGCCTTTGTGTGTGCGGGGCCCTGGGGCGCGGGGCTGCGGGTGCCCCCCGCGCTGCGTCCCGACGGGGTTGCCCCGCCAGTGCCCGCGGCGGCCCTGGCCCTGCCCGGGTCCTAGGCGGGAGCGCTTGGGAAGCCTGGCTCTCGCGCCCTCTCCATATTAATCTCATTAAATCCTACCTTTCAACCTTCTTCCGTGACCATCTGACCTGGCCACTTGAATTCAAATAGTGCTTTCTCCGCAGTCAAAGGCAGCACATCAATCACCGAGCTATTTACACTTCGCTCCTTTCTTCAAAGAGGATCTGTCTGCTCTGTCTGTCCCTCCACTTCCGGGGATCACGGACAACTCCAAGTGCTGGGCAGGGACCACTTGTTTTTTCCTCTCTGCTTTTGCTTGGGTTGTGGGGGGAGCGTTTAGAAGTGTGGGGGGTCAGCATTAAAATATCCCCAAATGAGGCGACCGCTAATACGTTCGCAAATGGCTGGACCGCAGCACCTACACACGCAAATGAAAAGCAGCGCAAGATTCATGCTTGTCTCCTCCAAGACAGGGCAGGGTGCCGGCTGCTCTTCCCAGCCCTGCAGCAGCATCTCCCCTCTGCCCCAACAGGGACAGCCTCAGGCCAGACAAGGGGTCGCCCTCGGGAGGAGGATCTGGGGGCAAATGTCCAGCACTGACACAGGAACCCGGGGAAGCCCAGTTGCAAGCCCAAATCTACGCCGAGCCTGTGTCTCCCTTTACCGCAGCACCCAGGACCTGTATTTCCAGTCCCTTTAAGGAAAAAACACAGAGAGCTATTTATTCCCTTTCTCCTTTTAAAACAATTCTTAGGGCTTAATTCATTACCTTGAAAAGCAGAGGACAAGCACACACGCCGCGCCAAACTGCCCAGACGGTGACTGTCTCTGGCGAAGCGGTCCCGCACTGGAGAGGATCCTTGGTCCCCTTTGCCCGATCAGCAGCAAACTCAAGGGCACATACAAATAACACACGGCAGTGCCGAGCAGGTAACACTGTTGCCCACATGCAAATGTCTAATTAACACCCGGTTTAATTGACAGCGGGGACACAGGTAGCCAACAGGAAAAACCACAAAAAAGAAAAAAAGAAAAAAGGGGAAAAAAAATAAAAGGAAAAAGGGCGGGGGAAGAAATGAAAAGAAGACAAAGATAAAAGTAACAAACCGATGTTGTTTCAAATTTTAATAAAAATATGCAGGAATCAATTCTGGGTGGAAAGCCAAGGCATTCTCTAGCGGCGGAGTTCAAAAGAAATATTCTGGTGCAAAGCGTTAAATGACAGCAGGATGCAAATCTCAAACAACGCTGCAAACAGCCCCACGCACCCCCGAGCCCGCGGGGGGAAAAAAAGGCAAAAGAAGAAGAAAAAGCCTTGCGTGAAAAGTTACAGAAAATCTTTTTTTTTTTCCAATAGTTTTTCCCTTTCATTAAAAAGCATGTTTAAAATACGTGCAATTACCGAGCGAGCCCCACTCTGCAAGTCCCTGCTACAGCAGCTCGAGGAAAGAATAATAATAATAATAACAATAATAATAATCATAATAATCACCTCTTTATAGGATGGCACCTTGATCCTTAAATATTGTCCAGTGTGTAAGGTCAGTGTGCGGAGAGTAAGGAGGAGAGCGGGCTGATTTTTCTTAAAGGGGCAGATCAGGGAAAGGCTCTGATGGTGCTGAGAGAGAGGGGGGGGGGAGAGATAAGTGATCTGAAGAAGAGGATAGGACAAAAAAAAAAACCTGATGATGATGAATACATTGGAAACTTTTTTTGGCCCTGGTGAGGGTGTCAGATTGAATGCTCTGTGCGCATGTGCGAAGGTGTCCAAACTGACAATGCTTGGGAGATGAAGATAGTGTGTAGCTGCTTCTGGGCTCAAGGAGGGAGGAGAAGAATCCACAAGCCGACAAGATGAGATCCAAGGCGAGGGCGAGAAAACTGCCCAAAAGTAGGTTCTTTCTTTTCGTTCTTCCGCTCCCCAAGTCCCCGCGCGGGTCCCGCAGGATCCGTGCCGCGGAGGAGCTGGGCTGCGGGGGCCAGTGCCGGGCGGGAGCCCCCTTTTCGTGCCCTTTCTCCTTCCTCCCGCGGAATAGATGAGAGCCCCGCTGTCCACCCCGCTCCGTGCGCGCTGGCGAGGAGCGAGGCGCAGCGCGGCGAGCAGAGCCCCGGTGGCACCGTCCTGCGGGCCGGGGAGCAACTTTTTTTTTTATTGAGTCGTTCCAAGTCTTGTGAAATAATATTCCTGGGTTTTGAAATAGTGGGCGCTAGAGCTCTGCGTTTGGCACCCGCCTGCAGGAGCCGAGGAGTTTGACGCTGGAGAGAGAGAGAGGAGAGGAGAGGAGAGGAGAGAGGGGGAGAGGCAGAGCCCGAGCCCACCAGCCCCGGGAACAATTACCGAGGAGACTGAGACAAGGGGCGAGAATTTTGTAGCAAAAGGGACCCGCGCTGGTGCGGGCGCGGGGGGGGGAGG
>NW_005841851.1:4562312-4565358 GCF_000455745.1 Alligator sinensis
TTTGCTGGGTGGGTGCACCTTTCTTTACTGTTCTTTGCCTTGTATCTGCCCCGGACTGGCAGCCCCCAGGCTTGCGGCGGACTCATCCCCTCTGCGGGACCTTCCCCCTATCCGTCCGTCCGTTTTTAACGGAGTTTGTCTGCGTTTGGCTTCTGCGCTACCACCCCGGGCATCCCCCTTCTCCCTTCCCCCCTCCCCCCGGCAGAGTCCTGCTGCCAGCCCCTGCTGTGCTGCCCGGCGGAGGTTTCCTGCACTAGGGGATTTAGGCGCCCAGCTGTGTGTGTCAAATGTCCCACTTTTTTTTGTTGTTGATTTTAGTTTCTGTTTCACTCCGGCTTTGTGCAAAATATGTGGAGACTTGCAAGCTCCTTCCTCAAAACTGTCCGGTAAGAGCCGGGCGGCTGGTTCCCAGGAGCGGCGGCGGGATGCTGCGTGCGCCCTCGCCCCCAGCTCGCGGGAGTAGTTTGACGCGTTGGTGCTCGGAGGGGGCAGGGAGCGCTGGAAGCCGAGCGGCCCCCTCGCCTCGGCCTTGCAGATAGCTTTGTAACGTAGGGCATGGCAGCTCCAAGGTGAGAGCGCTGTTCAGGTAAGGAGGGGAAAGGTGACTTCGGCTCTGAAGTGCGGGGAAGAGGCTGCAGAGCCTGGCAGGACCAGGCGCGAGCAGAGGCCAGAAAACTCGGACTTTAGGGTTGAAATGTTTTCTTGGAGGAGGAGTTGGGGGGGGGGGGTAGTTTCAAACTTGAATGGAGCCCAGGGGCACGCAAGGGAGGCGCACACACGACCCGGCTCTGGCTTCCAGGGGTGTATTTTGTAATCCAAGCGTGTTCTTACGTCGCCTCGTTGCTCCTGAAGGTCAGCTGGCATTTTGGACGGTCTCTCTGGCCCAGGCCCCACCTTCAGCTGGACGGTGGCTTTCCCCCCTGCTTAGGAGGGAAACGCTTTTCCAAGTGTTGTCCCAGCTCATCCGAAAGAGCCGTGCAGCTCCGCGACCAGCCTTCAAAACAAAACAAAACAACCCCCCAAAGCCCCGAAGCCAAGCGCCTTATTCCAAGAGGGGTTTTGCTTGTTTGCTTCCGTTTGAGCTCTGGAAAAGGGGGACTCGCTGCAAAGTGACCCGCCTGGCCGGGTTGCGCCTTTGTGTTTGCTGCATTTCTTTTTAAAAACGCCGGCCCGGCCGCAGGACCCCGCGGCCTCGAGGGGGACCCACCTGGGCAGCACACGTGTGGCAGCGGGGAACTCGCCTTCCAGGTCACACGAGCAGCTCGGTTTGCAATAAACAGCGGGAAGACATGCCCCATCCACACAGCAGCAGCAACAATAATAATCAGACTCACACTACGACTTAATGTCATTAATAATAATCCTCCTGAAAATGCCAACATTATTAATGCTGTTGTTATTATTACTGCTGCGGTTATCGTCCTTAGATTTGCTGTTATCGTTGTTATTATTATTCAGCCGGGGGAGGAAGGTTGCTTTGGGCCTTGCCCTGCGGCCCAGGTTGGGGTAATTCTTCCCCGCCTTGTGGGGAGCAGCTGCGGCGGGGAGCGCCTGTGCACACACCCGGCCCAGGTCACCTCTAGTCCGTGTCTGTCGCAGGTACACACGTGCGTCCAGCTGTGCAATGCACCGCACCCCTTTCCAGGGCGCGGGAGCCGTGTGTGTGTGTCACACGCGCCCTCCGCCTCGCTGCCCCCCACCCCCCAGCTGCTGGGGTCGGGGAGCGGTAAGTAAGCCGCTGAAGCTTAAGGGCTAAGAGGTTTTCCAGTGCCTGGGTCTGCCGTGCTCGGGAGGGAGAGCTGGGACTTTCTCCAGCTGGGAACGGCGACTCCGCTGCTGCCCTAGGAGCTGCAGGGAAAACGCTGGGCTCGCCCCGCTGCAGCAGGCTGGGAGTGTCTCCTTGGAAGGCTGAGCCCTGATTAAAATCAGGTGTTTAATACAATACAAGGCCCAACGGTTTATGGGGTTTCAGGCGAGGATTTTTTAGGGATCACAGTTCAAAACAGTAGCCCAAAGCTAAGGTTTCCCTCTCCCGGGAGGATGTATTTGCAAAACAGATTAAACCCGGCGCCGGGTGCGTGCATCTCTGTATGGAGTCCAGAGGGCTGCAGCAGGAAGCCCCCGCACGGAGCTCCCCGCACACGCCCATGTGCCCGCTCCTCGTCTGTTAACGCGGGCTTGGATTTGTCCCCGCGCCCGGCTCCTGCGGGAAGGCGGCGGAGCGCGCCGGGCAGGGCGGTAGTGCGGAGTATATTAAAAGCAGGCTCTGCTGTAGAATTTCATTTCATTGGACAATATTTTAAGCAGATGTGGGTCTCTCCAGGGAGCTGAGCCCCTCTACCTGATCTCGGAGGGGGCTGGGGGCGGGGGAGCCGCGCTCCTCGCCGTCTGAAGCCGGCTCCCTGGGCGAGAGGCGAGCCGGAAAAGCAGGCGGCGGGATCGGTCCCCAGCCCGGCGTGGGGGTCGGTCGAGATCCCTTCAGACTGTCACGTCTCCGCCGGGGCAGCAGGCCCCCGGCTTGAAGAGCCACAAATTCAATCACAATAATAAATAGGCCTGGCTAGGGAATAAAGCCTCAGGGCAGCCGTGCGGGGCTCACGCACCCGGCCCTGCTCGTCCTGCCTAAACGCGTGCGGGCGCAGCGCGCAGGCAGGGCACACGCGGAGCCGCGCGGAACAGCCCGGAGTGCGGTGCTCCCGGGCCCTGCGCTCCGCGCACAGCCGCTGGGCCACGTGCTTCCCTTGGGGGGCTTCATTTCATCCTTTTTTTTTAATGGTGCTATTCTTTTATTTCACGGCGTCTCTTATTTGATGGCTCCTTATGGCGACGTGTCTATGTGTAGATGGGCCTCGGTGGTTCCGAAGGACACCAGTGGGCCCCGAATGAATGCAGTGAATGCCCCTGCCCTTGCCCGGCCGCACGCACTCGCCTGCTGCTGCGCGGCTGGGCCGGGGGCAGCGGATCGGCCAAGCGAGCTTCCGCTCCCCGCGCTGTGCCGGCCGCGGGCTCTGGCTCCGCCGCCCGGCCGGGGAGCGCGGGCCCGCCG
>NW_005841851.1:4566614-4569873 GCF_000455745.1 Alligator sinensis
CGGAGGCAGCAGCTGGAGGAGGTCAAGGGCTGTGCCGAGCCCCTGGGGCAGGGCTGCCCCACTCGGGATCTCTCCCTGCCTGTCCTCGCCTGCTCCCCCCGGCTGCTGTGCCCCCGCTCCCTAGTGGGATTCAATTAGGCAATTAGGATCCTTCCGGGGTTCTGAGCTGGTAATTAAGGTGAGGTGTAATTAGCGCTTCAGCTAAAAAAAAAAAAAAAAAAATATTAACCAGGACTAAACGTGCTTTGGAAGCATTTCCGTGGGATTTTTTACACCCTCTCCACCAGCCTTAAATGCACCGGGCGCGCGTCAGCGTCCGCCCCGCGGGGCCCGCCTGTCCCGGGACAACTTCCAGCGCCGCCCGCCTTGATCCGGGAGGTCGAGACGCGGCTGAACTTGGGCGCAGAGCGGCCGGGCTCGAGGGAGCGGGGCTTGGGGGAAGAGGGGAGCCACGTGGGTCTCCTGGCACGGGGTGTGGGGAATGTGACAGCCCTCCCCTCCCCATCTGCACCGTGCGCATGGATAACCTGGACAGTCACAAACCAGCCCTTCTCGCCAAGTGCAGTGCACGTGAAATCTGTATGTATACATGGGTAAAATACACGCATCCGTAGACATGCTATATCATGCTTTATTCCTCACCCCCCAGCGTTGGCAAGAGCAAACCTTTGCCGGTGTATGTTAAAGCCCACATGTCCTATGCAGATACTGCGGGATACGTGTATCTGGCACACGAAAATGTGGTTGCACGTGCTTTTGAACACTGGATTTGATTTGGTTTCTGCGTAGCCTGTCCTCATCTCATCTGCGCGTGTGTCTTCCTTACTTGTAGGTTTTGCATTGAACCCACAGTGCAACACTTGAACCAAAGATACAGAGCAAAAAGAGACGCTTGGACAGGATATATAAATAATCGAGACTGAAAGGGGATATAAATAAAGGCTCCTCCAGACAAAAAAAATCTAATGAAACAAAATCTTTAAGTTAAGATGCAGGGTATAGGAGTTGCTTTTTCCTTGTTTTCTATTTGTTTCCCTCTCCTGGTGCAGGAATAAAATACACTTAGTACTTGAAAACAAATAAGATGCTAAGGCATTAACTGGAGAAAAGCAGGCATAACTGGAGAAAAGCAGGCATACCTGAAATATATAAAATCTCCACTCACTTCTGGGCAAAATGCAAGGCAGAAGGTAGGATTTCACAACACAGGAGCAGTGTAATTCATAGCTGTTGCTCAGTGTAATAATATCCCGGCTCCTTAGTTGGATGTAACCATTCCCTGACTGGTGATAAAGGAATGCTCTGGCTTGCCTGCTGCACAGAGGTTACACCTGCCTGCATGGGTTGCACTGTTGGCTGCACAAATAGGCTCAATTGTTAAGTGAAATACCTTGAGCAAATGACAAGGGAATCTTCTGTTTAAGAGGGCAATATCCCTCTATGGCATGGCTGCATTCATTAATGTTTGTAAAGCACTCTGAGATCCTCAGAAGGAAAGACCCTATTGAGCGAAAAGCATTATTATTGTTATTATGACTATTATTATTATGGCTTATATATTATATAAAAGCACTGTAATGTTTAATATAGTGCTTTAAATCCAGAGGCCTTAAGAAGTTTGCAAACATTAATGAGTTAAGCCTCAGCAGCCTGCCTGTAGGATGGAGAATGTACTATTAATTCCACTTTTAAGGCAGGGAAACTGAGGCACGGGGTGTCGGGGGGAGGGATTGAAATCACATGCACAAGGCTTTCTAGATACAGTTGGTGACAAACAGGAGGAGAACCCACCTCTCTCCAGTTCCAGTTCTGTGTTTTGAATGCAAAAGTTACAGTCTTTTTACAGTTGCCTTTTAATTTTTTTTAGTCACACTGAACTTCCTATAAGGGAAAGTCATTTTGCAGAAAAAGAAAGTGTTTTTGCTCTCAGGCTCCCTTGTAGTGGATAGGCAACCACACGTGATAGTGTGTGATACATGGAGGCAAGAAGCAATTTGTGTAGGCTGAAGCCCTTCATTCCTGTGAAATGGGGCTATTCCAGCATTGCTGTAAATTGTTGTAGCACATCTCTGCTGGTATAAAATATTGTCCACACCAAGAAATCATGACCCAAATTTTTCAGAGAAATATGTGCCAGGATCAAACCCCTAACCAGCAAGATTTATTTTTTTCTTTTGCTCACTTCCAAAATATACATATTCAAAAGATAACATGGTGGTGGTGAGTTACCCATACACATTCTTTAAAAAAAACCCAAACAACCCCCTCCCCCCCCCCCCCCCAAAAAAAAAAAACCCTGATGGCAAGTCAAATAAAGCTGCTTGAAGGATATGTGCAAGCAAACTGGTTCCTCCTTTCTGATGGCCCTTATACATGTCTAGTCCTGCTTACCAAGTCAGTGTTCCACACCAAAACTAGTGCATCATTGTTTAATCTTAAATATGTCTTGGAAAAGCGACATGATCAGAGCCTCAGAGATAGAAAACACCCACGATCTTACTGCCCCTTGCATGAACCTGTTGAATTCCTGTGCATCACTGATACCTATGCACAAACTCTTCATTGTTGTTTGCATTGCAGAAGTGCTGGGAGGCCAGGGCCTTGTTGTGCTAGGCAGTGTGTAAACACACAACAAGGCAGACACTTACTTCTTCATTCACTGAGGGGGTGGGGGGTGGAAAGAAGCAATAAAAATGAAGTGGGAACATGATACCCTCAAAACGCATCCTTCTCATACTTACGAAGATAGCCATGAGTAAGTTAATCTGTGTCATCCGGATCTTCAGGAAGAAATTTCCCTGCAAAAATGGCATTATGTGGATTTCACCACACAATTAATTGGGGCTGGATTCTGACCTTTTTGCTCATGGACAATTGTATATTAATCTACAAGAAAAACCTAGAGTAAAAGTACTTTCCAGGATGCACAGGGGGACCAGGATAATGCCCACTTTGTGTATAGGTATTGTCCACTGAGTAGGACACGAGTAGGTGGCCGCCTCTGTTCATGTAGGGCAGTGGTTTTCAAATTTTATTTATTTGCAGGCCCCTAAAAAATTTCAAATGGAGGTTCATACCACTTTGAATACACACACTTACAATTCACATACTTCTGATTGATCATAGTTATCTTTTGCAGACCACTTAGACACAGTTTCCGGATCCCCAGGGGTCTGTGGACCACAGGTTGAAAGCCACTGCTGCAGGGAGGGCAGGCTTCTCTTTGCATGTTGTTCTGACAGTGCTCTTTTCTTTGGCC
>NW_005841851.1:4569904-4575078 GCF_000455745.1 Alligator sinensis
ACGGTCAGATGACAGTGGAGTCTCTCCCACTCAATCCATGGCCTCTCGGCCCTGTTTGCCATAACAATTCTCTTGTGAACTGCTACCGATCATAAAAAAGGACTAAGGCAGCCTCATCACCTGTACTTGACCATAACATAGAGGTGATATAGGGGTAATTCTTGGTCTTTATTGGCCTGGTATGGAAAGGCTGTTCACATTCCCTTAGCTAGCCAGTTTTGATGTCACAAATAAGAAGTAGGAAGACATCACCTCTACAAAGAGAAGTATGTGCACAATTAATTTAGAGTGCATCAGACCAAAAAAAAATGGATGTTGATGTATTTTTTTCTGACAGCTTTAAATCTTTCAGGTGTTGTGTTTTAAGGTGATATTTTGCTGGGTGGGGGGAGGTTGGGGGGGGTGGGGAGTGGCCTGTCAAGTCTTTCATTAAGACCCTAAGACACAATGAACTGGCATCAGATATTAGCAACAATTTAGCCATCATTACTAGATAACATGACCAGTCCATTTGAGATACATATTTGTTTAATAGTTAACATTCTGTTAAAAAAATAGAGAGAGAGAGAAAGAGGGTGGAGTGGAGAGAAATCAGACTCCAGTGAATGCTCTGCTTATTTTATATCCACTATAACTATTTCTGTCCATGAAAATTGGCTTAATTATATCAATGGAATGTTTCTTTTTCAATTCTGTATGCAATTAGTCCATCTTGCTGGCTGCAATTTATTTTAATAAAAAAATAAACCAGTGGCGTGTTCAGTTCCTCATCCCCTGGGGACAAATGCGATTGGTGTGTTTAATTTCATTAACTACAATGCGGCCTACTGGAAAAATGTATAAAATCAGCTTTATACAGCTTAAACACTGGCATTTGAAACAAATCATTATTGCATTAGCTGTCACACTGGTAATTCTAGAATCCAAGACAAAAATATTATAGCTGTTTTTATAACCCTTTGCAAATACACTGTTAA
This sequence comes from Alligator sinensis, assembly GCF_000455745.1. Taxonomy (NCBI): domain Eukaryota; kingdom Metazoa; phylum Chordata; order Crocodylia; family Alligatoridae; genus Alligator; species Alligator sinensis. The sequence goes on from NW_005841851.1 coordinate 4,570,882, forward strand.
AATAATTTGTAATCATTTTTTAAACATGGCCTGGTGTTTTTAGTTAAAATATTTTATCACCCCCAAAGAAGGCTGGCTATTCATTATCTCATACACATTTTATTGACTGATTCATAGGTTGTTTTCAGTGTAGAAAATCTATGCTTTTCTTTCTAAAGATCTCCAAACTGAAGATGGACTTTTTAGTACCCAGACAAATGTGATTTCTCCTTTGTTTTTAACTGACTTTACAGTTTTTCCTAAATTGCAAGGCTGCTTTTGGGAATGGGGGTGTTGAGGTATATGCTGCCAATAATATAAATCTAGAGGCTCAGAAAGCTAAGCTATCCTTCCTCCTCAACTTGCTGCTGGTTATATGCTGTGCTGGTTTGCAACACTATTGAACAGGATTCCAAACCTTTTTTGTTTTGTGGCCCGTGGTGTGTTACTTAAAATACTTTTATTGCAAGTGCATGTAGTAGTAGTTTGGGCCAAGTCTGGCCTGCCTTTACTAAGCCCAAATCCCTCAGGCTTTAGTGGGATTTATAAGTAGGGGATGAGGATTTAGCCCATTCTGTCGAGTTTGAATTTCACACACCTAATTTATTTGGTCTGGGTATTTTTTAGATATTAAGAATTAACCACAAAACCATCCTTCCTATTATTTGCTGGTGCATGTATATACTTCAGCACAGCTTAAATTTGGACTTTGCAAGCATGATGTGTTAGTAATGCTTAGTTTTAACACTGTATTTAGTATAAATTAGGCACACGCATTTGACTGTACTTAAAATAATGAAAATCCTGTTACACGCTTTTCATGGGGGAGGGGTGCAGCAGAAGTGGGTGAGAGGGGACACATCCTCGGTGAATGGGATTTTATTTGGGATTTTTGTACCAACATCAGTAGGACTAATATATGCCAGATGATTCTCAGGTCTGCGAGATTTTGCATATTGGCATATGGACATTTAAAGGGGATTGTCTTTTAGCATCTGCAAGTCAATAGGTCTATAGAGAAATGTCTTTTTCTTTATGGAATGATCAATCATGCAACCTCAGCAGAATTTGTACAGATTCCTATTTGCTGCAGGGGCTGGAGCTTCCTCTCCAAAGCAGAAACAAAACAAAGATGCTTGGAGGACCTGATACCTTGGACCTATAATTCAGCTGCACTCTTGCACCCATCATTTTCTCTCCTGCTGCTGCCAAAAAATACAGCCATCCATTCATCTTCCTTTCTCTGTTGCAAAAAGTTAATTAATTTCTAATGAACAAAAACACATGGTGTACAACCCATTCTAGGTTTTTGTAGTGTGTCCACCTTGCTGGTTCCTGCATGCCAAACAGTGGGATGGCAACTGGGAGCTTGGTGCCCAGTGAGAAAAAATGTCAAGGATTGTTGCCTGATTTGTTTCCAGTGGGACTCTGGGATCTCATTATCAGTGCTTGGAGGTCTTAAGCTGGTTGCACTGAATTCTGATAGTCTAAGATAGCTTTCCATTGTCATTTCTTTGCTGGGGTTCCAACACGGGCACTCTAGTTTGTTGGCCTTAATAGAAAATATTTAATTTTGTTTCCCACTTTGTTCAAAATAACAAAATTGGCAAAAAAGGTCAAAGTGTCATCTTGGCTAATGACGTAACTCATCAATTGGTCTAGAAGTAAGGGGGTTGCATTTTTGAGGGAGCTGGTTTCTCTATTCAGGTGTCTGCCCATAGGAGGTCAGCAAACCCAGAGCTGTGTTTTGTTTCTGTGCCAGAATGCCCAAGGCCCTAACTGCGCAGATAAGTGACTGCAATTTGCTGGGCAAAGGGCGCGATGATGTGCAGAAAGAGACCAGGCTGCACAGGAAAAGGGGATCAGCATAGCCCACATACTCCCAGAGGCTGCAGAGCACTGCTTCAAGGAGGGTCTGTGCTGCAAGCTGGGAGTGAGGGGCAGCAAGATGGTACATGGGGAGCAGCTGCAGTGAGAGTGGAGAAGACACTTTTCCCTGAACTCCACGGAGAGCTCCCCCATGCATATTCTGCTTGCTTTGGCTATATGCAAAAGACCATGATTGATCTGTCTTTGCAAAAGCAAGAACTCTAGCTTAGTGGACCGGTTCGCTGGGCCTCTTCTTTCCATGCTAGAACATATGTTTCTCTCTTCCCCTTCCCCAGTTATTTTTCTTGAGACTCTGACACTCTGTGCAAAAGTGTGGAAACTTGGATGAAAATAGTATATAGAGCGTGGAAAAAAACCATAAAATGATGGAGCAATGGAATTAGTGGCTATGTTCTAGGCATTTAGTTAAAGAGATTTGAAAACAGCCAGACAGTATAGTCGATGGATCAAACAGGGGAGTGGGATCCAGGAAACCTGGGTTCTACTGCTGGCTTTGCTGTTGCCCGGCTATGTGTGTGTGTAAAGTACTGTATGAGGTTCTTGATGATGATTTATGGGCCTGATCCAAGTTCTGCCTGCTTCAATGGCAGCTCTTTCACTGACTTCACTGTGTTTTGTTGCAACAATTTTGGGTGATGCTAGAAGTTGTTCTTCCATTTAAAATGTTCTCTCAGGAGTGTTTTGCTTTCATCCAGTTTTGTGCTTTGTTGTTTCATTTTAAACCTCTCAGTGTAATTTGCAAGTGGTTGTTTTCCCCAAAAGACTGGATCTGCAGGGCTCTGTCATTTACATTAAAATATAAAATTTTTTAAAAGTTGTAGTTGAGGTTCATAAATAGTTTGTCATAAAACTGCATTAAAATATTTTAAAATGTTTATGGAAAAGTGCTGGTTTCATTTTATATTTTATACCAAAGTCATGAAATAAAGCACATACACAACCAGCCAGTGATCATATATTTTATTTTAGAATTATCACATAGAAATAAAATCAGTTTTAAATCCCTGTATGGCATAACAACTGTATATAAAAAGCTGCTGATGCCTCATGGAAAACTTTGGAAAGCTTTCTGCTTAGATAAATTCTGCTCATATATCCCATATATGGTGAATCAAAACCAGACCTGTGTTTCTTCGGGATCTCTCTTACACTCTTGCTGTTTAATTTATTGTTCAAGGGAAAAAGGAAGTGGATTTAATCCAGATTTACACTGGTCAAATTAGTCCACAATCTTTGATTTGTGACAGAGTTTATTAATAAAGATGAGAGAGTTTTCACAAACTGCTGATGAGCTGTTAGGAATCCCATTTTCTTTCCACGGATGTGCCCATAATAACAAAACTGAGGGCATGCTGCTGTTTTCTCAGGTCTCTAACACACATTATATTTAAAATAAATTGTTGCTAAATTTTTGATTTGATGAATCAGTTTAATTATTAATTCCTGTGCTTCCATACACCACCTTATTTCCAAGGGTTTATGGTCATTATAAAATAAAGGGAGAAAATTACTCAGGAACGAAACTTGCACTCCCAGTCTCTCTCTCTGCATAAACATATGTATCTAACGTAAAACCAGAAAATTTACTTCTGGATTCTGTGAAACCATTGATCCATGGATCAATGCCCACACAGAATGAAAGCCGTATATGGCCTTTTCCAATATATGCAAGTAAAAAGGGTAAGCCGAAGGCGAATATTTCTGCTTTAGGGCATAGGGCTTTTTTTAATCTTTGTAAGTGTACGTGTGTGTGTGAGTGTTTAGTTCAGTCGGTGTTGACATTTTTGCAGCTTTTTGGCTCGTAGTGTGGACGTAGTTCTCGTTGTATTTGAAATAAGTGTAGAGGTATTCGGCACAAGTATTCTAACAAACAACCCCTGGCCATGTTCAGAAACTTTTTCATGACACGTCGTTGTGCATGCACCTGTAGTCACATGATCCAGCACTCAATATGATACATAAATATTGATTTACACAATAGCTCCTTCTGTTCCAGTAAGTCAGAAAAGGGATCGTGCATTTTTTAAATACCTTTAAATCCATATTTGCCCAATGGACTTTAACTGCCCTTTTTATAGGTACAGTATTACAGTTTATTAGGTATATGAAATATATACATACACACACACTTATATCTATATCTATCTCTATATATAGATATTGAAACACACACACACACAGATATAGAGATAGATATAGATATATAAAGAGAGAGAGAGAGCAAAGAAATCCCTACTGATTTATTTTCAGTATATTCTTTGATGAGGCCTAACGCATTCATCACTGTGGTATCCAGATGCCCATCAAATGGTAATGCATTTCTACACG
>NW_005841851.1:4575196-4598790 GCF_000455745.1 Alligator sinensis
ACGACGTGATATAGGGAAGTGATATCATGATGCCCAGTTTACAGATGGGGAAGCTGAGGTGCAGAGATGGGATGAGCTTGTCCAATACTGGACAAGCTCAGGGTGGACTGGCCCACCACAGCTCTCTAGAATGTCTCTGCAAGGGGAAGCCTTCCATCCCTGTCTCCCTTGAGAGGCCATTGCTGAGCCCAGGGCAAACCTGCATACTTCAGGAGATTTCTGACTGTTGGTTTCATTATGAAGCCTCCATTATTTCCTAATGAAAATACTGAAAACCTCATTTGGGTAAATTAAGGCTAGCGTCCAACCCAAAAGCTTGGAAACAAAATTCAGCAATGTAAGCTTACCTTTAACTTCAGAGTGTGGATTTTTTCCCCCAATGCCCTATAATTCGTCCTGCAGCTGGTCCGTGTGCGTGGAACACTTTAGCATTAATGACTCATCATCACCTTTAGCTTTGAATTTCTGGACTGCGCTGATTTTGTATCTCCTGCAATGGAACATTTTATCAGAGGACCTTTTCTCTAGTCAGAGGTTCTTTATAACTCGCACTACTACAGTAGTTGCATGTTCAGAGTTTGATCTGGACTTGTTGAAGTACCTGGTTGTCTTTTCATTGACTTCATTGGACTTTGGAACAAGACTTCAAGGCAGTGAACACTTTGGGACTTCAGTGGTGTTTCCCTTATAAAGAATGCTGCTTATATCTGAGTTTGCTATAAGCAGGTTCTTTTGTATGTAATGCTAGTTAACCATTAACTAGCAAGGGTTTGGTATGTAATACATCTATTTTCATGGCAGAAAACTCTGTCTTTGTCATCTCTTCTAAAGTCTCTTTGTAAAATTACCTAACTTTTAAAATATGCATAAACAAACATGGTTATACCTGTTAATTTTAAGAGCCATTACTATGTCCAAACGCTCTCAAAACAAACATTTTGAAGGAATATAGATTGCCACAACTTCAGAATGCCAGCATATTCATAAAGTGGATGAAACATGATTATTTTACTTAATATTATATTTCATTAACTGAAGTCTAATAACCGCTTTTAGGATCTTCATTGTTTCGGGTGTATCTGTCTTTTGGACAACTTCAGTTTGCAGAGATGGATGGGGTGTTTTCCATGTGAAGGATAAGTTTTCAATCCCCTTCTTCTGACATTCAGTTCCCTCTAGTGAAACTACATCTGTACAAGTTTGAAGTGAGAAGAATCCATGAAAACACAGACAAAGCGTGTGTGTGTATGTGTATGTGTACACTTAGTTTTCATATATATATATATATATATATATGAAGACTAAGCAAGGAAAAAGAAAAGGCAGCCATTCAGATCAGTCTTGTGGCTCAGTGCTCACATTTAAAAAAAATTAGGCCCTCTTGAAATATTACAGAATTATCCTTGCAGTGTCAGGTTCCAAGATAATGATGTGTCTGTGTGTGAAAATATTAAATTGCAATAACATGCAGAGTGAGTGCCTTTCTGAATGGGGTATTCAGTTCACAGTTTGGACAATCCGTAAAGCTAGTGAGTGACAGAATACAAATGGTGTCATAAAACATCGGGGGAATTTACAGCCAGCCTCCATCTTTTTGATCTATATACTATCTAACCAACACCCTCTATCTATCCATCTTTTGTTAATGAAACAGCTAAACATATTTAATTATTTATTGCTGTTTAATGTCAGGAGTTATCAAAACAGACTTAATTTTTTTCTTACTTAAAGGTATGAGGAGGCCCCTAAATTGTATGTATTGAAGTCTGGGATGTTTCCTGTCCAAAGATAATGCTTTAAAATGTTGTCTTTACACATAATTGTTTTAACATTTTAGTTGCTTGATGAAAGTGTCTGTTTTAACTTCCTTGCCTAATAGCCTGGCTTAGGCGCAAACACTTTGCTCAGTTCTTACATTGCTTGCTTTTCCCTTCAGCAGATAAAATATAAATATGGTAGGAAAAAAGGGGTGTCTCGTCTTCTGGCATCAAGGAATAATTAAACATGGGAAACCAGATTCAGCACCCGTAAACTGGCTCATCTCTGAGCCGAGTCAGCTGTAGTTCTGGCCCAATAACAGATTTAAAAGATATTTTTAAAATGTTTCTTTCATGCAGTTTGCTGCGCCTTCTCTGCATCTGAAAATTAGCCCTACTGAAGGCTATGCACCTCGGTTTAATAAAAACTTGCAATCGTTAAGCATGCCAAATATTTTTATGGCTATGCTGCCTGGAGAGTCTCTTTATGTATAAGAGGTCTAAAAACGGACCCTTGAAGCTGACCTCCGTTCTGAAATGTTAGGTGCAGATAATGCAACTAAACTGAGAATCTCTTGTTTCATAGATGGAAATTCCAGAATTGCAAATCCCACAGAGTCTCTAGGCTTTTTTTCCTGCCCCCCAGTCTCCCCACATAGAGGTGTTAATCTTCATCCTCTAAAGGTTAGGTTGAGCTGCTAAAAGCCACTGTTTGTTATTGAATCTCATCTGCTAATTATGGGGTAGACTAGGTGTTCGGGATCCATCCCTGCTATACCACCTGGGTCTTCTCTATTGGCAGCTTTGATAAGGGATCATTTTTTCCTCTTTACCTAAGCTCTCCCTTTACCAGTGGTTTTAAATTGCTTTCCAATCCTGACAGACTACCCTCAGTTCAAAGAGAAATGGGGAGGAGGTGGATGGTTATAGCAAGTCTTAGGAGTCCATTACCAGAGGACTTGAATTCTGTGAGGATCTCTTGGGAAATGCCCCTGCTTGGCCCACCAAACAGAGTATTGCATTGTGAGGAAAAAGGGCAGGAGGATAAAGGAATCCGGCCTCACTTTTCTCCAACAAAGGATCCTCAATACTTTTATTCAGCAGAAAATAGAATAATATTTCTGGGTTTGCTTTGAAAGCCATTTTCTGCTGGCTACCTCAGACACTTTTGACTGTTTCTGTGCACAAGGGAGATTTTTTTTTCCGAGGGGGTAGAACTCTAAGCCTGAAATGAGATATAAATGTAGGCAACCCAGTGCCAACGTAACAGTATATAAGCTGTGGTTTATTACTAGTATTGCTATTTCATGTATTATTTGTATTACAGTAGTGCCCGGAGGCCCCAGTCAGGATTGAGGCCCCATGGTGTTGGGTACTGCACAAAAGGACAGTAAGTGACATTCTCTGCTGGAAATCTAATTTTGTTGTATACTGTGGTCCCCCTTAAACTGTTCCTGTTCTGCCTGATATAAATAGCCAATGTTCCTTAAGCAGCTGTAATGTTCTAGTCACATCTTTTAGCATCTAGATACCAAGGAACGCTTCACCGTTGTGGTACCCTCTTCTGTCCTAAGCTGGCACTGACATGTTTCTTATCGGTTGTCTTGCAGTTGTACAGACCAATAGTTCTGTGTACTCTAGAGCAGTTTTTAAGCAATGGGACATCCCACTTCAAGATTGCTCAGTTTTATTCTGACTTGCAGAGATCCAAGAAACTAAATAGATGTAAAGAAGATTTAGAAACACACGGAGAAAATAAGTATTCTAATTATGGCTCGTGTTAGCATACTACATTGTACTACAGGACTAGTAGAGCCACCCTTTATTAGCAAAGATATAATACAGGAGTTGGCACATTAGCATTTAGCATAAAGTACTGTACTATCTAATGTTTCTTTTCATAGTTTGTAAGATATTGGTACAATGAAGCTATTGTGCTGATAATTAATGGGAAAAGATGGTGGGGTGAATTCAGCCTTGCTGGAAGGAGAAGCCACTCCTTGGCTTTCTAGAATTGCTTCCGTTTATGCCAGTTCAGTTTGGTCTGGTACCTCTAACCATTAAAATGGCTGGAAAGGACTCAGTGTTTTAGAGAATGCATGTGTAATGCAGTTGGCTTACCATAATAGCATTATATTGTTTTAAACACCTCACACCAAATTTTGAACTACCTTGGACCCTGTGGAAACTCCAGTGGCTTACATGAGCCCCTGAAGTGTATTTTTATGACTAAAATCTAACAAGACATAAATGTTCAATAGCCAATTTAAAAACCAAAGGAAAGGGCAAGATTCTTTATTGCCAGAAACTGAAAATGAAGTAACATAGATAACATTTTCTGATTTCTGTCTACAATAACTGCAGTCACAATGCATAAACCTGCATATGTGGAAGATGAAAGTAAATCTGAATTTTAAAATTCTAAAACGGGAGTATGACTTCCGCACCTAAGTGTGCAATGAAAGACGCCTACAGTAAGAGCTGTGAAGGTGACGTGTAGAATTCAATTTCCCCTTGTACACCTAAGTGGCAGCATTTTAGCCACATAAGTGCCAGTTTTGGTATCATGACTAGCAGCGTTAGACTCTGGAGGAGGAGAAGGATGGGCCCTCCCAGGTTTTAGCTTCAGCTATTGAGTGCCTGGGGCTCTTGCAAAGGAAGTGTGAGACCTGGTCTCCAGGCCCCCCTTACCCAAAGGGGGTTGAATCTGTATCTCCGACTTCCCAGCACACTGCTCTAACTACCATGCCATAGGTTAGGTATTATCTAGTCCCCCCCACTGTGCACTTGTGTGTCCACAGTGCAGAGGCAGGGCCATGAATGCTCAGGTACCTGGCTAGAAAAATAAAAACATTTAGTCCCCTGACATGCATTGCATTTAAGAGTTAACAAGTTAATCATGTTTTAAATAGTAACTGCCACAGGTGCAACTTAGTTTAAGGAGTGATAATGCAGCAAATGAGCCACAAAGTTATTTCACATATAATGGAATATAATGTTGGAATAACTCTGTGGCTTGTTTGCAGCATGCCTTAAATTGAACTTGGGGCTGGGAGCTTAGGTGCACAAAGGGAAATAGTATTCCAGCCTGTGTGTGTCTCACTGACTTTTCTGTACATATAAATCTAGCGTTCAATCCTGGAAATGGTTTTGCACATTTCTCTTGAAGTCAGTGGTACTACTCACAGGTGTAAAGTTATACACTCGCTGTTTTATTTTCAGGATTAGAGCCTTGTGGTGTTCTGATGTTACACATGACAAAAAACAGAGAAACTAATCTATTATCAATGTATTTTAATATATTATTCTGTTATTTCTGCTTTCATTTTTCCTGGTCCCCTTTCTCTATCCATGTATGTTTTAAATTCTATTGCTGTAATAATAGGGCACATGAGAAAAAGTAAGTTTAATGCAGAGTTCATTACTTTTAAACCCCCAGTCCTGATATTTGGAAGTGCTGACCATTTTCAGCTACCGCTGAAATCAGTGGGACCTGCCAATGCCCAGGCCCTTCGAAGTCAGGCCCAAGAGATTTAGGAATGTGTTTGTTATCAACGGTAGCTGCCGCCTTAAAACTAAATTAAGAGCTACCCAAAATCAGACTCAATGCTGAAATACTTTTGCAAGATCACTCAGATCAAAGTGAACCCATTTCTTTTGGCATCCATAAATGATATTTTCATTTCTAGTCTTTTTACCCCCCCCTAAAAAAGGGCAATAATTTCAGTTGTCAGAACAAAGTTTACATGCTGAAACACATGGTAAAGATAAGCAGTGATCTCAGAGTTAATGCTGCTACTGGGCTGAGTGGTCCCAACAGGAGGAGATTTTCTGCTAGCATTTACAAAGAGAGGTTGGAGGGAAGGAAATCAATAGGTTTGTGTGTGAGAGAGAGGGAATAATTTTTAGGTTTTGTCAAGTCATAAACTCTAGATTTGTGGGCCAAGCTTCTGTTCATTTTTACCCTTTGGAACTCATAAATGCTAGGTGAGGTACAAGAGATCCCAGAGAATAGTGTGCAGTGCTCTCAGGATAAAATCCCTGAAGTCCTTCATTATCAGCCCTGGAGCGCATGCTAACGGACAGACCAAATGGTATGGCAGTGCCCTGCTCAACTCCATTTTCCTTTGGAAAAACAGGATTTTTTCTTCTAAAACACAGCAGATTCCTGGCTATGGAATATGGAAAACACACTCCCAAGTGAGGCTCTTACATAGGGTGCATATTATTGCCTCTAACTGCAACTAGAGGGAGGCTTATTTCTTTTACAAGATGTAAGCTTCCAAACAATTCTACTGCTATTGAGACAGAATGATTCATACATCATAGTGGTGCACATATAGATCTAGAGATGTATCAGTATCTCTGTATTTTATTCCTTTCCTTTGCTATTTGAAGCCTTGTGGCAAATTTCAAAAGCAGTTTCAGTCTCTTTTTGAAAGTTGGGGCTTAGGCTCCTAAAATTGCTTAGGTACCTTTGAAAATGTTGTCTTTGATCTCCAGAAATTCAAAGCACAGAACTAATTCACAACAGAGCAGTCCTCTTGGATACAGGGCACATCTACATGAGATGCTTAATATGCAGTAGACTTAATGCACATCATAGTGTCACAGCAAAACCTGTGCTAGTAGGCTAATGTGTAGTAGTATTAGTCCACTGCGCATTAACTGGCACGAAAAAAGCATGCAATTGCGCTAATGTGCAGTGGGGCAGCCTACTGTGCATGTATTTAGTACTTCCTTTTGCAAGTACTAAATTTAATGCACAGTAGGCACTGCATATTAATGAACGTGTAGACGTGCCCACAGAATAGCAGCTAGGCATATTGCAGTCTGGATCCCTTTGCTAAATGGGAAGGCATGTAGTACCACACCTTCCATTTGTGTTTCTGTGGGAGAAAGAGATCTCTCATCTGCACCTCCTGAGTTTATTAAAGCTGCACATCTCATGCAAACCAGGTGTTTGGTGATATGACAATAACTGATGGGTCGCATTATAACTGGAGGGAAATGAGAGATTTATCAGAAAGTTCAGTGTTTCTGAAGAGATTCGTAGAGGATCAGGAATAGTAAAATGAGGCGGGTGCTCAGCATGGCATCCTCAGCCACACATCTTTATTTAATAAACAAAATAGTTTGGAATAAATAGCCTTACATAGCAGATTGAGCATTTTCCAGCTACTATTAGAAAATGCAAAGGGCTCAAAATGTATGTCACTGGCTGCATCTTCACATGCCCTTCACATGCCCTTCACTGCAGAGAAGACTAATTAGCTGCAGAGTATGCATCACGATCTAAATGTTGAATAGTATTAGGCCACAGTAAACTCATTGATACTGTTGTAAGATACTGCTGTTGTGGACAGAACTATTTTATGCTGGGGTAATTTATTGCAAGTAAACACATGTGTAGATGCTGACCGCGGGCATAAATTGCACCTGGTCAGCCCAGTCAGCCAGGGGCCAGACTTCCTACCTGCCACCTGGCCACATAGCTTCACACTTTTAGCGCTCCCACGCCCCAGCCAGTCCCTCTGCCACCCAGTGCCACCACCAGGAGCCACCACCTGGTGTCTCCATGTCCCCTGCCAGCCTAGCCCTGCTCCACCCCAGCTCAAATTGCTGCTGTCGTGGGCACACATGTAGATGCTGCACCTGGGAGTTGTTTACCCTGGCTCAAACTCTCCAGAGTTTATTGCTTTGCATTAATTGCACGTGTAGATGCACCCACTTTGACCTTTTGGCAGTGCAAAGAAGTGCTGCTTCTCCCTCTGAGCACAGATTGAAGTATGATCCATTGTCGAGATCTAACTGTGTTTAATGAGCGTATTCATCCTTAATTCAGTCTATCCCTTTAAGGTTGCCTGAACTCCTGTAAGTAAACAGTATCATCTGTTGTCCTGCTAGAACTGTACATCAGACAGAAACTGGGCTTGGATTTCTAAAGAGAGGTCAGATTTGTGGGCACCAGCCTTTTCCTTGGTTCAGTAGGGAAGTTATTTATAGTCCCATAAATGTCTCGGTGAAAGAAAAGTCAGAGGAGCCCATCACGTCATATTAAAAATATTGATCGGCTATTGATTATTATTTAGTCCAGGCTTAAAGTGTGAGTAACTGGTTTCTATAAATCACTCAGGGGTTCTGGTGAAGCTGTCTGACTGTCAGTGCCCAGCCAGGTTTTCCCTTAGGAGTAAAAGGCTGGCTCTGTTTCAGAAAGTGACAGCTGGAGCTGAATGTTGACGGCCATCTACTAAGAAGGACGCAGTTGTTGAATCCGGATGCCTCTGTTGTTTAGCTGCTGCTTTTCTGCCAGTGCAGGTGATCATTTCTAAGTGGTTTAGATGCTTGGTAAAGCATTCTTCAAGACAGGATCTTTTCTGTTAATGTATTCATAACTCTCAGTACATTAGGGTGAATTTATCCCTGGTGTGACTTGAGCAAAGATAGGATAGCTATATCAGGGATGATTACTGTCTTTGGAGGCAATATGTTCAAGGTCTCTGTTTAATACTGTCCTAGTGAGTGCATTTTCAATTTGAATGACTTCTGAATACATAACTGTAAACATTATCACAGCAAGTTTGTTGGTGCTGGTGCATCTGGGAAGAGGGAACTGTCAGGCCGAGTTACCTTTCAGGAAAGCTGGAACACCTTGGAAGAAGGCTCTCTGAGCACCACTAAGCCTGTTCATGCTGTTTATTAGAAATCATCTTTTCTACCATAAAAGCAGCTGTTTCTGGCATGCAAGGTGGCTGATGTTTAACTTTGCACAGCAACTCGTCCTAACAGTTTTGGAAATGAAGTCAAGCATACTGCAGACATCTGATGCTGTGGAGGGACTTTAAATAGGCAGATGTTCTTTAGACATTTGAAGCTTTTAGTCTTATTCAAATGTAATCTCCTTTCTTAGGCATTTTGCTGGTTGATCTTCTAGCCGCAGGCCTGATATACAGGCCAAACCTCCTCTTGCTTTACAGGATGAGCTCATATAGTTATGAGGAGCTTTTAGAAGAAAAGGGAGAATGGGCTAATAACTCCCGTCCCTTCCCCCCTGTCCCCCTGAGCCCTCCCACCTTTGAACTTTGTCCCCAAACTCAAACTTTGCTTTCCTTATTTCTCATTTCCATTCATGTCTTCCTTGGTGGATTCCGAAGCACCTCCTGATCTCATGTATTTCCATGAACACTGAGGGTATGTGCACATGTTCGTGGAACTGGATCTATGACCAAGTGCTTACTTTAAGTGATATGATTGTAGATGGGATTGTAGATCTCCTTGTGCAGATGTTCACTGGTGTTGGGAACTGTGCCAGGAACCTGATTTAAGTCAGGGTGGGGGAAGAAAGTGGGAAGTGGGTCTGTGGGGGTTTGGTGGGATTGAGGGGGCCTGGCAGCTCTGGGGAGGGGGTTGTCCATCCAGAGGAGGGCAGTCAGGGACTAAAAAAACCCACCCAGTTGGGGGGTGGGTGCAGGAAGAGTGCAGCTCTGGGGCCCCAGCCAGCGGCTAGGCTTTCCCAGCCCTGGGGCTGCACTTTGAACATGTACAGATGTTCCTTAGATTGGGGCTAATGTGTTCCTGATCTAATTGAGTTCACCTCATGGGCGCTGGTCAGACCGCAGTTGGAGTACTGCATGCAATTTTGGGCGCCGCACTTCAAGAGGGATGTGGATAACCTGGAGAGGGTCCAGAGAAGGGCCACTCGTATGGTTAAGGGCTTGCAGGCCAAGCCTTATGAGGCGAGACTAGGGCACCTGAACCTCTTCAGCCTCCGCAAGAGAAGATTGAGAGGCGACCTTGTGGCTGGCTATAAGTTCATCATGGGGGCACAGAAGGGAATTGGTGAGGCTTTACTCCCCAAGGCGCCCCTGGGGGGTACAAGAAATAATGGCCACAAGCTAGCAGAGAGCAGATTTAGACTGGACATTAGGAAGAACTTCTTCACAGTTAGAGTGGCCAAAGTCTGGAACGGGCTCCCAAGGGAGGTGGTGCTCCCCCCTACCCTGGGGGTCTTCAAGAGGAGGTTAGATAGGCATCTAGCTGGGGTCATCTAGACCCAGCCCTCTTTCCTGCCTATGCAGGGCGTCGGACTCGATCTACTGAGGTCCCTTCCAACCCTAACATCTATGAATCTGAATCTATGAAAACCTCCTCAGGTGAACTAAGTTAGATTGGGCTGGTCATTTTTTTTACCAGACTTAACCTACACTACAGAAAGGATGCGGACAAATTGGAGAGAGTCCAGTGGAGGGCAACAAAAATGATTCAGGGGCTGGGGGACCACACTTATGAGGAGAGGCTGAGGAAACTGGACTTATTTAAGCCTAGAGAAGAGAAGACTGAGAGGGGATTTAATAGCAGCCTGCAACTACCTGAAGGGGGTTCAAAAGAGGATGGAGCTAGACTTTTCTCAGTGGTGGCAGATGACAGAACAAGGAGCAATCAGCTCAAGTTGTAGCAAGGGAAATTTAAGTTAGATATTAGGAAGAATTTTCTCATGAGGAGGGTAGTAAAACACTGGAACAGGTTACCCAGAGAGGTGGTGGAGTCTCCATCCTTGGAGGCTTTTAAGACCTTCTAGATAAAGCTCTGGCTGGGATGATCTAGTTGGGGCTGGTCCTGCTTTGGGTAGGGGGCACTTCATGACCTCTTGAGGTCCCTTCCAACACCAATTTTCTATGATTCTGTTGTTTGATGAACCTCCCAAAACATCTGTACAGATGGACACTTAGATTGACTGACCCTGGTTAGGATGATCTAAGTGTAATGTCTTCATGTACCCTCATCAGGGAACAAAGTACCACAAATGCCAGCTCTTGTATTACGTGATTTCCCTTTAAGCCTTGCTCTGCACAGTCACCTGATTACAGGACAATGTCAGCACTCTTTTTTTTTTTAAAGAGAGTTTCTAGACCTCATGATCGTAGAAAAAAGCCTGAAACAATGAACGGTCCTCTAGGGGCTCAGAAACAAAACAGCAAATCAGAAATTTCTAGTCCTTTTAATCTCTTATTTTTTAAATAGATCTCATGACTTTTGCGGGGACCTGACTCATAATTTTTGAACAATTGGAGCTGTTCATAACTCTTTTGGGGGTGAGTTTTGAGGCCCAATATTTGTTGCCCCAAACAGTTTGGATAATTTGGTGAAGAACCCAGGCTTTGGGCATTTAGCAGAAATGAACACTAAGCCTTTTGAAGTTTGCCCATTTATAGGCTGTGTGAAGTTCCTGTTTGATTAAACAAATGATTCTCTGCTTAATTTGTCTGTGTTGGCTATTTTTATAAAATATGCAGTTAATTAGGCAAAAGAAATACAGAAACATGTTTATCCTTAAGATTTATGCGAAAAATGAGAACCCCACTGAAATTTCCAGTAGTGAAGCAATTAAGTAATGGAATTCCGCAGTATAAACATAGTATAATTCAGCTATAAAAATGATGTCAAAATAATGTTAATGAGCTGAATTGAAGCCACAAAAGCAAAAAAAAACTTAGAGTTAGAGCTGCAAGTCCAGTTTCTTTTAAGCTGCAGCTGAGACAAAATTTGGTTGCAGGAGAAATGACATGCACTTCCACATCTGGCTCCACATTCCCTGCCCCTTCTGCTTGTACAATATTTCAAACCTGACAACCTGGTAAATGCTGGGACAATTACACCAGTTAGGACCTTCTATCTGTCCAGCATAATGGGACCCCGATCAAAACAGGGGCTGGATAGGCCACCATCATACAAATAATAATACTCAATTTGGGAGCTATAGAAACAAGAATTCTTGGGAGAATAGATTCTGAAGGTTTTCATGATGTTTTGAGCACGCAGCCAAAATTCTTATCTTTATAATTTGTTAAAAGCCTTTGTGCATAAGTACGCATTTCTTAAAATTCATTCTAGTTGGTTCCGTTTTACAAAAGACTTTTCTCTGCTTTGGACTAATAAATATGTTCTGCATGCCTTGCAGTTGTCCATTCAATATTTTCATATTCTCTGTAAATATTGTTTGCTGAAATACAATGCAGGGGCTGAAAACAATAAAACACTTCTAATGTATATTAAAGTCACCCTCAAATGTCCATCTTCTTGTTTTTGCAAAGCACTAACTTGAAAATAAGGAGAACACTTCTACATTTTACACCCTGACTGTTGCATTTGTATTGCAATTTTGTCAAAGTTTGGAGCAAATGTTCTATCTGAACAATTTAAACCCAGCTCTTTTCTGTGTAATCTCCCTGCCCCCCATACTCTAAGCCAAGAATTTGCAATGAAATGCTTATAGAGCCTTAATTACGGCAAAGAGAACAGGGTGTCTAATAAAAATTACATTTATAATATCCTGAGGACTGCTTTACTTTTTATGCTCCCTTTTGGCTTTTGCCACTGATTCAGTTCCAATTTTTGTATTATTATTATTCTGATCAGTGTTTCTTAAAACCATGTTGCAGATTATTGACTAAGCAGTTTACAGTGAAACAAAGTTCCTTTCCTTTTTATAGCACTGGAGCAAATTTCACCAGTGATAGCTATGCAAAGATTAGACTAATGTTTCTTTTTAAGTTGCATTTTAGCCAAGTCCCTGGTGATTTCAATGCACTCTGGTCTTCATGCTACGTTTTCCTTTCTTTTCTCATTCTGCTTCATAATGTTGTTTCTATCACCTTCTAAACCCACTAAATAGCAAGCAGCAGATTTATGGCATTTAAACTTTTGACACTGTAACATATTTTATATATTCTTTACAGCATTATTCAGACCTGTTGTGTTATGGTTAGTTCAAGTTCTGGTGCTGCTGCTCTGAGAATCCCTTTTCTTGTCGCTAGCTTCTCTGTCCCAAATAGTATTTGCACTTGCTTCAGGAGAGAAGGAGGAAAAGAATGTTTCCTAAATCTTGCACAGATTTAAAATTGGGAATGACCAAACCATTTCAGACAGAAAGGAGCAGAACGCTTCCACTACGTCCCTACCCTGAACTCAGATTCAAGGAAACTGAATCATGCTTTTCTTTTGAAGTTCGGATATTTTTCTATTGCTTCTCTAGTTTGCTGCTGCATTTCAAAATAATCCTATCAGTATTGGCAATGAGGATTGAGGGGTAATGCTGTCCCAATATTTAGTCAAGAAGCAAACTGAAGGTAAGGAGGACAGAGAGAATTAAGCTTTCTTTACAGCACACTTTGAGGTCAGATGCAACTGAACTTCCAGAGATTCAGGATGAACTAGCACCTCAGCACTTCTCTAAAACTCTCCATCTACCGCTTCTCTTAGTCTATCTGGAAAATAGGCTAGGATTCTCCTGAGAATAGACATGAGGTTTTCCAGGAATTCAGGTGAACTAGAAGTACTGCCTAAATACTTTTTACTGCATGCTGGGTTTTCTGCTGGTGATCTGAGGATGTGCTGGGTGGGGAGTGTGGAAAAATACAGAAAATGTTGACTGAAGACTTAGGAGATAGTTTTGCCTTGAGTTCCAGGAGAAGCTTCTGGGGGACTCTTTCTGTATCATACCTAGTAAGCGATCCACAATCTTCTTGAATAGAAAGGCCATTAAAAATGCAAGATCCTTTCTTTACACTAAACATACATGGGGGAGTTCATGGCTTTTTATTTATTTATTTATTTTGCAGGGATTATTAACTGGGTACAAATGCTGACCTTGTAATGTGTCTCTCTGTCTGTACATGTTTTTAAACGAATTAAATGCTAACATTTGAATGTTCACAAAACATTAGGCCCCTTTAAATTACAATAACAAAAAAACCCGGCACTTACTCTGCTTTGAGATTCTATTAAGGAATCACTGGGTCTTTACCCGAACGCTGAAAGCCATCTATGATCGTCTAATTGCAAGAGCAGGGCCGTGGCTGCTAGATAAATATGAGCATTCATGGAAAGCGAGTGTATGCAAAGGGAGGTTAAAGCAGCCTGGTTGGCAGAGGTGTGTGTACTGAGTAGTGTCTTTGTCTTTTATATAGAAAAATACTAATTAAAAACAAAATGTAAAAACTGAAGAATGCTAGTTATGTTTTAGTGTGCTGCTAAGGTAAATATATACTAGGTCATTTAAAGTGCATTGTTAAGTCAGCCTGTGCCACAAAATTTCCAAATTAAAAGCTGAACAGAAATACATCTGGAACGGGACACAAAAGCAGATTACTGTTACTTTATCCAGAGTTCTGCATTTGGTCTATGGTTCACTTGTGCTGCTGGTAACCACTGTGCAGGGAAACACAAGCAAGCACAGCTCCTGGAACCGTACCTTGCTAAATTTCCTTTTTACAACCTCTCCAGTGGTCCAGCATAACCCCTAGAAGTTTTACCCTAAGGCTTGGAGATCTGAACTCCATATGCCGTCTGGTGCTTTGGATACGAGACCCCCTTTTAATATGTCGAAAACAGAAACAGCTTGGAATATTAACTTAACTGTACCTTACTGCTTACAGCATGTAATGAGAAAAGTAGACAAGCTGTCAGAGTTAGCAATTAAGATCAATTCTTTACATTTTAAATGTGAAATACTGCAAATTGCACTGAAGTATTTGAAGGGTTCTAATGAAGGCATGTTAATGAAGGCACTGCTGCATTGGCAAACAATTTTTAATTCACCTCCTGCTTGGGAGCACAGAACTTCCAGTCCCCTTCTGGGCACCTATGCATCACCCCCAGCTTGGAGTCCCCCCTCCTCTCTTTGGAGGCCAAAGAGAGACAGTGGGGTTGGCCCTCACTCTCAGTACAGCCAAAGGAGGATGTTCTTTGCTTCCAACAGATGGTGTCACTGGAGAGGAACAGAGCGGTGTTCTCTCCATCTGTGGCTGAATGTATTGCTTTTGTGATGCATCCAAAAGACAGGGTGTCACTGCTTGGCATTGAACCCCAGATCCCCATGGAAGGGTGGGTGATTTTGGCCTTGCCCTGTGACTCCCACTGACATCAGAATGAGCCACATGACCAAAAGTAGTATCTCTGTCTGCTCAAATGGGACAAGTAAAGACTCAGGTTCCCTTTGTAGCAGCCATTTTCCTGCTGGGATTATTAACCCAAATTTGTGGAGCTCTAGATCTGCTAGATGGGCTTATTTACCTAGACCGGGGGTGCTCAGCCCTCCTCCCAGGGCTCAGATTCGTCCTGGGGGGTCCCTACACATCGGTGGGAAGCCCCAAGAGCTGGCACTGTCCACTAGATTGAGCAAGCAGGGTGGCGTGGGACCCAATCCCAGCCCAGGGGGCCAGACAGGCAGCCTGGGGCCTAATCTTGCATGTGGGCCCGATCCTAGTACACGGGTATGATTCAACCTGCCGAATAGCCCAGCACCACTCATCTGGCCTGCAGGGCCAAAAGGTTGAGGATCCCTGACCTACACTGTCCCACCATGATTTAAGGTTTGACTCCATGCTAACAGACATAGAAGGAGAAATAGAATCTCTTTTTCTGTGGACAATCTTATACCAAGTTATAGCCCCGGAGGCAGAAGTTTAAGATGTCTGTGCTGGAGCAGCAGAACCGGATGGTGACTTATTAGTGCAGACAGGTCTCATTTTTAATCCACCTAAGGCCTGATCCAAAGCCCATTGAAACCAGGGGGGAGTATTTCCACTATTTCTACCAGGGGTGGAGGGGAGTATTTCCCTTCCCACCCACCCCTGGGGGCTTTGGATCAGGCCTCAAATGTATGGAATAAAAACTCCCCTTCAGTCATTGCTATATTGACGTTCTTTATTTTGTAGGTTGAGAATTTGGGTTAAAGGCCATTGCTATAATTAGGGTTGCAACAGGTCACTTCTGTGCCACCATTTTGCTTTAATAGTATTTGTTTAAGTCACCTCCAGACTCCTCTCCTGGCCTCTCTAGCCTGGAAACAGCCACCGTGATAAAAAGGTCTTTCTTTGTGCCACTATCCTCCCAAAGAAAAAGCTTCACATCTGATTTCAGTTTTCTGAAATAACAACAGATGTTTATCTTGTATTGTATGGCACATGGCACTACAACTCATAAACCCCCTCCTGGAGCTCTGAGCAGAGTTTCTGGTCCCTCTTTTGGACACTTGCAGGCTTTGTGCTTTTCTTTTTTTTTTAAATATTTTCATTTCTCTGCAGCTTAATCTGCTACCAAAGTATTTATAAGTATCACATTATAAACCATGAAACAAGGAATAGCAGAGGAGATTTTCAATACTTCCTTCCACTATGCAGAGGACAGTATGTGTGGCTACTTACCTGGAGCCTCCAATAATGAAATAATTAAGCAGGCATTCCACAATTTCCCAGCAAGACTTAACCATTCAGGGGATGGGACAGTGGATGCGTTTTTAGGAACAGCCATTAAAATATTGGAGAGGATATTAACTGCTGGCAGAACTCTGTTTTCCTTAGCTTAGTGAGAGAGTGAAACCCTTTTCATTTTCCCACTAAAAACACTGTTTTAATTTTACTGTAGAAATGGTGAATTTCTACATCTGGAGCAATTTTACACATGCGTGTAAAATTTACACAATTTTACACAATCCCCAGCTACTGAAGCCTCTATTACCTGATGGAAATGGCAGTTGCATTCAGGAAGTAATATTCAAATCTTGTGAAAATGCCACTGTTTGTATATGAGCACTAGTGAAGTGCATGTTGGTAGTATCATGCGACTGCCTTCCCAATTACCTTGCACCTTGACTCACCAAGCAGTTTATATGCACAAAAGGAAGGTTGGGGGTAGTTCAGTTGACTAATAATAGGATGCATAGCAAAGAAGGAAGAAAATAAAGTACTTTTCCTGGTCTTTTGCATCATGTAGTCATTCTGGGGGAGAGATGAAGTAGATGGACAGCAGATCAAAGTGTCTGAACCAAGCACAGAGGTGGAAGGGTGGGTCCAAGTGAGTGAACATTGTCCAGGGGCTGCAGCTGGTCAGTGGGGAAGGGAAAGGCAGAGCCAGAGTTCACTTGGACCAGCGCACAAAGATCTGGGTTAAAGTGAAATTATCTTCCTGTTCACCTGGGAGAAGGAAGGATTAGCAGGCAAAGTAATCGCTGCTCAAACACTGAGACAAGACTACTCTTTCACTGACAATTTATTCATTCAGTGTGCGCTAAAGCAGACTCCTACTGCAGCTGGAGTATTTAGTTAGATGCAGCAATATTGTCTTAAATATACAAAAGGGAACAGCTTTTTTGTCTCAATATTCCATAACTCAGCCATGTACACTGGTGTCTTTTTTGCATACCCTATGAAAGCATGGTTTGCTCTATGTTTGAGTAAATGCAGCTCTCTTTTGTTTCCTTGGCTGAATTCTTTATTTATTGTTTCCTAAAATGATTTGCTTTCTTCCTCCCCCTTCAAAACACATACGATAGCAATAAATAGATACAAAATCGGACCAAGAAACAAAAGGCCAAACATTCCGATAATGTACATTTGGTTTGTATTTATCATTTTAAGATGTGTTTTAATTGGTTCACTACCAACATCCTGTAGCTTTCAGTCAGTCAGAAGAGAAACCTGTTTCATTTTAAAGCCAGTTCATTTCTTCCCTGTTCCAACAGAGACCAGGGATAAACCCCTAATATAGTATCTCCAAATTTAATTGCATTAAAAAAGTTAATGTAGAAGATTATAATACATTTTGCTTCCCTATTCTTAGTTGATGATTAAAAGCTGGATTTGATTTTGGATAGGGTAAGAAAAGGAAAACAGTTTGCTCCTCTGTAACTTAAGCCTTGAAAAAGAAAATATGACACATAAACCTGCACAAAGCCCTGCAAGCCTAGAAATAAACAGATTTGTATATTAATCCAGCAGCTCAGTCTATTTAGCTCAGCCTAGAGAAGGCTGAAGGGTGATTTGATCACCCTCTATAAATACCTGCATGGAGAGCAAACCTTTGATAATGGGCTTTTGGATCTAGCAGACAGAAGTATGGCCAGATCCAACAGTTGGAAGTTGAAAGCAGACTAATTCAGACTGCAAATAAAGGCACAGGTTTTGTACAGCGTCTGTTGTTAGCCACTGGTTGTGACAGATTCTCCATCGCTATCCTTTTTTAAATCAAACTTGTAGGCTTTCTAAAATATCAGCTTCAACTGAAACGTAGTCAATTCTTAGAGCTTGATGGTCTGTGGGTGCATCTACACAAGACGCTTACTGTGCAGTAGCCTAATAATAGTGTGCTGGTCCAACACTGTGCTAATGCGCTACTGCGCAGTGTTATTAGGCTACTGCGCAGTAAGTGTTAAAAAAAAACCTGTGCCGGTGTTACTACAAAATAGCATAAATTACTGTGCACTAAATTAGGACTTGGTTAACCAAGTACCAAACTTAATGCGTAGTAACCAGGGCACATTAATGAACAGGTAGATGTGCCCTGTATGTACTGGAGGTTGGAAAAAATAAAGCCAATGTTCCTTTTTGGCCTTGTATTCTAGTAAGCAAACTGCCCCTGGTCTTAAACTATCTTCCAGTGGACAAGTACACTTGAGGAAAAACAACCATTTAGTTGGCTGTCTCCACAGAAAAGAAGTGGGATGAACAGAGACTGAACTTCCCTCCAACTCCTGGAAGCAAATGTGAGTAGTCTGAGTATTTTGTGCTTCTGCTCCTGGGCTATATCTGTCCAGTGGATTAACGGAGGATTTCAATTCTTAGGACACTCATGCTGGCACCTTTTGCCAACAATAAATGAGAGAGAAGTAAATCCCTTCCCTCCTTACCCCAGTTGATAAACACCTACCCGTTACTGAATATGGGCTTGCGGCACAGGTGTTGTTTAGGTCATTTGGGTCCCTGATATAGTTCTGGTTCAAGCCCCTGTCTAGGTAAGCAGATTGCCTGGTAGGGCCAGATAGGTATATAGCATTCAAAGACTTCATTCCTATTCTCCAGTAGTGGAAACACAATATTTCAGATAAAACTCAAAGGATGAATTTCTGTGCCCATACCTTTTTGTGCAGGTACTTATGAGTGATGTGAATATGTCATGATTCACAGGACTTTCAGCATTGATTTTGCTACCCATGGAAATGGTGTCTGTACTATTACAAATACTTCTCGTAAATATTTTTGCATAACCAGTTTTGTGCTAACCCAGAGCCTCGTAGCACTCTGAAATCAGAGCTAGAAGAACAAATACTAGGCCTAAAAGAGCATGGGGCTTTCAGTATTTCCTTACCAAGTTTCCAAATACTGAGAATAAGTGTCATAAATGAATGGCCCAGAGGCCTTATTTAAACATGGATATTTGTAGGCACCTGTCAATACAAAAGAAGCTCTGTGGCAAGCACAGTTTTTAATGTACTCTTAAATGTGGCTTAGTTACCCACATATCTGAGGTCAAAAACTGAAACGGTGTTGACTACGAGGAGCTTCTTTTTTAATCCAACTGAAATGCACCCAGGCGCAGACAAGGGTTGAGATGATCTTTTACCCATTGCCAGCTCCTATCTGATGAGCTTCAGAACTGAGGGATGATGACTGAGCTTTCACAAAGATGCAGAGAAACAAATCCTTTCATGGGAAAAAAGGTGTCTTGAAACAACCGCTCCCCTGTGTGATAATGAATGTTTCTGTTGCTGTGGTAAAGCTGTTTAATGTGGTTAGGCCATTTCAAGAAGTTTATTAACAGAAGTGGTGGGGTGGTGGAATTACCTGGAAGTTTACCTTGGTTAGTATCACATGGAGTTACAGAAGCCAAGAGGAGGCCTGCAGTAGCTGACAGAGCTGAAGTGGATGTATTAATAGCACCAGTTGTTAAGGGGGAGGAGGGAGGAAAGCACTTTAATAGAGAACACAAGGAAACCCTCAGAACGAAGCACTAGAGTAGGAGGAGAGAGGGTAGGGGGAGAGTGTGTTTTTTTGTTAATTCTTTTTTTTCGGCAGATTTTGAAAAGGAACACCATCCCTCCTTTTCAGTTCATTTTTTCTTTCTTTTTTTTCTTTTTTTGGTTCTGTTTTCCAGTGAATTTAGGGGAAACTTTCAGTTGCAAATTTTAGCTTCCCAGTTATTTTTCTTTTCCCTTCTATCTTCTGCTTTTCCCCTTTTGCCATTTTGACAGTGGGAAAGGGAGGAGGAGGCAGAAAGGCAGCTGATGTCCTTTGTGTTGATTTTGCAAATTCTGTCACAAAGGGGAAGACTTAAAAATGCATTTTTGAATATAAAGTCTTATTACACAATTCTTCCTAGCTCGACAGAAACCTGCCTCCAGTTCTGCAAAGAGTGGTGGCAGGTAGGCAGCCCCACTGTGGTGCAGTGAATTCTGTCTGATCCGTTCAGGTATATGCCTAAAAAATAGCCCATATCAAGGATGAAGAGCTGGTATTATCTCGCTGAGGTCAGCAGAGCTACATTAGGGATGAATTTACTGCTGAGGTTTTGCAAAGATACTGTAAAGAGATGTCTGGCAGAAAACACACTAAGAATCATGTATTTAATTTTATAGACTAGACAATTTCCAGGTTTATATTAATATATATGTATCATCTAAACAAAGTTAAAATGTTTCCTGCTTTGTACAATGGATGAGCACTTTTTCCTCAGCTTGACAGTTTTGTTTGCTCGAGTACAGAAGCTTTACTTCTGAAGGTTTCCTTTGCTTGCATTGATTTTCCTTGGGCCAGTTTGTAGCTGTTTGGAAAAATGTTACCTTGCTTGTTACCTTTGTCTATGTAATTAGTTTCTTTTACTCAAGAGTTTACTGCAATGTAACTTGCTGTAGTTACAATTTATACTGATTGGAAAAGGGGTTCTTTTATTTTACTCCCTCTTTCATTGGCTTATCTACCTTACACACTTGCTTCAGAGGTGTCCTTTTTGTAAGCATTCTCCAAAAACCATGTCCCAACAGAAAATGAATGTTGTATCTCGAAGTTTGTAAAAACAGCATTTATCCCACAATTTCCATTGTCTACGATGAAATCATGATTTAACCTTACCCAGAGCAGACCTGATGCCAGCATAAGTTTGTGTAGTAAGAAGTGTTCCTGAAGCACATATTGGTAGTGTAGATGTTGGTTGATTGGTTGATGTTGTAGCTGTGATGGGCTAGGAAATATGTGAAAGGCAAGGATTGTCATGGGGATATTTTTATTGGACCAACTGCATGGTTGGGATAGATTTAGACAAGCTCTTGAATGCAGTGCGTTCTTCTTCAGGTCCATGGAGCCATGTAGCTTTTCTTCAGCAATGTTCAGGGAAGGTATAGGTAACTGTGGCAGAGGAGAGGATGCAGAGGGAGAGGCGAAGGAGGAGAACAATGTGGCTAGAGGCAGAAGGAAAAAAGACAGAAGGGAAGGGTTCAAAAGGACATGGCAAATGGGAAGTGGGAAGCCGTGGCAGTTGTCAGTGTTATGCTTTGAAACAAGGGTTTTCTTTTGTAGATCTCAGTCAAAGTTTTAAGTTGTGAAGTCTTAATATCAACAACTCCACCCTCCACCCCCCAAAAAAAACCCCACAAAACAAAACAAAACTGAGCTGAGTGACTTCAACTCCAGTCAGATTTAGGGCAAAGTAGGTGTTTCCCACTGCCATGTTACCTTGTAGACAAGGTTCCTTGGGTGAATTTGATATCTTTTATTAGACCAACCCAAATAGTTGGAGAATATTTATGAATGTTACCTTGCAAGCATTAATGGGGAAGGAAATGAGCACATAGGCACAAACACAGATTACACAATCACCTGGATTGCCCCCTCCCCCCCACCACCGCCAAAGAAATTGGAAGAATAGGCTTCAACTAAATATCTCCTCTACATAGCCACACTCTGCATCTCTTTCCGATAGCTTGGAAACACAGAACACCCATTGACAGCACGGCACAGAGGGAGCGCAGAATATGCAATGCAGATCCATGCCACAGATAGCAGATCTTCACTGTGGACTGGGGAGAAGGATTTTGCCCTAAATGTACACCAGATGCCCTAAGCACATTAGGTTTGTGAGAGTAATCAAACAGTCACCAGAGGATTACAATAGAGCCCTTAGTTTTGAGGACAGAGGTGTTGATGAAACAGTCTTTGAACTGTTTGAGGTTTCTTCGGTTTCTTCTTTTTTTTTTTTCTTGTGGGGTTTACTTTCTTCCTAAGAACAAAAAAAAGTAACTTCCCATGCACCACCAGTCTGCACAAAACAAGGACTCTTTTGAACTATTTTACATACAGTGCTTATTCAAAAGAATTTTCTTACAGTTTCCTAAGGAGCCTCACAAGATTGCGTTGTTGGTAAGGACACTGCAAGCATCCATTTCAGGAGGAACGCAGTGATGACAGTTGACTAAATAACACAGAAAAGGGATTCGTGAATGAAAGTGATGAGTTTAGTTTGCTGTTATTTTGGGGCGCTGTGTACTTACAGGAGCTACTTGGATGGCCAGCAGTGAAACAGAGGGGACTACTGAAACTTTCACAAGCTTTCATCTGAAAACGGTTCCTGAGCCAAATAAGGGCAATAGATTCATTTTTCAATATGATTCATTTTAGTATTTGCATCACAGTAGAATATATAAGCCCCAGCTGCAAGTGAGACGTATTATGCCAAATGCCACAAATATATGTGATTTTTGCTTACAGTACAAATAGCCCTCAAATGCCAAATATTTTTCATGCAGTTTTGACATCTTTGAATTTTTTTTCCAAAGAAGGCAAGAAATATTTTTTAAAATCTCCATATGATTAGAAACCACATTCGTTTTTAGTTATATTTTCAGTTTTCAGATACAAGCATGTGCCTCCTTTCCCTCCTCAATTTTTTTTTCTAGTTTCTGAAGTGGTATTTTTTGCCAATTCATCCCAGAAAATTTGAACTGAAAGGCAATACATTTTTTGTCAAAAACCATTTTTTCTCTCTCTCTCAAAAAAAATCAGTGCATACATTTTCCCTAGCTCTGCTGAATAGAGACAACAGGCCAAAGATGATAGAGAAGAAGTTCTGTTGTCCTTATTTAATTGATGGGGAACAGGCATACACGGAGGGTAAAGCTCTGATACACGGGTAGAATTTAGGTGCCTATGTCCAAAAGTATGACTATCACCAGTCCTGCCTAACCCATTAAATCAGGGGTGGGCAAAATGTGGCCTGGGGGCCAGATGTGGCCCGCCAGGCCATTCTATCCGGCCCGCAGGGCCCCTAAAAATTTTAGAAAATGAATATTTATCTGCCCTGGACTGCCTGTCATGCGGCCCAAGATGGCTTGCCAAAACTCAGTAAGCAGCCCTCTGCCCAAAATAATTGCCCACCCCTGTATTAGGTACTTAAAGCCTGTAAGCAATGCACCTATGCTTCTACTAATCAAGTCTCTGTAACTCAAGTTATACTTTTTTCACATGCCCAAAAGTGCCTTAGTCTTGTCACTGCTGAGCAGCTCCATGACTATTTACTGCCATGATTGAAACGCTAGGCATTGCTGCTCCTGTATCCCCTTGGTCCCCCAGCGTGCATAATGCATGCCACAAAAACATGACTAGAGGAGTCATACAGAAGCCTCATGGCGAGACCCTCTGCAAGTTCAGTTTTCTCTTTTTCATGAGTGGGTTAAAACACAGATCTCCCACCTTCTAGGAGAGTACCCTAACCATTGGTGTGCAGACTCTTCAGGGGGAAGGAGTGGGAGGTATTCTTATTCTGTCCATCGAAGCTGCTCCACTTCACATGGGATGCCAAAAGATGAATTGGGCCACAGGAAGACAGCAAGACTCAGCCTCTCTAGCTTAGTGGTTAGGGCAGGTCCTGGGAGGAGCATGTCCTGTGTGCTGGTTTCAACTCCCAGAATTGCTTCTCTGTTCTTGTCAAATGAGTATTCATTGTAAAATACATCACCACTTCTTGGAGCAAGGACCAGGGCAAAGGACTCGCCCCAACATGATGAATGTGTAG
>NW_005841851.1:4598821-4600326 GCF_000455745.1 Alligator sinensis
CACAAAGCTATAGGTTGAAGTCTCAGGTGTAAACATTTCTACAAATGAATATGACTAACAAATATACTTATTAGCCTAATTTACAGGCAGAAAGGGTTCAATTTTCACCAATTTCTACCAGAGCCTAAAGACTATATCTGGCATTTATCACTGCATCCTTATCTAAGAGTGAGTATACTCAGGGCCCAAAGTCAGCCAACCAGTGAGGACAGGGTGGGGAAGCAATTGGGATCAATCAGTTTTAATTGGGTGAAAACAAAACCTCTCTGTGGATCTGGGACTCATATGTGGTGCCACCAGTACCTGGGTAACCCTTTGGTCTTATCCTTACTTTGCTCTTTCCTGCCTTTAGTTGCTTGTTCTAGCAAGGATGCATGCAGCTGATGTCTGGAACCATTATACACAGTGCCTGGTGCTGCTGGAGCTCAGTCTTCCCTTGAGCCTTTGCGTCCTCCTGCATTACAATGAAAATGGAGATATAGACACATAATAAAGAGAAAAGGCCCACACATGCAAGTATGTGTATGTGTTTTACAAGTAAAACTGCTGTTGCTCTATTGTTTTTGCCTAGTGCGGTACATTGGTTGTGGTAATTATGCTATTGGTCTTTTCCTAGTAGTGCTTCTCAAGAATGATGTTAATTAATGCATAAGGAGAGTCCACTCGGGAAGCTATGATGATCCTACACCGCAGGATGAACATTACCATTTCTAGAATGGTTACAAACAGATCTGAAATCAGGGCAAGTATATACATTGTGCTGGGCAAGAAATCCAGTACTTGAAGTACAGACGGTGCTGTCCAAAGTCAAGTGTACACCAATGAGGCATTTTATATTTTGCAGTTCTTAGAAGTAATGCTTAGAGGGTCAATAGGTGGTTAGCAAAGCTTTGTTTGATAAAAACGTTACTTAAGTTAGGCTAATGATGGGATCTCTGGCTGGTTAATGCAAGTGAGAAAAAGTTCAAAGCCCAGTATTTTATGCAAGCAAAATCCAAATATGTGCCAAGTCTCTTTGATGAAGTGTCTTTGTCAGAACAATTAAATGAAGGTTAAAAAGGCCAGACCTTTTCTCAACATATTTAACTTGCTCTTTCTTTCCCCTCTTCAAGGTGTCTTCATGTTACATTTATTTGCTTCATGAATTCTTTATTACACTAATCAGTCCTGATGTACAAACTCATTAGAAAATGAGCTGGAAATGTAAGATCTGTCAAATTTCAGAGACTTCTGACATGGTTGGACTCAAGGGTCTTTTTGCAGAGAAAGGGGAAAAGGGAGAAAGGAAAGCTAATGAGGAAATGTCAGATAATGTAGAAGTCAATCCATTTTGGGATCAAGTTTTACAAAGTTCAGAGAAAAGAATTGTAATGTTGCCAGGGTAAACATTTAAGACTTTTTTTTCATGTAAATTGTCACGAAGAGGCATTTTCCGGGACCGGTGTTTCTGAATGCTTCTGATTTGGGTTTCTATTGGATTCAGTTGTCCTTTTGATTAAAATAAA
>NW_005841851.1:4600357-4621412 GCF_000455745.1 Alligator sinensis
AAATTGAACTTCTTCAGCCCTGAATATAATCCCTTAATGATATGAAGTTATTAATCAGTTATTGGTGTTTCTGTAGCTTGTTCAGGTCTCAGCTGAGAATGCTGTGCCATTGTGCTAGGCACAGTACAAATACATCCCAGATGATAGTTACCGCCACAAAGACTTTAAGCAGACCAAAGTGGGAAGTGAAAAAGTGGCATGGAGAAGTGACTTGCCCAAGTTAACACAGCTGCTCTGTGGCACAGCCAGGAATAGAATGTAGGTCTCCGGTTCTATTCCAGAATCTAGCCTAGAATCAGACTCCCAGTTCAGGGCCCTATTCACTAGATGACACCAGCTGTGATATGTGTGTTTCTTTTACTGAGCAGCACAGAATGAGGTCTGCTGAACAATTCCCAGGACACCGAAGAACCAGTCCTGCAAAACACATTGAAAATCCTGCTCACTTTTCGCTGCAAATCAGTTCAGGTCTTCCCACAATTTTCAGCATATTGATACTGGAAAAATGATCCCTTGTATTAACATGCTGAGGGATCTCGGACTCTTCAGCCTAAAGAAAAGAAGGCTGAGAGGGGACTGGATTGTGGCTTACCGCTATATCAGAGGCGTACATCAGGGGCTCGGTGAACTACTATTCACCAGGGCGCCCTCAGGGAAAACTAGAAACAATGGCCACAAACTCCTGGAAGATAGTTTCAGGCTGAACATTAGGAAAAACTTCTTTACAACTAGGGTGTCCAGACTATGGAACAAGCTCTCCCCAGAGGTGGTGCAATCATCTACCCTAGAGGTTTCATAGTTTCATAGTTAGGGGTCAGAAGGGACCTAAATAGATCATCTAGTCTGACCCCCCGCCACTGGCCGGAGCACACTCTGGGATCACACGACCCCAGACAGGTGTTCATTCAACCTCTTTTTGAATGTAAGGTCTTCAAGAGAAGACTGGATGGTCACCTGGCTGGGGTTGTCTGACCCCAGATGTCTTTCCTGCTCATGCAGGGGGCTGGACCCGATGATCCTTTGGGGTCCCTTCCAGCCCTGTGATTCTATGAACATGTAGTTTGCCTCCTTGTTTAAGCAAAGAGGCAAGTGGTTTTGTGTGCATTGGCAATTCTGTGCATAGCCGGTTTTACCAACCACAGGTGCATGAAAAAGAAAAAAAATTACCACGATGA
Organism: Alligator sinensis; assembly: GCF_000455745.1. NCBI lineage: Eukaryota > Metazoa > Chordata > Crocodylia > Alligatoridae > Alligator > Alligator sinensis. Next base: position 4,601,533 of record NW_005841851.1, read on the forward strand.
AGTAATTTATTTCATTTGGTTATCAAAAAGCTGAGGACATTGACAGCAAACTGTCACAGAGGCCTTACACTTTCCCAGAAGGAGGAGCAGTTGCTATTTTACTTCTCCTTCCAATTCAACCCAATGCAAATAGAACAGAAGGAGAATTGTTAGATTTAGTCATCAAATCCTCCGTTTTCCTTATCAGTTGGAGCATAGAAGTATCTGTCAATTTGTCTCATTGGCCTTCAAAATATCGAATAACTCAGGCATCAAAGAGGATATTTGTTGGTTATTGCTGCTGCGTACTTGTGAAACTCATTATTTCTGTTGCTTCCAGCCAAGAAAGGGGGAAGGATATTTCGGTCAAGGTGCTGGACCAGGATGCAGGAGCCTAGTTCCAGATTTGTTACACACTTGCTGCATGACCTTGGCCCCATCATTTAATCTCTCTGTCCCTAGCAGTTTCTTACTATGCGTAGGTACAACAATTGGTGCTGCAGAGCTTTACAGTTGGGGCTCCTGTGGCTACTATAGTACATGCCATAGAAGGATTCAACCTGAGGTGACCATTTAGGGGTTACTGCTTGATAATGAAAGAAATGCTCTGTGATGTCAGAAACAGCAGTGGACCTGGAGTGATGCTGGCTCTCTGCCCCAGTTAATGGCAGCACTAGCGCATCTGAGTTTTTAGGACTGGCAGAGGAGCACAGGTGGAATTTGGGAGCAACAGTTACATTGCTTGCTCTCTCTCTTTGATTCTTTGAATTCCCCCAGTGAACAGGACAGAAGCAGCTGTAAATGAGGGATCATCTGGCATAATGGAAGATGTTTCTGCTGGTGTGGCAGCTCGGACCCAGGGAAATAAAAGGGCTTGGTTATATGCCAGTATTTTCTTGCCAACCTGACCCTGCCTGTTTAAGATTCACAGCTGTTTAGGTATCTTTAAAAATACCCGAGGCAATGAAGAGGGACCAATACATGCATGTACATGTGTTTCTTTTGTGTTTACCATCTTTTCTGGAAGGGGTTGTACTCTATTTGTGACCCAAACATCTTCCTGGTATCTAACTCATTAGATTTCCCTGCATGGAGCTGCCAGCTCATTGTTTGGGTGTGTACACCAATGTTTAATTAATTTAGCGATGTGTTTGCATGCAAGAACCTCTACAGTTATAAGAAAAATACCTTTATGTTGCAAGCCACTAATTCTTATCTCTCATCTCAGTGGCTAAAGAAGGGTAGATGACTCCATTAGGCCATCACTAAAGCATGTTTCATTGACTAGGGTTTTGATGCCGAAGAGTAGGACATTGAGTTCAGGCTGTCTTATGGCTCTGTATGACAAGGCTGTAGACTATATTTACTGTCTGGGAATTTTTTTTCCCTAACGTGAGATTAAAAGCAATATGGATCCTGCTGGGAAAGGGCCACATTATTTCTGCTGTCTCCTTGGGACAAATAGCTGATGCTGTGCAAACAGAGGGGAGAGGAGGGGACCTAGTATGTTGGTTGAGTTTTCTTGTTGGAGAGGGCAGACTAAGTTGAAGCTCATCACTGCTATTTGTCAGTTAATAGAACTAGCACCTATGAATAGGGGGAATTTGGACTGTCTATCTGAAGGCAACTGTTCATACTGTATCCCAGAGTATCTTTATTCATTTGGCTTCTCTTCTTTGTCATCAAGATACATTATTCTATAGTCAGAGGTCACAGAGTTAGATGATCTACATGCTTAAAGCTGTTTACTGAGAAAGATAAACCTTGCTAAAACATGTTTCCAAGCCTGTTGTCAGTGAAGAGCTACTTAGAAATTCAGATATATCCCAGCCATGCACAGAACTTTGGGTGGTTTAGAGTCTCGTTTGCCATGCTCTAAGAGCTCAACGGGTTGACTTAATTTGCCAGTTCTCTTTAAACATAAAACAAGAGCACGCTTGCTTTGGGGCCTGCTTTTTTGAGGTCCTGAGCACTCCAGTTCTAGCTGAGGAGAACAGGAGCTGTTGTTGCTCAGCACCTCATAAAAATCAAGCCTGTAGATTTTCTTTGATAAATGAAAAGAAATGCAACTCAGCTAACATGATAAGTTTGCTGGCAAACCGGGAGCAGCAGTGAAAACAAAACCCAAGGCATTCACATAGCCATTAGAGAAGGATTTCAAATCTGGACTCTGGCCTGTTTTAGAATCATTGGTCTCCAGGGACCATATTGCCATTTCTAAGATGCAGTAAGCTGAAGGGCAGCTGCCATCTGCATTCATCCTTTTCACTGCACTTTAAGCACCTTCATCCTAAACTTGCCTGGGATTTATGTCTGCAACTACTCCCATGAAAATCAAGGGGATGGAGGCAGCTAATTTCTCGACGGTTCTTTGGATAAGTATCTGGGATGCAGTTTTGAGGTGAACACATCACCCTCATCAGGGGGTTAGTTGCAGCATTTGTGCATATGGTAACGGGTGATGATTCATCTGAGGGGATTCTTTTAAAATCAGATTAGAAGGTGAAGACTTGTGAAAGGGAAGCGGTATGTTCTGCTTTGCAAACCTGTACTGACCTTGAAAAGGTGTCAAAGAACCAGTACTTCCTTCTTAGTTCTTGTGTTTCTTTCCTTCCTCTTTCTGTCTCTAGCTGCTGTCTTGCCTTTCTAGCAGATAAAACCACACACAAATTCCAGCTCTTTGAAATCCATGGCTAGTCAGGTAAAGTAACTTACCCGTATTTAGTCCTTCAGGTACCTGAATTTGGCTCGTGAGGGAAAATCTAGATTTCTCTGTGTTGTCAGACACATACTTGAGAAGGAAAATAAAAGATTTTAACACTCAGAGATCACAAGAGACACTGAGGATCATTTGGACCAAACCGGCTGTTAACAGACTCTGGTAAGTGGCTAAAGAGTGTTTCCATTTTGTTTAGTGATTGAAAAAGTGGATTTTATATAGTTGGGAAATTCAGATGGATGCTTCTGCACATAGATCTGTTCAAAATCATCCTGAACTGTTTGCTGGATATATCAAGCCACATTTATCACTGTGGTGGTATGTCAGGATTAACTCACCTATTCCACGTGTCTTGTGGCCTCCTTTCAGTGCTAATACATTGATCCACTAGTTGAACTATCCACCTGTGTGCAGTTTGATATTCTTCTTCTTATATCTCATGCTCCCAGTTTTTCTTGCTTGCCAATGAAAAACCATTTGTTGCAGATATCATAGACTCATAGAAAATTAGGCTTGGAAGGGACCTCAGGAGGTCAACTAGTCCAACCCCCTGCTCAAAACAGGACTATCAAAGTGCAATGATTGTTAACCCATTGGTTCATTTGCCTTTCCTGGTGTTTTACATCATTTTCCTAGATGGTCTTGCTTCAAGTCCCAATCTCCTGTGTCTAAGGATACCTGCCTATGTGACTTAACCTGCTGTTCAGTGAATGGTCTTTGTTGCACACTGGATAGCCTCAGATCCTTCAGTGCTTTTCGTGACAGCAGTTGTTGTTTCTTGTCTTAGAATACAGCTGATTGGAATAAATGAGGGAGGGGTTACAAAAATATGAAAGTTTTGCTGAGTTTCCACCAAATTTAATGTTTTGACAAAATTTCATTGAAATTTAGAAATTCAGAAAATTGTATTAGTCCTTTTTTAAGAATTCATATTATTGGGGACCATAAGTTGAAGTATCTGCTCTGCTAAGAACTTCCCTCTTTGAGTTAATTCTTTGAAAAATCTATATTTAACTACACCCAGTGCAGCTACTCAGTCTGAGAGCTCCCAGTTTATCACCTGTCTTCCTCTCTAGATCACACTCTTCTTTGCTTGGACATGCTGTTCCACTGTCTGTCAACTGTCTTTTAGGAATTAGAGATTGTGTATTGTTTTTTGAAACACAAATGCTAAAATTTGCACTGACTGATTGTTCTGGTAAATAAATAAATAAGCAGTTAATTTATTAAACAAATGTTTCTTAGTTAAAGAACATTTCCAGTGGTGTTTTCTGTCAATCTATTCCTATTTTTATTGTTCCAAAGCTGAAAGAAGACTACTGCTGTACTTCTCCGTATGCTTTTCTTCTTTTGAGAAGCTTGGAGACAAATAGTTTCAAAGGGTGGAAGGAAAGTCATATATTTTCATAATATGAAGTACCCATATTGCCTTTCTCAGCAGAGAAACCAAGGGTTGAGTTGGCCAGTTCATACAATATGCATACACATGACTGTTCTGTAAGGTTAGGTATGTTAGAGAGCCAGTCCATGGGAAAGCTTGCATTGCTTCTAACCGTGTGTTGATAAAGAAAGGACTTTGGTCTCCGGCTCTGCCAGGTGGGCACCTCTCACAAACATTAGTTTGCTTTAGGTTGGAAAAAAAAAATCTAACTATATTTTGCTTAATAAATAGTTTGCTCGTGTCACCTCTAATGGGATGCCATGTGACAGCAATTGTTCATATATAAGGAGGTGCCAATCCTGAGAGTTTTCCACTGGCAAAGTTCTTTGAGTGCAGCTAGAAAAGGACTGATCAAACACTGACCTTAGCATTAGGAACATCATTAAGAGTGGCCAAGCAGTTCATCTATAGAATACAATTATATATCTTTGGATATGAAGATATTGTGTGGGGGTATGCATTCACATACAAACAAACAGTGGGTATGTCTACACGTGCATTAATGCGCCATAGTTACTGTACATTAAGTTTAGTACCTGTAATAGCAAGTACTAACTCAATGTACAGTAACATGTACTACTGCAGGGTAGCACCAGCACATGCCTTTTTAGTGACACTAGTCCATAAAGTAGACTAATTCTACTGTGCATTAGCACAGCTTTTGTCATGATGTGCTAATGCATAGTAGAAGTAATCTACTGTGCATTTAGCATCTTGTGTAGACGCGTCCTTTGTGTGTGTGTGTCCATCCTATGGAAATCTGTCACCTAGCCATAACTCTTTCTCTGGCTAAACTACAGTGACTGAAATCATGTAGTTCTACCCAAGGTAACCTTAAATACCTGACTCTCAGGTAGGTTTGACAGTCCACACTGAACCCAGGCTTGTTGCAGGCATGGTGCTAACAGAACCTGAGGTAGCTCGTTAACCCCAGGTATGTCTCCATGAGGGGCAGTCACAGCAATAACTATAGTGTGGACATATGCTTAACAATCTTAACCAGAGCATATCATTTAAAAATGAAGAAAGAGAGTGAGACTGTTCCAACTAGTTGCACTGTATTTAAACAACGTCCTCTCATCCCCAAACCTCTGTTCATAAGGCTGTCAAACTAGGAATGCTGCATCAGCTAAACTAAAATATAGAAAACATTAGTATGAACTTTTATCTCTGGGTTCTGTTTAAAAAGTGTGGTGGTTTTAGTTTATTTTTTATGACAGATCATTTGAATAAAATGAAGCATATAGTGATGAGTTACTATCACAACCAAAGTCCACCAGTTTTTAGAGAAAGAGGCATCCAGAACAGTTGTGACTATGATAGCTTTACCCGAGGGCTTGGGAAGTTAAAGATGCTTGGAACAAAAACCTATTAGAAAAACAAGGGTGAGCGTCTGTGTATAATAGCCATCATGTCACTTGGTAGCTTTGGGCAAAGACTGATGAAGGGCAATGGATTTTACATTTCCTCTTGAAGTGCTTTTTAGCTGCTAAACTCCAGGGCAGCAAACTATTAAACCAGTTTAATATTAAAATGTAACATATAATGCAAACAGTTGATGCCTGCATAGCTTTCCATTAGGATGAGCATCCTTTTTTGAATAAAAAGTAAAATAGACTGATCTGTTTCACTGTTTTGATACCTGCTCTCAGAGGATCTCAGACCACTTTCCATGCACTGATTCACCTACATAATCACCTGCATCCCAGCTCTGAGTTATGTCGTCAGTACTGACTGTGATTCTCAGAGAAATGGCTTTGTTTGAACACAGGACAAGTAAGGACCAGAGTTAGGTGAAAAATGGTTGTCTAATCCTAGGAAAAAATCTGAGATTTACAAAGGTTTTTGTGTTCCGCATTGCTATGGACCTTTCAAAGTGTTTTGTTGTTGTTGGTTGCTTGCTTGCTTGGTTGGGTTTGTTTGTAAAAGAGGGGGGGGGAAAGAGAATGTAGTTAGGACACTCCGGGGTAGTATGGGAGGCCTAGATTCAAGTAATTTCTAGAGCAAGTCTCTGTTCTCATTCCAAACTGACTTCATCGACTTCAGGAGAGGATTATACAAGTCACAATGGGCGCATCTATACACATGCACTTTAATGCACAGTAGCCTATTTTACAGTGCATTAAAGTGTCATATAAAAAACTGTGCTATTACTCTAATGTGCAGTAAAATAGGCTACTGTGTATTAAGCATCAATTAAAAACTGTGCGCATTCATTACTGTGTATTTAGGCAGCCTAATGCACATTTGTTTAGTATGTCACATTGGAGGTACGACAACCTACACCCCTGCAACATTGGAGGTACTGAATTTAACGCACATTGGGAAAAGCACTTTAATGCATGTGTAAATGCTCCCCAAAATTGCTATCCAATTAATTCACATAGGGCACATCTACACATGTGGGGGACTATGCAGTTGTTACTTCACAGTCATTTAGTACTTGCTTAACCAAGTACTAAATGACTGTGTAGTAACTGGTGTTACTGAGCAGTCCCATCGCCACATGGTTACTTTTAGACACTACTGCACAGTAGCATTTCCATCACAGTTAATGCCTAGCAACGCTGTGGCACCATAGCAATGAGCTACGGTGCAGTATCTCACTGTTGCTGTGGCAACACATCTCATGTAGACGCGCCCAGTAAGCATTATATGGTACGGAGTCAAAACACTTTTTGCTCAACAGCTTCTTCCCCTTCCCCTTCCCCCTCTCCCCACCTCACCCCCCCCTTAAGTTAGCTTGAAATAATAAACCTCTTAGATAAACCCTGTACTGGGAGAGTTTGTGTGGCGCAATACTCTTTTAGTACTCTTTTATATCGGATACTCTTTGTAATACTCTTTTATATTGGATATGTTCTTAAATATATCCAAAAATGTCTGTAAGGGACAGATACCATGGTAATCTCTTGGTGTCAGTAATTTTATTGTAGTATTATCATTTGACTCACTCAAGCTGTCCAAGATAAGGTATTTTTAAACCTCTAGACTGAGAAACACTGAGCTGAGCTTACTGGTTTGTACCCAGCAGCATGTTGAAGCAGCTACCTTACATCCATTTTGGGTTGCAGCACACACTGAGCAGGCATGCTCTGCTTTGTTGGGGTGGTCCATAGAGCAGTCTGTTGGTGCAGTGACACTCAAAAGCTCCAGTCTTTATTTAGAAAAGACTCATACAGTTTTTTGGCAGGTTCCATTTTCACACCACAGAAGATGGTGTGAAGATGGTGATAGTTCAGACGATGAGGCAGGACAAACTTAGTTGTGTGTGACACACTGAGCGGGGACTCTGGAGAACTGGATTCTGATCTCTGCTGCAGCCCAGTTCATGTAGCAGGCTCAAATCACTCCACTACTTTTTAGGGTCCTGTGGGGCTTCTAAGCTCTTTGAGGAAGAAACCGTCCCTTACTCTGTGTCTGTAAAGTACCTAACATGATGCTATCCAATTCATTTTGGGGCTCTAGGGACTCACGTGATATGTGGGTGTAATAATCTTAATGAATGATGTTGTAACAAATAGAACAACCAGGCTGAGCAGTTCACATCAACTGATCTGCCCACTGGTGGGAAGCAGCGTGCTTCATTAGAGACCTTGAAAAAAAGGAAAAAAGGTATAAGAAATACTTTGTGAGAAGTTAAAACTGTGTTTTAGTTCCTCAATACCATTTATCTAGGGGAAAATTAGTCACCTGAAAAGCTGCCTTAGCTTTGGAACCACGCTTCCAGAGCTGCTGTTTGTGAGCATGCAGATGATCTGGAGAATGAGTAGGAGCCACCTCCAGTATCAGATATGCCATCCAATTAATCTCAGAAGCCAGAAGGGGGAGGGCAGAACCCAGGAGAGACAGAGCACCATGCAGGTGATAGCAATTGCAGAGAAAGTGGGTCAGATAGGTTCCTGACCTTCTCTTTTAGCAGCTCCTTACAAAGCGGGCACCTACAAACCAGGCTGAAAGCATTTGTTAAAATAAAAAAGTCAAGAGGAGTGAAGGAAGCAAATTATTGGGAACAAACAAAATGTATTATTTTCTTTCCTCAGCTTAACATGTTTGCTTCAGGGCAAATGTTATACTGGGGTGGAGGGGCCAACCAAATTTTGTCTGACTGCAGACAAAATGCAAGGCTAGTCAACAGCTTGTGGGGATGCCCTTGCCCCACTTAATCTACATATAATCAAATGACCTGCAATGACGCACCTCTTTAAAATGGACTTAAGCCTTCTTCACTGGGCACATGTCCCATAAGGTAAGGATGATCAGATCTCTCTGTAGAAGTCTGTAGGCTGGACACCGTTACGCTCACTTTACAGTACCTATACATTGCCTATTGATTCTGAGAGGCAAAGATTTTTGTGGTTGACATCTTTTATTGGGCCAGCCACATGGTCCACAACAAGCCTTTTCTTTCACATATTTCCTGAATCATTATAGCTACAACATCACTCAGCCACTTGTTTTCTGACTTGTTTTTTCTCTACCCTGTAAGCCCATGGTGGACATCTTTCATCATCAGTGCTGGAGTGATTGGCTACTCTAATACTTTGGAGGTACTACAAAGGATAAGTGCTGTCTCTTGGGGTGGGAGAAAGAGGACCTTCATTATTTGGAAACATGTTATTAGTTGTAAAGTCCTTTACAAAGAAGCACCTCATTTAAATGCAACATTATTACTCTGACTTCTCTCATCAAAAAATCATGCTAAAAACTTGAGGATAGAACAGCCTACATGCAATGCCTCTCTTTGTTGTTTAATGTATTTTGCATAATTCCCTAAGTGTGCCAGGGTATATACACCCAGGATGGGGGTAAGTCCTCCTTCCTGAGCGTTGCCATATTCAGGCCCATTTCAATGCTTAGTGAAGTCAATACAAAGACTCCCATTGGAGCAGTGGAATGGAATGAATTCACAACTGGTGAAAGGAAGGTAATAGGTTAGGAGTCTTCAAACAAGATATTGTTGGCATAGATTCATAGATTGTGAGGCTAGAAGTGACCTTGGAAGATCATCAGGTCCAGCCCCCTGCACCAGGCAGGAAAGACAGCTGGGGTCAGGTGACCCCAGCAAGGTGACCGTCCAGTCTCCTCTTGAAGATTTCCAGGGTAGGCGATTGCACCACCTCTGGAGGGAGCTTATTCCACAGTCTAGACACTCTAACTGTGAAGTTTTTCCTAATGTTGAGCCTGAAATGGTCTTACAGGAGCTTGTGGCCATTACTCCTGGTTTTCCCCAAGGGTGCCCTGGTGAAAAGATGTTCACTGAGCCCTTGCTGTATTCCCCTGATGTAGCGGTAAGCCGCTACTAAGTCCCCTCTCAGCCTTTTTTTCAGGCTAAAGAGTCTCCGGTCCCTCAGCCTTTCCTCATATGGCTTGCCATGCAAGTCTCTGATCATACGGGTAGCCCTTCTCTGGACTCTCTCAAGCTTTACCACATCCTTGTTAAAGTGAGGTGCCCAGAACTGGACACAGTACTCCAGCTGTGGTCTTACCAATGCCAAGTACAAAATTACTAACCAAATCATTTGTTTCCCTTACATTGTGATAGAGGTGGTTTTATAGTCTCTTTTTTTCCTTTTAAATTTGAGGGTATTTTCTCACCTGGGTGTTCTCCAGCTTCGTTCATTCATTCATTCATTCATTTCTACTGTGACAGGTGATACCACCCAGCACACCTGCTATGTAGAGCATGAGGGAATCTTGAGTAAGGGGAAGTACCGTGCAATTTGAAAAAAAGTCAAATCCAAATCTTGATGTTTTTTAAAGGACTCATTTAAAAGGTCCACACACAAACTAGATGAACTGTGCTGGTCATGTTCAGGAAAATAAGGGGTTAAGATAAACCCTTGAGGATTTCCATCTGTGGTTGAGAGAAGTTAGGGATTCCAGTTATCATAGCAAGACACTCAAGCATCCTTTCTAGAGGCCTAGCATTAATTTAATATATTTCTGTTGTAAGAAAAAAGAACGAGCAAACTGTGCACATCCCATGAAAGAGCCTTATATACAATGGAAAGATTTGCCATCATCCCTAACTAATAATGTGCAGATGTCAACAGGTTAATTGACTTGAATAGTTCATAAATTGTCCATGGCCTTATCCAGGCCTTAAGTTATTCACTTACACTTTTTGACCAGGCTCATGGCAGTTCAGTTTTTGTTTTTGCAGCTGAAATCCTGAAATGCAGAAGCCTGTAAAGATGAAAAAAGTAATCAAAGTACTCATTATTACCTTTCTCTATCACAGTTGCTGATTTTGGAGTCTTGCAGGTCAGTTTTGTGTTGAAGGAGAAATTGTTGGTGTGGATTTTGTGTGTTCTCACTTATTTATTTACTTTACATGCCCTGGCCTGTAGAAAATGTGGTTCCAGATTGCCTGAATGTAATTTTCTTCTTTCAGCTTGAACATTAGTCATTGGTTCTCAGGTCACTCATGGTTCAGCTACACCAAGTACTGATTCTAATTAGAGAAATCAAATAAACTCTGCTGCTGTTTGCAACAGCTTCCCAAAACAAAACAGCATCACAAAACAAATAATACAGCATTCCTGACTGAGCCCTACTTGCAGGCTAAGAATTTTTAGGATGATGTGTAATAGCACCATCTAGTGACTCCCTCCATAGCAGCATAAAATTCAAGGCAGCTAACAAGTTCAGGAAAAGGGTAAGAACTAGTTTTAATATTATACCAGCCACATTTTTTCAGGTGTGAATATTCTATCAAAGGAAGTGTTTGTGCTATAATATGGGCATCTCTGGCACCACAAATGCACACGTTATAAGCAAGCAGACCCCATTCATTCTGTTGGTGGCCTTGACTCAGCTGTGTCTGTTGGATTACACAGCCATCTCCACTCTTAGCTCAGGGAAAAACATGTGCTTTTACTTTTTGGCTCAGCTGCAGCTCAGCGCTCTCATCAACACAAAAGAATTCTGCATTTGCAGCAATTTTTTTCAGCTCATTGAATCTTCCAGCTACATTATGGTGGAATCAGAGAATGAAAGATGTGCCATAGTTAACACGAGGTATCTTTAAATGGTTTTGCCTGTCCCAATAGAGCTCTATGCGGGCAAATGGCACCAGCGTTCAAGACCTTCACACACTCTGGGGCATGGGCTGTTTCTAACGTTTGTATGCATACAGCATCTGGCACAGTAGGGTCTTGAGTTCTCACTAGGGCACCTAGACACTATGGTAGTACAAGTAATAAATAACAGGCTCGGTGCTCGTTTGCTTCTGAATCAGTGAAGGATAGGAAGTTAATAGAGGCATCCTGCATTACTATGCAATCTATTCAGCTTTCCTGGACCACACTTTGTTGTGATGCTTGAATCTTGAGAGTGAAAGGAGATGGCTCCTCTTCCTGGAAACCTTGCACAAAGGCATAAATGTCCACTTTTAGTTAGTTTGACTGCAGTGTGGACTGGCAAAGAACATGGCTTGGAATGTGCTGCTATGTGTAGTGGTGGTGCCTGGTGGGGTGTGTGGCTTCTGAGCTTACACAAGGCACTTTGAGCCTTGTATGTAGCTTCTGAGCTTACACAAGGCACTTTGAGCCTCATCTGATCCCAGCTGAGAAAGATCTGAAAAGCCTTTTATTGACTTCAGTGAGCACTGAGTGGCGTCTGTCATTTTCAGCTCTCCTCACCTGTAAAATGGGCATAATCTCACCCCTTCTGGTAGGTACCAGGCACCATAAAAGCTCCAAAACTGCAGTGTGCAGAGAAAAGGAGGTGGGAAAATAAACATCTCAACTGGGTCATAAAAATTAGCAATATAAAACCTCTCAAATGTATCCTACAAGAATAAAATCCCAGCAATATAGCAATACAAAAAGCAGACTGACACAAACTTGGCAACAAATAATTTCTTACCATAAACTGATCTTGGCACTGACTGGAACTTCTCCATATTTAGAAAGCATTAAGGATACACTGAAACAGTTCTGTTGCAATAAATATACTACTGGAATAACTACTGATGTTACTACAAAGGGAAATCTACTTTCCTTACCAATTCTCAACATTTAAGTTTCAGAGTCCATAGTCTTTTGGACTCGAGGGGAATTTTATTTAAACGTTATTTCCTTTTTTTTTCACTACAAGGCTAATAAATAATGAAATAAAAAACGAGCAAAGGCTTCTGCCCCACTCTGTTCCAACAATAAAAGGAGTGTATGTCACTCTTTTCTTAGATCACAATGAATTCCTAGCAGTAAAATACCTTGTTCACAACACTGCTTTCTTTAGTTTTTACCTGTATAAGTTATGTGGAGATAGATATGTCTCTACAGGCTGTCTGACTATCTGGGAAACTGTCTATTGTTCCTGATCTTTACTGAAGGTTTGTTGTTCTAGGTTTTTATGAGGTTGACTTCTGATGTTGTATATGGGTTACTCTAGTTGTGACTGAAAATTGAACCTTTGGTTTTTCTAACATGAACATATGGACCCTGCTTCAGGAACATCTAGGAAGCATTTATGCATGTGCTTAAATCAACTTCAGGAACACTTACGTGCATGCTTAATTTTGAGCAGCCTGTATTTAAGTACCAATGGGATTGATGCTCATGCTTATGCTTCCTTGAATGGAGACTACAGTGAAGTAAGTCAAGGAGCCTCCCTTCATTTACAAAAGCAGGGCCCAGGTTTGTCCATAGAGATGATGGTTCCAGCGTTCCTAGTAGGATTCCAACAAGCATCCATCTAATTCCTTGTTTAGCCCTGCCTACTCCAAGTCATACTGGCATTGGTATGGCCCTTACTTGGGGCATGGTCTCTGTGCTGGCTTTATTTGCAAAGAGACATTTCTCTTAGATGAGTACACTTTTTTCCCCTCCCCTCTTTTCCTCTTCTTTCCACCTCCCTCCCTCCTCCTTAGTCCTTGACAGAGGCGCAAACACTCTTAAATGAGAGATAGTGGCTTCCATCCAGTGGAGCCCTGGTTAATCACCGAGCATCGTGGGAAAAGCACAAGATGAGGGCCGAGAAACAGTCCATTGTCTGGGCAAGATTAAAGCCCCAAAAGCCGTATTGTCTAGCGAGGGGATAAATCTTCCTGCTGTCACTCAAGCACTGAATTAAATTCCCCTTCATTTCTAAAGGGGCTTATCTGTACTGAATAGGCTGTTGCGCCACAAGCGTAAGGGAACGTATTAAGTGAGCTCCTGTCTTGGGCACCTTCACAAATAGACGAAAAACAGGAGTAAATCTGGAAGGAGGGGCGAAGGGGGGGGGGGAGTGCTTTGGACTTGGGAAGGACGTGGAAGCATGTTCATTGTTGTAGCAGATTGTTATTTCAAAATGAGGTAAATGCAATGGCCATTTTGCTCAACTATCCAGTTTTGTCTCCATTAAAATAAATATTGGGTGAGGAACTGAGGGGGAATCCTTTGGCATAAGAATGGGTTGGGTGGATGGTGGTGCCTGTGCAAGCTCTGAGAGCTCCAAAGCAGAGGTGTAATTCCTTCACTGGACGGTATAGGGAAAATGGAGCCTGCCTTGCACTGATACCAGGGTATGGACTAGATGTTCTACCAGAGGCCCTACCCCACTTCCATTGTCCTGAAGTGAGAGCCAGCCAGCAAAGCCTGGTATTTGCCTTTCCCATGTGTTTATTTTGTTTTCGTGCCTCAGTGAGTCCTAAAGGAAGTGTCAGCTGCAACCCATGCTAGGCAAACATTGCCTGGGTTGTGTGACAGAGCTAGAGTGACACACTTGCCTGGCGCTTGAGCTGGCTTGTTCTTGAAGGTCTCTATTGTGCACTGGGGCAGGGTTCAAAGACACAGCTCCAGTGAGAGTTGTGGGAGGAGTGTTTTAGACAAGCTCAGCACCTCAAGGAGCCCTAACAGTGCACTGCCACTGCCACTCCTCCAGTTCCTTCTCCTAGTTCTCTGCAAGGGTATTTCTGGTCAGTGTGGGACAGAAGAAGGCAGAGTCATGGGCTCTCCAGATTCTCTCAGCCTTGTCCTCTTTCCTCTGGGCTGTGCCTGACTTCTGCAAGTGTATGAAAGGGAAGGGGTTTCTGCAGACATTCCTACAAAAAGCAGACCCAGTCCAGCCCAAAGAATGCAAAATCCCACAGGGAGATGCCCCAGTAGGCAATGGGTGTTCTGCACTATTGTTTCCTTGAATCAAAGAAGTGATGGCAAATGTGGGACATGAGAGAGTGTTTGGGTTAGGTCTCTAGTTTGAAAACTGAGCCTGGTGTATGAGAACAGGCGGTCCCAAATTGCTCTCCAAATTGCACTCCTTCGGGTCTTAACAGCCCTTGGAATTAAGGAGACACGGAAAGAGGCTCCCTTCCCCGTTCCACGGGCAGATGGTCCTGGCTCACTAGCAGACTTGTCATTCAAGCTTGTGTTTCGTGTCTGACAAACTGGCTGAATGCAGCTTAAAAAAGGTGAAAATGTGTTGTACGTTACCTGTGGCCCCTTGTAGCATGTTTCCATATTATGATAATGGCATTAAACCAGTGTTTCATTTTTGAAGCTATGAGGTCTGATCTTATTCCCTGGAGGCTGAATTGGGGGTAACTTCACTGTAAGTCCTGTCTAAACAAGATCAGGCTCAGCCACAGTATTTATTCTTTCACGGTTTTTTTGTCCTTGATAACAACCAACATGTTGCAGGTATTTCTGTTCTTTGACTTCTGTTGGCAGTACAGATAGTATAAATGCCTATAAGGTTGAGTGCATCTAAAGAAAGCCTCTCTTGCAATTAAAGGTTAGCTATTAAGTATTTTTTTTAATTAAAGTATATTACCAATAATGTATACTGTTTGAACGTCAAAGGACAGAGATATTTATATGTCTCTCTCTACAATATTGTTATAACTATATAAACTATGGACTTACTCTCTGAGAATTAGGATTTGCATTTAGAAACCAGCTGATTATACTTTGTCCCTTGGTTTTAGCACATTGGATTAAAAGGACACTGCATTTAGGACTTGGTACGTTTTGGTAAGTGCTAAACAGGATTTTCTGCATCTCATGTGAAGTTTCCTCTTGTTGATGGGGTTTAATGCTCTCTTGTACAAATCTCTGGCTGTGCAAATACCTCCAATCTCTCCTTTTAACAACCCAAACCACTGCTTAAACAAGTGGGTTTACACCTGCTTACCAGATTAATTTAATTAGCCAAAAATAGAGTGAAAGAACTGGCTTGAAAACAATAGCCTGTAAAGAATACTTCTCCCCACTCCGCCCCACCTCATTGAATGTGATGTTCTAGGGGAAACAGGCTTGAATGTTATTGCTTTTCAGTTTAATAGTATGTCTCTCCAGTTTCTTGTTTTTATAAACCAGTTTGAGGATATGCACTGGATTGAAACAATATGTTTTGGGGCTTTGTATGCAAAATAATAATAACCAACTTGCTCCGTTTTTCTGCCAGTTTGATAATCCAGCCCTGTGACCCTTGGGTAGATAAACTCATTTGCTATCCAATTTAATTTCTGCCTAAATAAAGATGCAAGAATTAGGATTCTTCTAACCCGGGACTTCATAGAACTAGTTATACGTGTATAGAGGAGTTATTCACAGGAGCTACGGAGATGGGAATTCTGGATTGGGAGCATTTTATATCCACTTCACATGCACACATTGACTGCAAAAGTGCAGGGTAATGGAGATCAAGAGGAAAACAGCTACTTCCCTCCTGTTGATAGCACCTGCCCAATGAGATTTGGGCTGTAGATAGATAGAGGTTGTTACTGGTGCCACTGATGGGAGCTGGGTGGGAAACTATTCTCTCATGTGTGAATTTCTGACATTCTAAAAATGTTCTCAGTTTAAAATTGGGATAACATTTGTAATCTAAAATTTATAAACTGAACAGCCAAAAAGACTGAATATGAAATATTTTGTTTAATTTTGAAATGTTTCATTTCAGTTTTTCAACCTCCTTTTATTTTATTTTTTATATAAATATATTTAAACTTCAGGGGGAAAAAGTCTTTTTAAAGCAAACATCTGGAAGTTCCTGCTCTGTAATGTCACAGCATCCATCTTTGAATTTATCTCCCCAGTTTTTTTCAAAGTGTGAAATTCATCAAAACAGATCGGCCCACGGTTCCTAAAAAGGCGTGTTTTGACAAATTGGCATTTCAAACCAAGCACCTGCTTTGCCAAAAACATTGTGAGCAGCTCTGTCTCTGACCGGCTGCGCATCTTCCCCCTCTCTGAATATCTGCAGGCCCCCGTTTTTGTTTTTTTTTAAATAAATGGGTGTTCATTTCCTGAAGCTGTTTTTAGTTTAAGACTATGTGAATTAACTGGTTAACTCAGATCACTGGCTGACCTGATTAGAAACAAAACATGTCAGGAAATTCAGCAATTCTTTGGATGAGGTTGCAAACATTTCTTGAAAACATGCACAGCTAGTTCTATTAATTCAGTATGAAGTGGTTATAAAAATAATTAAGGTGATTTGGAAATATGCAGGATTGGATGTTTATTCAGAAAACACTGGATGATATTAATTTAGTTGGAAATCACTTGTTTTCCTATTCAGTTGAGATATTACTCAGTTCAGTTCATTTCCCCCCTTGTATTAATTCTGAAATCTCTTGGAAGAAGAACAAGGTCTAAGTAAAGCACCTTCTGAAGCTCACACAATACTACTTTAAAGTCATTTTTATTTAAAAAAATAATAATAACAAGCAAACAAACTTGTTAGCCCATAGGATGCTTCTGTCCTGTGGCTTAATGGCACAAGTCTTTATACATCCAAATCCAGCAGCTTTCAATAACAAAAGATGAAATTCACAAAACAAATTGCTTCTCTCTTCATAAGTCACGCACTCATATGCCAGGGTAAAGATGTGTTGATAACATTAAAATAGTTTGGTCGCCAATGAATTGTAAATTCCCACCGAGTCTCAAGCCTGGTGGTTGTGCTGAGAACAGCATGGTATTGGACACAGAATGCATTCAGATTGTGGTATTCACTGCTTCATTTTTTATAATATTTTTAGGATAACAGCTCAGAAACACCACTGTGAAATTTTGGTAGGCAGCTTCAAGAAAATAGAGCAAAATATGTGGAGGCAATTTAATGAACGTTGTTGGTTCTTTACAACTGTAACGATGTAAATATGATCACTCCTCTTTGTGACTTTTTGGGGGGAGGCACAGGGGGAGTCAATGTGAATTTCAGGTTGAGAAAAGGGGCCAGTTTTGCAGCAAAGTGCTGCTGTGTATCCACAGAGAGGGTACGTATGGTATGAGGAATGGCTGCCAGTGCTTCACCCATAGTGCTCCAGCAACAAGCCCTCTAGGGACAAGAAAATATTCTAACTTCCATGAAATCCGTAGGCCCTTCCACTGCAATTCATATCAAAGAGGGAAGTGGGATACCAGGGTATCCAGATAATCCATCTATCCACTAAGAACAGAGACCACCACACTTATGCCACAAACCACTAAAGACTCATCAGAATCCAACATCCTACTGGGAGCATTTACTCCTCAGTGAACACATTAGAGCTATTTAGATATGCATGTGTCACAGTGCTGTGATATAAAAGTCCAATGTTTTGAAGCATGCTGCAGTATATCCCTGTGACCGGCTCCTATAGTGGCCTTAAATTCAAAGGGCAAAGCCTGGTACAAAGTCAGTGTCATTCCATCCTGACTGACTTGTAGGTACCTTTTTGCTATGACAAGTGTTGTATAGGAAGGAAAATAGTATCTAAAGAAAAAAAAATGTTGTGTTGATTCTGAAGGGTCTCCAAGAGACCAGCTTAATCACATCTGTTGGTCATCTGACACACTCTGAACCCAAACCAATATGCAAATGAGAAGAGCAGTAATAGAGGGCTTGCAGTGCCAGTTTTGGTAAATGCCTCCCTCGTTTCACTGAATTTGTAGGAGATCATTCAGCTGACCTTCTGCAATTAGAGCTCCTGAGAGTTACTGCAATGCACTGACTTAAAAAGAGGGTGAAAAAAACAAACCCAGAGTTCTTCACTTGGATCTGGGTGCTTTAGCTGGATCCCAAGGGGTTAACAAACAAATGGCCTGATTTGCTTTGTTCACTGGAAATCTAATCAGATGTTAACCTACAGTCTATATCCAAGCAATCCTTTCCTTATGATAGTGATTAGTATTACACTCAGAATGAATAGACCAACGAAAGATTCCTATGGTAACCTTCAAAATGCATTCCATCGGCAGGCTCTGCCTACTCACAATAATTACATTCTTAACTTGTCTAACAAACGGCATGCTAATTAGCTGCTTAACCAGCCTCAGCTCATTATTACTAAGGTTGGGCAGGCCTGAGTAAAGTGACCCAGACAGAAAAAAGCTCACTTAAAAATAATAGTAATAATAATCCATTTGTCGGGTTTGTCATGTGGATCCAGTTTCCTCAATTATGACTGCACTTTCTCTTTTGCAGACTCATCATTTTGCCAGCCAGTGCCACCCTAAATTAACCCACTAGAATGTAGCATGAATCAGCTTCTTCCAGGATATGTTAGTTTATGCTTTAGTTTAGCATTTGTTCATCTGGATAGCTAGCCACTAGTCCATCATCAGAGACTGCTCATGGCTCTTTCCAGAGACACTAGCGCATCAGCACTAATTACCCTCAGCGAATAGGTCAGTGCTTGAACCAGAAGTTGTAGCTGTAGTTCCCTTCCCAACCCAGTTAAGCCACAATGGGGCTTTCTTTCTATCTCCACTTAGGGTTAACTGACATGGGTGTTTGTACATGTAGGTTCTTTATTCTTTTTAGGAGTCTGAAGCCTTTTGGCTGCTCCAGGTATCATGAGAATGTGCTCAAACAGGGTTTGGTGTTAGTTTCTCAAGGTGGCAATCATTAGCTTTATTTAAGAGATCCCTTTGCATTTTTTTGGATGGGATTGGCTTGTTTGGTAGCACATCTGGATTAAATAAAAACAAAACCAAAAAATCTTGGAGAGGGACAGTGACAAAAGGATAAAGGGCCTTTAAATCCTCCAGGTCTTTTGTTCAAACCCAGACCTAGCCATTACAAGATCACTAACATCTGATGGCCAAATAGTGGCCTTCTTCTTAGCTTGATGCATGTTTATCACTGACTCTCTAGCCTCAAGGCTTGTTTGTTCTCAGGTGCATAGGTTTAACTGAGGCAGTTTTCAACAGACTTATTTAAAGACTCTTTATTTCAATATAAACTGGGTTTATTTAGGTTTAGTTGAACATGGTTTTAGCAGCAAGTAAATTAGTTTAACTAAACCAGCGCCAGTCAGTGTGTAGGCGAGGCTTAAGCCAAGAAGGTAAGCCATGAAAAGGTTCAAGGAAACTGAGCTTCCCGCTTACTTCAGGTGTTTCAGTATCCTGAGAAGGTTTCTGCTGCTGCTGACTTATGTATAACCTCCTCTCTAGAGCTTCAGTGTCATTTTTGGACCAGCAAGCAGTGTCAGAAGTTGCTATTCAGTATTCCCCTCTAGCTTCTAGGATGTGACCCCATTCATTGCCTCACATCCACCTTGATTGTCTTTCATTTTGTGTTCTCCATAAGCAGTTCAAGTCTGTGGCCCTGTTGCTGTTGCTTTAGTGGGCTCTGCCCACTACCTGAGGATTTAAGCAAGTCAGCTTGGTGTATCAGTGTGGGAACCTCTTTAAATATATATGCCTTTTGTCCATTCTACGCATCTTGGTACAGTTGGCATGCTCAGAGAGGCAAACCGAACATCACCTTATGTTTCATCAGCTGTGTTTACTCCCACTGTTTGCTCACAAAATGTTAAAT
>NW_005841851.1:4621422-4625926 GCF_000455745.1 Alligator sinensis
ATGAGTGCATTGGGGAAACGGCATTCATGGTTCATGCTTTCAGGGTTTTTCACCCTAGCTAGGAGAATCTAAACTGGTCTGAGTTTAGGCAGAACTCCCCTTGACTTCTGATCCTCTGTGGGAATCCTGCCGGAGTGAGGGCTGCAAGACTAACGAATGCAAAACTGGGGCCTCTGTACCCAGGTTAGTCGACAGTAGCTTGTATGGTTAATAAGAGATTACAAAGGTGAGGGTTTTTAAAACCCTTTTTATAGTTCTTTAGTGTCAATCTGCAAAGCTAATCCTAATGTAAACAGCGGAATAATACAAGTACAGTTACATGCCACTTGTGATATTGCAAAGCTGCGCAATGGTAAAGTTTTCTCCAAATACCATCTGTCCAGCTTTTATTTCCATAAACCAGCTGGAAATGCGAGCCCTCTTACCATGATTTCAAATATTGATTTGTCTAGTCTACATCAAAACATTACTTTAACATATTAAACATAGCATGTTTATTTTTGGTTTTCACGCCTCCTAGCTTTCTAACACCTTCCTATACTGTTTTATTTTACTGCTAATTTATTTTCTCCTCACCTGCGTGTTTATGGTTTATTCTTATGCTATTAAAAACTAAACCTTAAGGAGCAAAAGATGGCTAAGCATCCTGTTGCCAACACAGTGATTGTTGTTCCTTTTTGTAAATGCTCATACAGAACCACAGGCCACAGCAGACTACAAAAATCCCAGTCGACCGGGTACTTATGTGTGTTACTAGATAACCTTAAAATGAATTTTGTGCTACAGAATAGGGCTGGTTGCATAGTCCATTGCTTATAACTGGATTTCTCTTCTCCTCTCTCTAACAATAGTGACTTTCTTTATCCTTATCTAATCCTGTTTATCAGTAGAATACAAATGCATTTGCCATAGTTAGAATAAAATATTGGGTTTTTCTTCTCTCTCTCCCCCTCCTTGAAAAATTTGGCAAACTTTCTCGAAGTCAGTAAAATCCAAAAATGTTTTTTATCCCCATGTGTTGGGGTTTTTATTGTTTGTTTTTAATTGCTTATTCATACCGTTCTTTGTAAGGATGGGGTTGCAAAAGGGCTGTGTTCAGCTCTCTAGACAGATGTTAAAATGATTAGGATTTGCTAAGTTTCAAGAAGTCAAACATCTTTTAATAACCTTGTAAGTGCTCAGTGTTCTCGGTATTCCCATGTGCAATGGCTATTCATGAACCACAAAATATTAGTACAGGGACTGTGCCAGACAATTAACTGAGGAGTGATTAAGTGATGAATACATAGTTTGGTTATAAACTTATTTTTTCAGTATAATGTCTGATTTTTATCATGCTAAATATAGCTGTTTTTTGGCTCAACTAGAGAAGTTAACTAGAGATGAGTGAGTGCCTCAGAATTTTCACAAATATTCAATGGAATTTAAAAAAATAATTTGATTGGATGGTATTTATGTCCCTTGGTGTTTTAAATTTTCATGAATATCATAAAAAATGAGCTTTCTGACAAGTGAAATTGTGTTTATGGATTGCTTAGGAATTATACTTGCAGAATTCAGATTCAAATATTGAACTAAAAAAAACAAACAAGAATTTACACTTGAATCTTGAGTTTTATATTCCTCCAGTTGGGAAACAAAAGTGATAACATATGAACTATGATTCCATCCGGAACTGAACAATAGAGCTCAGATTTCAGATCTTGTTCGCAAGCACTTAGTCCCTGAAACAATCCAGTCTACAAGTTGAGAACTAATTTGGTAAATCAATTACAAAAATTGTCAACTGCTTGTAGGTAATTCACTAACAGAAAATGGCTAAATGTGTTGAATAAATTACTGTATATGAATGATTTAGTCAAATTTAATTGCAGCAGCTGTATATTACAGGGGAAAAGAGGGAAAAATCCTTAAAATTGAAGTAACTTTGCCCCTATTACCACTTGAATAATGAATATATCCATTTAACTGCTGAAGTTTCTGGGTCAGAAATAACTGGAGAGCTTCATTATATAGGGATTATTTATTGATCACTCAAAAGTGATAAGAGCTATCACTGCAGTTTGAGGAAATGTGGATGACTGTATATCCTCTTTAAGTTTGGGCTAAAACAAAAGCTCAGGTGCCATAATGAGAGGTCTCTAAAAAGATCAGGATAGATCACAAGGGGCGCACCTACATGAGACATTTACTGTGGAGTAGACTAATTAGCTGCACAGTAAACATCTCATGTCTACATGTGCAGCCCCATTAGCTTGAGGGAAATTAATTAACTCTGCAGCCAAGTAGTACTTGTAAATACAAACTAACACCCCTTCCCCTGCTCAAACTTACTGCTGGCTGCTACTGTGGACTACATATCCCAGAGGCACCTGGAAGCAGGAAGAGGAAGTGATGAGTAATCCTGCAGAGTCTTGCTCCTGTAATTCTGGGCTGCAACCTCCAGAGACTGTGAGGGAAGCAGGAAGAAGAAGTGAACACACAGTCAGAGAGCTTTGTTCTAGTGTCCCCCCAGCTTCTGGCCTGAGCCACTGCAGGCATGTGGCTGCAATACCTGAATGAAAGGTAAATGTCTGTTCACTTCTGTTTCCATTTAATGTGTACAGTTTAGACTAACGTGCAAAGACTGAATCAATTCAGCCTCAGGCTTTTTGACTGTCTGTACTTAGCCCAGATGCTTAAATTCATCACCCTCTACTCTGACGGAATTTCTAGTCTGCTGATACAGGTTTGTTTGAGTGTGGAGGTGGTCTGAGAAGATTGAATAAGGAAAGGTGGTAATTTGTATGGGAAAGTTTTACTTTTCCAAGGGTTTGCTAGAGAGCTTTGTGGTGTACCATTGAGAACAACATAATAAACTGGAGGAAAAAACAGATCAAACAGATAGGCCCAGAAATCTTGATGGGTCTGTCTACATCCTATCTTCAGAGCTCTCAGAGAAGAATATGCTCAGGCACAGCCTTCCTACTCGCATATCCTACCCAAGAACATAGCAATAATGCTGCTGTGGGGGGCAACCTTTCTGCCTGCTCCCAAGCTTGCCAGAGAGCTATCTCAAGAATGGCTGTTTCCCTGCTGCATCCCTGGTTTTGGTGTACATAATTGGGAGGGGGTGGGTAGGGACTGCTCAAATATGTCCCTTTCTGTTTAGGTCAGGTTTCCTTTATAGCTAGGGACAGAAATTACACACAAACCAGTATAAGTGATCAGACCAGTTCAAATTTGTAACACAACAGAAGTTCAGTGCACATAAACTGCTTTCAAAATGGTTGAAACTGGTTTAAGATAAATCTGGATGGATGCAGTATCAGAATTAACTGATTTAGGTTAACTTGAATCTGGAGGGGATCTGGGACTGATTTAACTCACAGTCCCGCAGCATCCCAGGATACTTTGCGCCTCCCCCACAAATTCCCCCTTGCAGGGTGGTTGGCTTAGCTTTGGCCCAAGCTATGTGCTTCAGCGGTGCAAGGAGGCATGCTCCAGCACCACCCCCAGCTTCTGGCCTGGGCCACTGCAGGCCTGTGGCTGCATTTCCAGACTCAAAAGTGAATGTCTGTCTGCTCACTTGCTTATCAGTTCAACCTACACAGCTTAGACTGCCCTGCAAAGATTGAATTGATTCAGCTTCAGGCTTTTTGACTGTCTGTACTTAGCCTATGAGACTAGTTATTTTCAGTGCCCAGTTCAACATACTTTTAAAAGGCCCCATTTTGAAGAGATGGTTGAGTAAGCCCACTTTGTAAATTGTGTTTCTGCTCCCTCTCTGATTGGGTCCCCAAACATAACTGGTCATTTTGGAAGATCTTAGCCTTAGACTTCATCTTTTTTTGTCTCCATGGGTAGACCGTGAGCTGTGATGAGAACCCAGGCAGCCTTTTGCCCTAACCTCACACTTGACCTTTTTGTTAAGTGTGAGGAAGTTTACTTGCTTTTTTTTGTTTGTTTGAAGAGGCTATGATTCTTATGCTTCAGGTTGGTATGGGAAGTGGAAATACTGGGCCAGAGCCTGTCTGTGTGGTATTTACTTCTGGTTCAAACCCAGTAAATGTCCGAGATCTCTCCCAATGAGGGTCCCAAATGAAAGAGGTTGTAGGCTATTCATCTGAGACTCAGATAAGCCCCCACACTTCTTAGGGGCTTTTCTGAATGGAACCTCCAATGCCGCAAAGGTTTGCCCCTGCTAATGCAGTCTGGAAATGTCAGAGATTTTGAAGCTGATTGTATTAGTGCATCTCCCCAATTTGTACAATACTATGAATGAACAGGGAAGAAATATTAAAATGCAGCTTTTGAGGTCTCTGTGAAAGATTCTTATTATCCTTCCCCAGATGGCACCAGCTGTACTCCTGGACCAATACTAAATGACTGTAGCTTGTGCCAAATATGTACTTGAGTGGGTTGTACATGCCCTTTACAAATAGAAGTTGAATGTTAATAGATACCGAATGAAACCCACTGCCAAACCAAACAGAGCCCCTGGATATATACAGGGCATGTAGGG
>NW_005841851.1:4625957-4629758 GCF_000455745.1 Alligator sinensis
CGCTTGCTGCAGAATGCATGCAAAGGATTTCAGAGAGTTGGTGGATTTAATGTAGTCGTTACTAATTCTCAGTATGCTAATAGCTCCATGAAGATGCAGGCAGAAGAATGAATAAAGGTTAAAGACTGCTGCACTGATATCATGTAAATTCAGGATAGGGTCAACGTACGGTGTTGTAAACAACATCACATCTAGGAGTACATGGAGTTCTGATCCTTTCAGGTATTTGAGCCTTTGTCTGCTGATATAACGCTTGCCTGTCAGCCCCACGGTCAGAGGCCTAATCTTTTTTTCTTCACTTGCTGAAAAGGTCCCAGCGCCACATCGGGGCAACATACTGGCTGCCTATTCTCCTTCCCTATGGAACGCAATCACTGGACAACTCTGCTATAATTCACTCCCTGGCCAGCCCTTTGAAAAGGTGGGCTGCCTCAGTGCTGTTAGCCCAGCAAGATAAATCATGTACTCGAAATTAACTTCCATTGAAAGGAAGGGGTGGAAGAAAAGCCGACTGGTCAGGCGGAGCATGCTAAAGAAAAGATGACTAGAGTTGATAAATGTCATTGCGGATAATTTGGGGGCTGTGATTAAGATCTTATCTAGGTAGGAAGTAAATAGAAAAGACTTAATAAAAGTCCTACCCGGGGATCCATGCTTATGAACTTGTGGAGTTTTAATTTTTTTAAGTGAATATAGAAGAGAATACCAGAAAGGTCTTCATTAAAGGGAAAGTTGTATTCGGGGTGTTGCCTGTAGAGATTTAAAAAGCCCCTGGGTGAAACAGGGCAGCTTCTTTTCTTTCTTTCTATTTCTCTCACCCCCTTTTTTCACAGCATGGACTAGAAACATTTTTGTCTAAAAATTCTCCCCCAAAAGTTAAAGAGCAGACAATCTAGGAAAAAAATTGATGAGGATTCCTGGGTAATGATCATCTGTTTTCTCTCTCTCTCTTTCTCTCTCTCTCTCTTTTTTTAATGAATGGGCTTTACTGCCATAAAATTCTCTACAAATAAAATGTAACCTTATCCCCTATATGTAGGGGAGAGAATGCAGATGCCTGTTTGTCCATAAATACACATGCTGCTTTCTCAGAAGGCATAACTCCCTCCTTTTTTTATTATTACACTGGGCAGATTTTACTTTTATTTTATTATTATTATTTGACTCTTTGCAACCAATTACTTCAGCAACCTGGAAGCAATGAGCAGAAAGCTGCAGTAAACTTGGTTAACATCTGCGCGATTGAGTGACAGGGATCTGAATCCCAGTGTGAATTTTTTGTGATGGCATAGAGGGCCTCCCCTCCTCCCACCCTCTGTACTTGGCTGGTATTACTGTATGAACTGCATTTACAACGCAGAATGAGCACAGACAATCCTTAACAGCTGTACAGCTGTTTTCTGTGTAGAGACTTCTGTTAGCTAATGAGAATGTTTAAAATTTTATTGAAGAGTGTATCCTGTGATCTATAACCTACCTAATCCAAATCTCTCAGGGATACTGGACTGCTGGAGATTTCCAGAACTCTTGTAATGCCAGCTCCTAAATTACCCCAGTTTCTTATTCACTTCCTCCTTTCTCTTTTTTTAATTCCTCCTTGCATAGGTAATAATATCAATTTTTCATAATGTTATATATGATATTTCATAATATTATGAAAGCTAGATAAACATTATGTATTATATTTAAAGAAGCAAGAACATGCAGTAAAATCAAGCAGGTAAGAACACACTATCTTGGTTTGTGGTAGAGCATTTTATTATTCCCTAGGTTGAATGGAATTCAGTCGAGTAGGTTTGAGATGGGAAAACACATTGGGTGCAGTTACATTTCAATCCCTTGTCTACCTCAATGCAGTATCTGTTGGTTTGCAGACCAACAGAGAAACATGGAAAATTGTACAGAAGAGAGAGAGAGTAATAGACACCTTTGAAAATCTCTCTCTTTAACTCTGCTGTTTAATAGGTTAATAAACAGTAGTGCAATGCAGAAAATCAGAAGCTACTATTGCTACCTATTTTGTTGTTAAGATGTGCAGGCCCCAGATGCACCAGGAAGAAGAATTTGGCACTTCCTACCCATAAATAAGGAGCATCAGTAGGTTGAGGCAAGCCCATATATGGATGTGGGTAAACTGGCTGATGTATGCAGAGTTCAACAAGACACACATACTGTGTCTATATAGCACAATGCAGCTCTGTGCAGAGGTACATGGAGCTTTCTGTGAATACAATAGCTTGCATACCAGGGTCTATAGGTAGGTCTATGCTGGTTCTGAGCCTCCCTTGAGGTTGCTGCTGAGAAATAAGCCTTACCCAGCTCGTATTTGGCATGTGCGCACCCTGGAAATGCAACTGGGAGATGGAGAGCTCAGCAAAGCTGATTAGCATGGGTACAGCACCATGCTATCATGTCTATACTGCTTCTGAGCCACCAGAGATCTTTCTGTACGGTTCTGCCTTGCACTGTGTAGATATGTCCTCAGCTAGCCAGGGATAATAGAAGCTCTGCTTGGTAACTGGCAGCCTGATCCAAGTCCACTGAAGAGAAGCGTGGAGTCAGTCTGTGGGGTGTGTGTGATTCCCAACAAGTGGCTAGCTTTGCTCCTTTGAAAGGCCCTACATTGATTGCATGTACAGAACTGCATCCTCTAGCAGATCAGTTAATTGCACCTTCAGCCCCCAGATTACTTCATATTTTCCCTAATTAACCACCTTTATTTAGATGTGTGGCTGCATCATTAGTTTGAGTTATGGGGTGAGGGGATGGAGTGAGGAGAATGAACTAGACCCTTATTTGGGACTGGGAACAATTGTCGCTCTCTTTAAAAACTCTCTTAAATAGACTAAGCAACACTGAAATGAGGGAGAAGCTTTTGTGGGGCAGGTTCTGTTATATTAAACATGTAAATGTTGAAATGGGTTCATTCCCATATTGTAAAAGGTGCAGGGTCTATTGAAAACAGAAGTAAATGGAGCCTGGTGAAATATTCCAGGTGAACAAATGAGTGGAAAAGTGATGCTTTTTTTGCTTATTTTTTCAGTTTGTGCAGTGATCCAGAGTTCTGTAATTGTGCTAGCTGCTTGCAAACACACCCCAAATGGTAGAATTTAGGACTTGAACAAAACAAGTTTCAACCTGATGTTACAATTTAGGAATAGCTGCTGTTCATGATGCAGGATTGGTCACTTAAGTCATGTGGGGTCATTGCTGCTCACATACTGGCTGGCTGAATTTTTTTTCAAGTGTGAATGATGATGAATAGCGACTGTCCTCAGATTGCATTGCATGCAACCATTACCAAGCTTTTGTGCAAACTAAAATCCCCTTTACCCCACTGCTCATGAATAGTGAATAATAATGGGCACAAACATGGTCAGATGGAATGTGGGTTCAGATTCAAAGGGATGTTTGTGAACTGCATTTCTAGATTTCAACCCTCTCTTAAAACACAAAAAATAAACAGGTCCCCTTTTTCCCCCCCCTTTGTAAACAGGCCTGGACTTAAGTCCCTACTTTGCTAAGGGCCATTTGGGATTTTGTATGTAAAATTCCCAGCCCTTACGCTACATCTGGCATAAAAGGACTATGGTTCTCAAAATTTCATATCCATGCACTCCTCCTGCAAGGTGTATCCTCTAATGTGTTTTGCTAATGAGATCACACTGCAATTTTTTTCTCCTTTAAAGAAAAATTGAAAGGTGCTTACAAAGCTAACTGTTCTGTTTAACGAGCAAATGTTCTTGTAGACTGAAATTATCTGTAAACCTTCTTTCAGACCATTTTTTTTCAGATTGTGTT
>NW_005841851.1:4629768-4679444 GCF_000455745.1 Alligator sinensis
AATATGCCCCAATTTAAAAACATGCTGTGAAGCTAATTCATAAACATCACCCAAGCAATATACATCATTGTTTTTCAATGATCCCATCAGCACATCATAATCTCCCTTATTAATGACTCTGAGAAAACTGTGGACCCAATAAACTCCACGTCAGGTAAAGAATACAGTGAGGATTGGAAAGTGACAGATAAAGCAAATATCCTGCTCCTAAACAAACACAGCAGGACAGGAGAAGATGACAAATGATGGGATTGTGTCAGCTTGAAAACAGATTGGACTAATGGCACGCCGGACTTTGCACTCCAGGGGATCAATACTCTATCAGGCAAGAGAGCTTGAGACCTTGTGAATAACATTTGTATGGACAAAAGAGAGATCTTTCCCGATAGCCTGTGCATACGTTGCTAGCAAAGAACCGTCTCCTGTGTACAATAAACTTTAAATTAAGACAGAGGAGGTTCTCAGAACAAGATTTCCACAGACAGACGGGGAAGTTTTTTCCAAGGATTCTTCCTTTGATGGATAGAAAGAGGGATGGTGGCAAACTTTATGCTGTTGCAAATCTACTGTACCCACTGTTACGTTGACTGGATTTCTCCACTTTTTTCCCTTCTCATTTAAGCTTATGTTCTGTCTTGGCTTTTATCCTGAGTTGAGGGGGCGGGGGGAGGAGGAGGAATCTATTTATTTTTAAATCCATATATTTTTGTTTTGCCCTAAGGGCAGACTGCGCTGTGTAATAGGGATACATTTTTTTTCCCTCCTCCTTCCCTCCACTACAAAAGTCCAGGCTGGCCTGCATTAGGAGCCTTTGCACATGGAATTCCTGGGTGCTTTGCAGATGTATATTTTCAGTATAGCAACATTTTGTAGCTTTGCTATGCAAAAGTAGGTAGCCCATCCTTAAAGTGACAAAACAAAAAAGTAATGGCGTATAACCAGCTTTGTCCATGCAGGTGCGCTGCCCTGTGTGGTTCATTCCAGGACGGTAGGTTTTAACATCAAGGCACATGAACGAAAGTCTTGGCTTAGATTCTCAGTGCAATGCACTAGTGGTGTTAAACTATGTTTATCGGCTTCCCTACATAACACGCCCCATTGTGAACGCTGCTTGTGCTGCCTGGGGTCTGTTCTACTTTGCACCCAATGCCATCATCCTTCAGGAGGCATTCCAGTAGGCAGGGAGTGCCCAAAGTGTAGGGGTATGGTTCCTTCTCATAATCTACACGCCTGTCCTTTGCACCAGGGGCGCAGCTAGGACCTGCGTTTTCTGCATTTGGTTTCTTCCTTATCTCCTGTAATTGTGTGTTCAGGGCTGGAGGCCCACGATGTACAGAAGGGACTGATCCTGTGAAGTGCTGAGGTTATTCAGCAGAGTGTTACCCTGGGAACTCAGTAGCTGTCGCAGTCTTGGGTAGATGAAGGACCCCCAGACAGTGTAAGGTCTCTCTCTGGTAGGTATTTATGAGAAGAGAGCGAGTGTGTGCATGCATACTGCAAAACTGAAGTGACCCTGTAAGGAACGTAGGGGGAAATTTGCAGAAGTGCCTAGGGGGATTAGGATCCCAGCCACTGAATTTCCATAGGATTTCTACTCCTAAATCCCTTTTGAACCATTTCTAGCCATGTGGACAGAGAAGTTTTTCTCCAAAAACTAAAGGCTGAGCAGACCTCCTTGTATAAGGAATTGCAACTTACAGAATATCTCCATATTCTGGTGTCCAGAGTTCCCTGGCACAAACCAGCTGGGTTTTTTAAAGGCTTTTTTTTCTTTTCGTCCAACAAAGGACTAAGGGGACCATTTTTTAAAGTAAGATTCTAGCATGCTCCTCCCTCTGCGATTAGCGAGTCCAGAGTCCCACTGCAATTACTTCACCAGGGTGAACCCTTCCTTTCCTTCCTTTTCTACAGGCTGCTACGCCAGCCCCACTTCCCCTGCCCCTGATAAAGAACATGCAGTCAGACACATGGCAGATGGGATGGCCTTTCAACTTTTAGCTGCAAGCCAGGGCAGAGGGGAGGAGCTCAGTAAAAAGTCCTGAAATCCCACAGGCAGCCACCCTGGCAGCAATTTTAGGTGTTCCACAATCGGTGTGAAGATTAGGTCCTTGGAGCCTGAGGGCTTTGTGGAGCTGAAATGTCTCTGATGAGACTGGTGATTTTTTGAGTGTTGGAGTTCCCTGGCTGTCTCCCCTCCAAACCTGTATCAGAAACTCTGTTTGCTACAGGACCAAATCAGGTTTTAAATTTCCGGCCCTGGAAGGCTTCTGCTTTATGATGTCCAGGGACATTTTATTCCTAAAATGGTTTCCCCATTTTTTGTAATTTGTGTTGATCTGTCATACTTTCAAACAGTTAAACTGCTTTTTGCTAAATAGTGCAGCCATTAACTGCTATTAGTTGTTTACATATGTTAATAAAATACAAGTCACCCTGAACATGGGGTGAAAAAAAATCCTGACATGACCACCCAACCCTTTGACTTTTTATATGAGTTGCCTGGGAACATTTAGAGGAAATTGTGCTGACTAGAAAAACTGGCTGCCTAGGAGAATTTGAATGTATAAAAATTGTTTCGTTCTGTATATGCAAAACAACAAATTGACCAGCTTCAGTCAGGTCTTGTGTCCCAGCTTTGCTAGCTATGCCACAGTGTGTGCAGACCTGAGATCACAAGCCTGTATGTGTGAGTAAGGGTTTAGGGATTAGTCTCAAAATATGCATTTTTAACTTTAGGAGGTCAGGTTCAAAACCCAAGAGAGATGCATGTTGCTTGCGCTTTTCCAAGGTGTTTATTCAGCTTTAAAGTCTATTTAGAATGAGGGGGCAAACAGCCTCCTGTGTGCCTATCAGTTTCTCTGTTGATATTTCTCTCCACCCATTTAAATAAATAGGCATATTCTCATCTAAAAAAACTCCTAAAATAAGTAGAAAATTTTCAACCAGTGTCTAGCAAGCTGATACTTTCTGTTTCTGTACAGACTGAAATTCTGAAGCACGATAGACTTTATAACAAAAATTTTTAATCAAAAGAGGCAAACAAATTAAAAGTCAAACAAGACTTCCATGGAATGATATAAAAAGTGTCAAAAGGTTAACTCTCAAACATTTCATATATAGTTTTTAATTAATTCGGTGATATTTAAAATGATGTATTATGAGTTTATATTTAAGACGGTATCCGGAATTATAGTAGTTGTATCAACCTGTATGGACCCTTCATAAAATAAATACCTAAATATGTATTTTGGCCTGCAAAAGGATCTGTGTATTTTTTTCCCCCTAAGCATAAAAAACTTTGGAATGCAAATGAAAACAGAGCTGATCAGGGAAAGGTTTATATGGAAAGCATGGTGCTGTGGGAATCATAAAAAGCTCTGTAGGTATATTTCATGCACACACATCCATTCACAAATGTAAAAGGTATTGATTATGATTGGCAGCATGTTCCAGAATATGGGCTTCCCCCTCCATTTACTAGATTTGCTGAACCTACTAGATTTTTTTTTTTTTTGGTACAGATCCAGTAAGGCAGCTTCAGTCTAGATAATTCTTGGTGTATTTCTTATAAGCCATACAATACTTAACGTGGTTGTAACAGAGATTGCTGTTCTGCTCTCTCGTCCACCCCCCACCTTCCCAAAACCATTAAGGCTGTGGGTATTATGATGTTGCTCAGAATACAAATATGGGCACTAGAAAAGCAAGGAGTTTGATCCCAGCTCCATCACTGCATAGCCAGATTGGTACATCCTTCTGTGTACCTCGGTTTCTCTATGTATCTCCTAATGCTGCTTGCCTACCTGCCCAGGGTATTAGATGCTTAATTCATTTGCATTTGTAAAGCACTTTGAAAACCTGAAGGAGACCATAAATACAATTCCAAGGCATCATGACCACGAATAAATGTAGAATTGACTAATATGGCTCTTTCAGAACACGTCACTCCACATGCAAAAACCCCCCAAACTCCAAAACCCCACCCTGCTTCCTGCTCACGTGCGGGTTCAAGTGTTCATACACCCCACTTCCTCTTACCTGAAATAAGGAGGATACCAAAAACAGACTTTCCACCTTAATGCATGCTGCTATATGATTTTTTTTTGGACGCTGATACCACTGCTCTGTGGGAGCCAAGTTGGATCAAAATCAGATTCTGGGGGTGTGTGCAGCAGGGGAGCTGTTGAGACTCTGTTGTCTGGCTAGCCTAGGTTTCTGACATGATGTCAGCACTCCTGGTTGTCAAAAAGTGCTCAGATAATAGACTTGACATATGAGTGAGGAAATTAAGCCATGCAAGGTATGTTTCAAATGCTGCTTCCTTCTTTTTCTGGAGTTTCTTGGACATCAACTATTTTTAAAACTGTTTCATTTTTCCTCCTTCCCTTCTCTTTTTGCAATGTGTGTTGATTTTAGAGAAAGCAAGCTTTTTGGGTGTGTTGTTCATTTCCTTTAGTCTGTCCACCCCTGAGCTGCTTTAGGCTGAGAAGGGGATGTCCAGAGAGAATCAAAAATAAGAAAGAATGGGTGTTGTTCAGTTTTTTGAGAGCCTCTTTGGTGAGCCCAACTCCTTGAAAAGGAACTGGATGGACATAATATAATAACACTTAGCTGCAGCATAGGAGCCACTGCAGCTAGTTACTTTAACAGCCAGCTGCACATGAAGGGAAGTATGCGCATTGTATTTGACAAGTAAAAATGCATTGAATCTGCCACAGTCATTTGTCTTTATTGGTACCCTAATTGGAATGAAAGCAAGTACTAATAGAGGTGCAAGGTGTAGCATGACACCGTTTAAAAAAAATACCCATGTTGGTATAAATATCTTATGAAGGGAGAAGCTGGTCTTATGATTTAATAGCCTGGTTTATCCTTGCTCATGGCGAAGTTTGCCTGTGAGGTTAGGCTGGTTCTTGTTGTAGTTCTTATCAGTGCATACTGCTTCTCCTCCCCACCCCCCAGCAAACTTCCTTCGTGAATTCATCTAGAAACATATTGATTCCATGCTGAGCTGGAGTGGGACAGTGTCCTGCTCTGCAGAGAGCTCTCGCTGTTTCCCTTTTATGAACAGTCACAGACTGTGTCTGTCAGCATTACTTGTACTGTAGTAGGTCTTCCTTGTGATTCACAATATGAGCTGCTCATCAAGGCAAGATAGACGTGTTAAATAAAGTGCCATCAGGCCTGCTCAGTCGCACAGTGGTGGCCCATTGTGCTGCCATACGGGTGAGCTGCGGATGCGTTTGTCCCTTTGGAATCCTTTTTAATTACCTTTAACATCATTCCATCTTGAAATGATATTTCGGTTGAAAAGAACTAAGAGGACAATTACCTTTTTCTGCATTTTTTTGTAAATATTCATGTGCTGATTCATTCACACAGGGGGCAGGAATAAACTGGAAATCTTTAAATGTTAATGGAAAGGCCCTTGATGGAACAGAGCTGAAAAACCACCTGCTCTCAAAGATAGGGAGAGATTTAATTGTTCCTTGGCTATTTTTAATCGGCCTTGCATACAACGTAAGGTGTAAGTGCAGGCATCCCCTGAGCAAATTCAACAAGTGAAGAGCTGGCTCTAAAGATCTGCTTTTGTAGTTAGTGAAAACCAAGACTAGGAACCTTTTGATCTATAGGAATTGCCATGTGCATTTCTCCCAGTGTTAGATTGTTCTTACATTTTAATATCCTGGAGCCAATGCAGTACTTGAAAGCGACCTCAACAGTGCAGCATGTTTTCAGTCTCTGTGCTCTGGCTATTCTCGCCCTAGCAGAGAGGGGAAGAGCAAAGTGGTAGACAGGTGTGAGTCTCTCCATTTGCTTGTATCACCAAATTTCTTTCTTTGCCATTCAGTGTTAAATTAAAATTTCATTTAAAAAATGACTGCAGCCTTTCTGATCTATGTGACTGTCCTATTTCCATTATATAAATGGGGGCAGGTCCTGACATTTGGCCAAGCTGCAGAAAGTGCAGGTTGGGATCTGTATGTGTGTATCCACCCAAACCTCACCTCTATGTCCCCAGGATATCTGTGAGAGATGACTTCCCCCAGATGAAGGCTCTTACTTGAGTTCCTTCTGGCACCACAGCAGCAGGTCAGTGTGGCATGGTGTTTGTCACAACTTTGTCTCCTTTATGCCGATCGGCTGTCAGCAGTGAGGGCAGGTGACATAGAA
Organism: Alligator sinensis; assembly: GCF_000455745.1. NCBI lineage: Eukaryota > Metazoa > Chordata > Crocodylia > Alligatoridae > Alligator > Alligator sinensis. The sequence continues at coordinate 4,635,943 of NW_005841851.1, forward strand.
GTTCTTTCTAGACTACGATCGGTGGCTTTGGGACCGTGTACTCGTAGTGAAGTTAGCAGTGAAGGAGCTAATCTGCATTAAAAATGGGGCCATAAAGACCCTTGGCCAAAATTTTCAAAATTGCGGAGTTGCCTCCATTTTGGGGGACACTTTACAAAGGCTTAATTATCAGCCTTTAAGTCCTGCACCACATTTTTCTCCTTTCCCACCCTTATGCCTCCTGCCCAACACTGTGTGATATTCAGCTGTGACCTGCAGCATCCCACGGACAGCCTGAATCAAGGATCCCTTATAAACAGAGGCTATTCTAGGGGTGCCAAATTGTCTGATGGATGTCCTCTAGGCAGTAGCAGAAGGCTAAGATGGACAGGCATTTTTTGAATGTCTTGAACTGAATTCAAGTATCTGGCACTAGGCTCTTTGTGCAGTCTGAGCTCACAGAAGAACAGTGGTTAAGGCTTTTTTAGCATTACGGTTTCTGGTGTCCTGCAGGAGTGCGGGGGAAAATAGAAAAAAAAATCAGGTTCTAATTTTAAACAAATCCCCCTAAATAATTAAGGAGATGGATTCAGTCTGTCTTAGGCATCTTGCTTATCCAGTCTCATGTAATTTCACAAATATTAAGTTTCTCCTTTCCATCATCAACACCTCCCCCCAAGAGAGGCGAGCTACCACCAGTTTTGCTCTTCTGAAGCCTCATTAATGTCACCAGTTGTTCACTCTGACTTATGGGCTTTTATTGCCAGAGAATGGGCCAACTGTAAATAAACTTGGGCAGCTCTTTAAAATTCCATAACGCTTAAAACCCTCTGCAGCAAGCAAGAGACAACAAACACATGTTTTGGATGTAAGGAAGATTGGGCCTCTGTGGTCTAAAATGGAGCCTGAAACCAAGAACTCGTCCTTCTCTTATGTGGGAAGAGTCTGACTGAGCAGCATGGTAGTAACAGCTACAAAACTATCTTAAGAGAAGAAACCCAAATGCATTTAGTGATCTTGGTGTGAGAGGCACCTGAGAAAAGTTAGGCCGATAGGAATACCAGTTCCTCACCGAGGGCTTGTCTACACGACAAAACATTGGCACTTTATGATGACCAAAGAGGGTTTTTCTGCCTTGAGAGTTGCATCAGCCTCCCAGAACAGAAGAACCTTTGTTGGCAGAAGCTGCCTTCTTCCCACACGGCTATGTCTAAAGCGAGGGTTTTGCCGGCATAGCTATGTCAGCTAGGCAGTGTAATTTTGTTCCTGGCCATGCTTTGATCCAGGAGTTTCTTTCTTAGTAAATTGAAGTGGAAACTCTGGGGAGAAGTGGCTACTTTCGAATGTAAAAGCTATAAAATCCAGAGTCTTAATGTTAGATACAAAGTGCTCTCTAGTGATGTTGTACTGTATCCCTGTTTTACAGATAACTTCTTTTTTGCCTCAGTTTCTTTAAGCAATTTACCCAAAGCTCTCCACCGGGGTGGACCCGGTGCATATTGCTTTGGCCAGTGTACAACATTGCCCTGGGCAGGTGAGGATTGGGCCTTTGATCTTTATTTTCAAGGACTTTCCTCCTTGTGGAGAAGGCACAGTGGCAGCCCACCATGCATGTGCAGTATACTGGTTCCTCACAGGGTCTTTTATACTGGCCCAAAGAATATTACTTGAAAGAAATATATGGCTGAGGAGATTCACTAAACCAACAAACCCATAAAACTCAACCTGGTCCTCTTCAGCTGCGGTGATTATAAAAGTACATGTGTTGTTGACTTTTATGTTCTAATCCTTTTAAGCCTTCAGTTGTAAAAGAGAAAGTAATTACTAATGAAACACATGCAAGCATGAGAGAGGCTACAGGAGCAGATGAGCATCTCTATTGGCAAGGGGTAGTAGTTTAAATAGTTCGGAAGTGTACCAGGAAAAGAACTAGGTTGCCCTTAAAGAACAGTGATATTCTGAGTCTGAGCAGTTAACAGGGATGCATGTTATCTAAAGTTCAGAGTTGTACAGGGTGTGTGTGTGTGTGTGTGTGTATATATCTATCTATCTATCTATCTGTGTGTGTATGTATGTATGACTGGCAGCATAAAAGGATGATGATTTAACAATAAAAACAAAACAAAAAAACCCCTGTGTGTACTGGTGACCTAAGGCATGTAGCCATAAGAGCTAAATTGTTTATTTCATGTTCAGACATTCGTTGCTGGGACAATAATTAACTGTTAAAAGTGTTTTCTCCTCCCTTCCCTCCCTCCGCCCCCGCCCTTCTGTTGCTCCAAAGAAGAACTTGCTGTGTGTTTAGATTGGCAACAGGATATAGTAAACTTGTTAACATGTCAGAATCCTCTGTTGGGAAAATATAGGTGGGTTTTTATTTTTTGTCTTTTTAGTTTTGTTGGGTGGTAAAATACAGCAATTAGGAGACGCTAAAGGGAATAACCCAGACATTACAGTAAGGTGTTTACTAGGAGGCCCTGCTTACTTGCCAATTTTGCCGTGTAGCGTGGCCTTAGTGCACATTTAAAATTAAGTCGAGGAGACAACATCATACAGGTTAACCCACCCCTCCACCCAATAGATGGTTGTACAGCTGTAGGCAACTTATATTGGACTCTGGGTCTTTAATAAGGGAAAAAAAGAGGATAGAAAGATGATGCATGTACTTGCAGATACAACCTCTGTCTCAGAACAAGAGGATGAAGAGCTAGGAGATTCCCAATTATGAAATGACTTTGATCCCAGATGGTTTTTGTGGCCTGTTTGTTTGGGGTTTGTTTTTTTTTAATTTATATTGCTTTTCAAAGTGATTCTAATGATGTTCCTTTGAAATTGCGAGCTGTTGGTGGATTTTACACTAAAAATAAAATAAAATAAAATCAGTCCCTAATTAAAACAATAACAAGCAAGAGGGAAAAAGTTCCTTGATGGGGAACAAAAACATTTTTGTTGAGGCCTAATAGAAGTTTGAGCTTTGTCCTAAAGCTCCCTCCAGTCTGCAGTGCCTCTCGCTTATTGAATAAGTGAAATGAAGCCCTTGGCGAGAGCTAGTAAGTGTGGGACAAAGGGCAGCAGTGAAAAATGAACACAGTTTCAAAATGCAGAGAAACAGATGTGAATCTGCAACGCAGAAAAGGAGGAAGGGAAGCCCATTACAGACACCATACCAAGGGCAGGATTTAAAGCTGTAAGACATTTTGCTTATGACACTTCGCTATTACCAGGCAGTGTTTTTAGAGAAACATACTTTTCATTATCTCTAGTATTAGGGGTTTAGAGAGGCCACTTCTCAAATGGTATATATGGTATCTGAAGATTTTTGAAGAACATGCATCAAATGATATTGGGGGAAAGGTGGATGCTTATTAGGCGCTACTAATGTTAGTGATGTGTAAAGTGAAACAATGCAAAACGAAAGCAAATCCTAGTATAATCTCAACAGAACAAAAGGCTTTCAGTTACAATAGAAAAATGCTAATGTGGCATATATCAAACATAGCTTTTGTATTGTGTGCATGTGGTAGAATATGGATCATATTATATGAACTGTTGTTTTTGTTTTGTTTTCTCCCTGACCAAGTACCCAAAGCTCTGGTTTGAGAAACACTGGTGAGTGCGTGGTTTTGCTCAAGTGAAATGTTCTTGTTTTGTAATTGGAAGAGAGAAGAAAATATTGCTAATCAGTCACTAGTACAAGGTTTACATGCCTAGCTTGAGTGAAAGTGGCTGAACTTCTCATTCATCTTTCCTTGAAGGCGTAAAAGTAATGTATTTGGACATTTTCCCCCTTCCTAAAACCTAACCATTTATAATCAATTAATGATATTGAGTTTACCTCGTGACTCTCTATCTTTGTGGATAATTTCCTGAATTCTAATTATTTCAACCGCGTGTCCTAGAAGTAATAAAATATAAACCAGAATTGTCATGGAAGTTACGTGGCCCCCAGCAAAAGTCAAATGCTCAGAAAGAGAATAAAGCTGTGGCACTTTTTTTCTAAAAGTCTGGTAGCCTTTGCAATGGCAGTTGTTTGCTTTAATGCATTTAATGTGTTACAGCTCTAAAATGATGTATTTTAAAATAACCTGTGTCCTTAAAAATGAATATAGCCTTCTTTGGCTCATCAAGTCTAGTGCCGAAGTCGTCCTCTTGGCAGTGAAGAGACTTCATCTATTAGTTTAGGGCTCAAGCAGCATAAACAAAACTCAAGTGGCTGGAGGGGAAAAAAGGATCATTATGTAAGTGAAAAAAATTAAACGTCTTGACTCAACAAATGCTACAATCCTGTCTTTTTAGCAGACTCTCTGAGCACCAAGCTACAAAAAGAAATTGTATCTAAGGGGGGGAGAAGAGAAAAGGAGAATCACGGGGCAGAGGGTTTTTTTATTTAATAAACTATAAAATGTTTCTTTAAATTTTAATTTCACTTTGAACAGGTTGAATTCTTCTCTTGAGCCGGCAGGAATACCATGTCCTTTTGAATATACAAATACCAAATTCAAACTAGGGCTTTAAAAGAACTACATGATATAAAAAGCACAAATGTGGACAGGATTTCTTTCTAAATTTCCAAGAATGGGTGTTGTCAAATATTGGGCCGCCTTCTAGAAAGAAACCATGACAGATTGGAAGAAAAAGATTTCTCTATCAATCTTGTTATGTCACCTCTTATAAATCAACGTATCCTAATTAATTACATTCTTTTCATACCAGGACTTTAAAATTGATGAGGGTGTGCCAGTGTGTATTTATTGCTCATTAGCTGCATGACTATACACAGTTTCTGTGTTCTATTCCCAGACTCTTAGAAACTCCTCAGCACATTCTGAACATCTCATTTTACTTACTGTATGTGTAATCTTTCCAGTCATGGTGACTTAATTGTGTTCCTGCCTTGCAACAGAAATGCAGTATATATGTGTAAGAAATATTCTTCCATGTGTGTACATACATGAGACTTCAGATCAATTTTACTTAATGGCCAGCAGCTTATTCAGGTGATCATCCCTGCACATATTTTAATCAACTATATTTTAATAAATGAAACATGAACCCAAAGGGTTCAAATACCCAATGGGTTAATAAAATTCTTCATGCTAGCAACTAAACGCTCAGTGATATCACTTCCTTTAAAAACATATGCTGTATGCCCCATGCTGAATGTTTTAGTCTCTTCTCATTTTGCTGTGCCAAATCCTAATGTTAAAAAAATGCATTTGAGATTAGGCTCCTGTATATATCTGTTATATGTTTCTTTTAACTGAGCTAATAACTAATGTTTGTTAGGTGTATCTGAAGTGAGCTGCTGCCTAAAATGCAAGTTGATCTCCCAGGAGGGTCTGGGGGGAAAAAAAAAGGCACAGTTTCGCATCTCGGTCAAGCCAGTTAGATCTGGACCAGTTACTTTGGTTTACTCTCATTCATCTGAGAGTTCATGCAACTACAGTAAGGTGTAGCCCAAAAATAAACCTAATTAATTGAATACTGTGGGCGATGTCATGCCTGTAATATCTAGGGGCCATAAAGACAAATTGGCTGATTGAGTACCACTTACCTGGCATGGTGATAAATTCCATTTCTGGGCAAAATGGACTACTATCACTGTTTAGCCAGTTGTTCTAAGAGCAGTAGCCACACTTGCCAGAGTCACAAAGGAAATAGGGGAAGAAGACAATATGGAGAGTTTCCCAGACTACAGCTAGTATGTGAGAGATAGCAACCAGATGGAAACTGTCACTAATAGTGCTGCTGTTTGGAAATGGAAAGAGTAAGGAATGAGGAAAAGGAGGGGAAAAGAAGCTGGTGAAACAGAGATGAGAGCAAAGAGCAAGAGAGGAGATAATGAAAGAGGGGGTGGGGAGGAAGAGAGAAAGTGAGAGAGCGCATCTGGGTTTGAGGTGACCCAATAGCACAGCTGGCCAGCAAACAAGAATTCTGATTCTGGAACATTTTGAGGTCCCAGAATTGGGTTTCACTTCACAATGGGACAAAACCGAGATCAATATTTTCTCACACACACGAATAATCCCCCTCACTGAGAGGAAAAGCCCCCCAAACAGTCTGCAGTCCACTGGATAGGGTACTCATCTGGCATATGGGAGAGGCATTCAAGTTCCTGCCCTGCCTGATTTGGAGCAAGGACTGAATCCAGGACTCACAGCTCATATCCCAAAATGCTCCCAATGTACAGACAGTGTCTCCATGGTTCAATGAATGTTTAATTACTTATTTGACGTAGAACAACCCCAAGAAAGGAAGGGGCAGGGAGAGGACAGAAGTTGATTGGCACTATAGCCGGTTGGACAAGGCAGTTACTATGGAGAGGGGGGAGTCGCAGGCTCATGCCCCTACTCCAAATCATGCTGCACTCCTAAGGGCCGCAGGCTCTTCTTATGGTTTTAACAAGAAATTCCACTCTGGACTTGAGAAACTGTCTCAACAGCAGTTTCTTTGAACCAGATACATTTCCACAAAAAAAGAAAACGAACTTGCATTTATATTTTTCTCAATGGAAAACACCATTCAGTCGATGGATTCCTGACCAACTCTATCCGAGACTCTCCTTGTTATCTCCTGGGCTTACTCCACCAAACCAGTTGGCCAGAAACAGCAGGTTCTGCTCTGCAGGAAGTCTCTCCGACTTCAACCATAGACAAGACAAGGAGAGCAACCCATGTGAATTTAGTTATGAGCCTGCTTCCCACCAGCTATTTCTGTCTGAGTCCGAAACCCTACTTGCTCAGCTGGCTAAATACCTCCTCCAGCACTGGTCTTTGTCTTTCTGAACAGTGGCCTCTGCCGTGCCTCAGTTTTGAGGTCTGGTGAGAGCCCTGATGTTACAGCACCCCTTGTGGAAGTGAGGGGCGCAGCTGGAAGGATTTGGTTGCCGCGGCTGGATACAGACCAGACTCGGTGGTGCTCTCTGGCTCCCAGACTCGCTGACACAGTTGTGCTGCTGATTGACTTGACACAGAGCCGCCCTACTTCCTGGCCTTTGAAGTCCTGGATAGGCCTGTTGATTAAGCTAGAGATGCTCCCTTGACTTAGTGCACTTTAAATGGATACGCTTGAACAACATTTAAAACGCAAGTGAGACTGGAGAGACAGGTGCTTGAAAACGCATCTCAAAGGAGTGTGAATCTCTGCCAAGGGGACTAATGGGGTGAGTAAAGCTGGGATGCTTTTGGACGCTAAAGTGGTGGGACTTCTTCACTAACCCTGACTTTCTGGTTTGTTTAGTCCAAAATGCCAGGTTTCTACATGAGGAGATAGTTAAGGGGTTGATCACGGAAAACAAGTGAGCCAACATGTGCAGCTCAAAAGAGAAAAAGAGTCATCCCAAGTTTAACTTTTGATAGTAATTATATCCTGTTCTGCTCATTGGGTCTTAGCGGTTTTTCCCCCCCAATTAACTAGTCTACTGCCCATTTCAGGCAAGCAGATGAGACAAGTCAGAATTTCACAACATTCAATCTCTCCTCACCACCTTGAAATGTACAGATATAAAGTTGCATATCTTTTATCCTAAATAAACCACATGCTTAAATTCCCTGTGCTGAAGATCATGACCCTGACCCTACCATGACTTAAGTATGTACTGACATTTATGCATATGAATTGATGCACATGGAGGAAAATTTGGAGATGTGCAGACACATTCCAAAAATGGGGCCTCCTTAATAATAATAATGAGGAGCTATACTGTTGCGGGTGGGTGTGTGGGCTTACTGATGTTCATACTGGTCATATGAGGACAATTATTACACCACTTTTTTTAAATTTTAAATCAGAACTCTTTATTTAGGTTAATGGGGAGCTCTTAAGTTGATCTCTTGTGAGAGTCAGAAGAAAAAGCATAATTTCACATTCATTCAAACCAGCTACATCTGGACTTCAGTTTTCTTCAGTTTGAAGTACTTGAAGTACTTTTACTTTGGTTCATCTGAGGTCAGCATCTGGCCCTATTAAGAGTACTCATAATTTTGTCCATGCTATCTTTTGTCCATGCTATTTTGATTTACCCAGATCATGTCTCTGATATAATTTTAAAGAATTTCCCTCTATTGTACATCAATGAGTATAAGTGGAGGAGGAACAGTGCTACATTGTGGACTTTTCTATTTGATGTGAATATGGAACTGAAATTGCTAGGAAAGACTGACCAATATGATCGACTCTGGCAGGACCAGAGGAAATCCGAGGTGTGAAAAATGTAAACATAATACCAGTACCAATTATTTGCAGTGTTGGGATCTGATGATGGCATTCTTATTGTCCCATAATGATACTGTATAAATTGGAAATTGTTTCAATTAATATGGCACCTTCAGAAAACACCTCAAATACCCAAACACTACATGCATACCTTCATCTGAGATATGGGTGCTTGGCATCACTGAAAACAACTGTACTTTATGTAGGTACCTAAATCTGGATTACATTCCTAAACTCTGAGAAATTTTGGTCAAGTGACGTGAGTTGAAGGGGTTGTGCTGAGCTGGAGGAAGGTCTGACTCAACCACTCCTATTAATTGCTCTTTTTCCAGAGCCATCGAGAACAGCCAGTTTCTAGAATGACTGAGTCTGCTCTCTCGCATGGTGCTATGCCATTGTGGCACATTCACTTATGATCTCTGTCACAAGTGCTGTGCTGATCACTACTTTTAGAAGACCTCTGATTGGCCAGTTTGGAGATTCGTTCTTCTCCTACATTGTTCTTAAAAATAAAGAGTGCAGGACCCCCAAGTCCACAAGCAGAGTGCTCTTGGGCTCTCTAGGATGCCCAAACAGACATGGTATTGCAGAAGTTCTGGAGGAATAGCAAATTGAGAGCACATCAGAAGGGTTGCAAAAAGCACTCTGCATTTCTCAGTGCTGCCCTCAGTCTTGTACAATGGGCTACAATGCAAAGGCACAAGCTGGCATTGCACATAAGAGCTCTCAGATTCTTTTGCTGCTCATATCAGGGAAGGTAGAAGGAGTACACTTTTTCCCTAGAAATCCCCCAGAAGAGTAGAAGCAAGAGGAGCCTGTGCAACCCCAGCCAGCCCCTTCATACTGTGCAAAGCAGAGATGGGCTCTGGAGGGCTGCGGGTAGGCTTGGAGGGAAGGGAGGCACAGGAGGTCGGAAGTGCTGCTCCAAATGCTATTTCTAACAGATTTTTCATCATACCATACCAGGCTCATATATCTATGACTTATAACCCTAAATCTAGAGTGGGCAGATGCCACCCACAGCAGCATGCCTTGTGAGTGAGCCATACTGTCGGGGCAGGCTGGGGTGCAGCCAGGAGGGGGCTGGCTCACTGCATGTGGATGTCCTGAGGACTGTGACTCTCTGAGCGTCTGTGTGGTTAGACAGTTCTTCCTGCAACCCTCACTGTGTGGCTCTGATCCTCCCCGCCCCATCCTGACGGGAGCAGGCACCACATAGTACCCCACGAAGCATTCCCCGACCCTGCCGAGGTTTCGGCACAAAGGGAGAGGAAGGGGCCCTATGCATTTCATGCTGCTAGATGCAGTACGTTTTCTTTCTCCTCCCAAGGAGCTTTGAAAAATGGTGTGGTTCTTGTATCTTTATGCGTGTGCGTGTATATTTGTTTAAATAAAAGTCATGGTTAAACCCCTCCTGTGTGCAAACGGGGCTGTATCCCTGCTACCACCCTTCTTAGAGACTAATCTATGACAGGCAGACAAGGCCCCTCACTCATCAGTTCACCAATGGAATTTATTTTGGAATAATGGAGTGCGGAAACGAGAGTACCTCAGCTGGAGCCACATGTTTTGCTTAGTCTTGGAACGAGGGAGGGGGATGGGGGGCACTGAACAGGAGCTAATAGCTCTTCATTTACTGCGTGCTTCATACAGCTATTTCAGCATGAGCGTGTATAACCATTTGTGTGTGTATGCGTGTGTGAAGACTCTTTTTTTTTTTTTTGCATATGGGCCTCACTAAAGGTTAAAACTTTCTCTATCGCTTAATAGCCTGGAAGCTGCCTGGTTCTCAAGAAATTCTGAATTTCTTAAAAAAACCCAAAAACCCAACCCAAAATGAAATAACCTAGAGGATTCCCTAAAGAAGCATAGTGTTGAATCTGTTCTTGAATAAATTCTGCAGGTGGGTGACGAGACAAAATCTTAGCGAAACGTGACTGTTTCCTGCTCGGCTCTGCAAAGGTTTGGCAAGAGAAGAAATGTGGGGGGGGAGGTTTGAAGGGAAACCCTTTTTTTGATTTTTGTGGGCTCCGCGTCATAACAGGACACTACCATTTCAGAACCGCTGCAGCATAGCAAAGAGCTTCACTGGCACGGACAATGTCAAAGGAACTTGAGAACTGGCTGGTGTTTTGAAAAGGTGGCGGTGATGTTGTGTTTTTTAGGAAGCAATTATGTGAGTCCTATTGACCAGTAGAAAAAAGGGGAAAAATCTTTTAGGTCCTTTCCTATTAGGTTCAGTACTTTTTGCTGCCTGTTATGGTAAGTGTTGAACATTTGTAACTTGCTTTTTTCCATGAAAGATGATGAAATTATAATGAAATCCCGCACACTGAAGGCGATGTGCCAGTGACCAGTTAGAATACCGGCATTAACCTAATTCATTAAGTGCTAGATGCCCGCTTTGTTTGTGTGGAGCTTGCAGCCCTATTGATGTCAAGCAGGCTGTTAAAAAGCATAATGACATGGCATTAGAGACCCCGAGAGCAATTAACAGGCTGCTTAATTAGCAAAAGGAATTAGAATTTGAGTGGCTGATCTTTGCTTAAAGACTTGTAAAAAAGCTGGAGCAGTTATCTGATTATGCATTGATCAAACAGGCTAACCCTGTCCTTAGGTAATTCTCTTCCTTCCATTGTAATCTTTGAATATACAACTGTTTAAATATTCTGAACTGTCTCAATAAACAAGAGGAGAAAAGCCGGCCATTATGGGAGGGGAGGGGGCAAGGGGGATGTATACAGTGCCTCTTTCCTGTTGTTGGCGCCAAGGTTTTTTAGCTCAGAGCAGCAGGTATTAGAGCTTTTATAAATTCATTTTCAAAAACTGTCAGCAAGTGCCTAGGAAATGAATACTATGGTATCTTTAAAGGCCATCTAGGTAGGCTGCCGGCACGTAACTTTTCAAGAAGGAAAATCATAGTCACCTTGGAGGAATATGCATATGCTTCCTTCCTTCCTTTCCTGTGACAAGATACTTAGCAGAATTCCCAGATTCTTTGAAATTTGGCAGGGCCACGCCACTGAAAGCATACGCATGTATGTCACATGCACGCACGCATGCACACGCATACTGATGAGTTGCATGTATCTGCCTAATCTTCTAGGCTTAGTTATCTGTGAGAGAAGGAACACATTTTGATTTGGAGCGTATTTTCTCTTATATGCTTGTGTTGGGATCACTATCCCCACCACTGAAAATCAGCAGCCCTTCTGATGGAATGCAGCAGCTGCTTCGCACCATCAGCCACACTGCATGGACGTGTAGGGTGGACTGCAAAATATTGTATCCAGTTAAAACTTCGGCAGGAATTTTTGGTCCTTGGCAAGGAGAACATTTAAATATCAACAATACAAGGCAATGACAAAATAAGAAACACATATAAGTGGAACAACTTCTTTGGAGCCACCTTCAGAGAGACATCCTGGGTTTTTAGTTCAAAGGTCTTGACAGGGTTTTTTTAGAAAAAACAATATACAGCTCTGACCACTCCATTACCTGAATACTTTCAGCATTAACCGCAAAGTGGCTTTATTTTGTTTTTCTGTGATTATGGGAGGGGAGGGTAGTGTCGGGTCTGCTGTGCGTTGAGGAAATGACCCGCCAAAATCTGCTGCAGCTGTGACACGCAGCACATTCCCGGACAGGTTGACAAAAAGTGAAATAGCTCCTTTTGAAACAGGCTGCAAAATCTTAACTGGCAGAAGAAGCAATGTGTACAGCATGCAGGAGAACGCTCTTGCCTGCCTTTCTCAATCCCTCCACTCACTGTTTCAACTCAACTGTTCACATCTGAAAGCCAAAGAAGCACAGAGTGATTGATTCCTCCGCACACACTTACTATATTGTTTCCAGTTACTTTACCTTCCTCTGAGTTGTGATTCATTCTGAGTGTGTTATGACATTCTCCTTCATCAAATAATAACCGTAGAGTTGCTGTAAGGGACGGGTAGAGGTGCTGGGCAGTAGAGATTAAGGAAGGGGAGAATTAAAAAAAACAAACCCCCAAAACAGGATTTTGTTAGAGGGATTGTTTTGTTGGTGGAAAAATAACGAGATGAATTGTGCTTATTTTTAAAAAATCAACTTTGCCTTATTAAGCATAAAATTCAATGGTATTTTATATGGAAGTTCAGACTAGATGATTATAGTGGGTCCTTCTGGCTTTAACGTCTCTATGGTTCTTGCTTGACCTTGCTGTGATTTTTGGCAAGAAGTGGCTGTTACTGTCTAGCATAGAGTTATTTAAAAATCTATTAATAGTTGTGTTTGTACTTGCCAAAAGCTGATACACAGCAAATTATATACATGATTTGTCCCTTGGAAGTAGTTTTCCCCAGCTACGGTAACATCTTACCTAAGTGATCCTCTAACTGTTTTGTATCAATTCAGGAAATGAATTTTATATTAATTTTTGCCTGATTTGTGTGATTGGAAAAAAAAAAGGGCAGCTTGCATCTACAAGAGAGTTAATTGTACTGTATCGAGTTTGGCATTGACTGTTCCTTACAGAATATCTGTCTGGCCCAAACGGATTGTGTCTGGTTCCTGACAATTTTATTTTGGAAACATTGCTTCTAAATGTAGCTATCCAGGAATTATAAGGCCATCATTGTTTGTTATTTGCTTTTAAGAGTCCATTTTTTCTGTCTTCTAAACAGCCAGAGGAGAGAGCAGAAAACCACATCTTTATAATTCAGTTAATTAAAATATACACATGATGTTGTTGAGCCCAGTTTTATGTTTTTTGTAATATTACTGTGGAACCCACTTCTACTGGCTAAAGATCTAGTGAAAGCCTAAAAATTTTAATGCATTGCAATAAGTAAACTATAATTTGGGTTACAGTAAATCTCTGCTTATAGGAAAATTGTTCTGTGGGGAAATATTTATTACTTTACTCTGGTGTGTGTGTGTGTGTGTGTGTGTGTGTGACAGAGAGAGAGAGAGTGACCGATCAAGCTTGTACTACATTTCATGTCATAGAATTTATTGAAATATCGTAGAATATTACAAACCTTAGCTTACTCAGCTAGACCTTAGCTTATTGCAGATAAATTGCTAATTCATCCTTTCTCACATGCACTTGGCTAAGCTGATTTTATTATACATTATGCATTATTAAAATAGCATCAGGCTTGTGTGATTCAATTGCAGGGAAATCTAAAATACAAAACTCCTTGTGCTTCAACGGACATTGAGTCCATGTCGAGAGGATTTGGTTCCTATGTGGAGTCCTGTTGACTTAAATGGGCTTTAATCTGTCTGGATAGTTCTCAGAACGGAACTGGGGCCCTAGCCTGCTACCAGCAAAAAGTGTATGGCACAGATTGGCATTTCCTTCATCTTCTATTCCTTTAAAAAAAAAAAAGGAAGAAAAAAAAAAAGCCAAACCTGAAACATTTCCAATGACTGCAGAAGTATATTTGAAATAATAATAATAAAAAAAAAACTCCTCACTTCTCTGGAGACCTTCTTACTGATAAATGGACTATTATGCTGTTCAGCCAAAGAAGAGATTCATATTCTTCCAGAACTTGGAAAACCACATTAATAATGTGTTCTGTCTCTTAAATAAATTCCATATTAAGTTGGACGCAATAGATTTTAAAGAAAAGGAAACAAGAACAGCCCAGCATTGGACACACATCAGTGCATAAATAAGTGTGTAAGGTTATGCATGTGTGTAAATGTTTGAAGGATAAGGGCTTCCGGTGAATACTGAGCCATGTTTGTGGTCTGCTGTTAACTCTCTGATCCATGTACAGCTTGAGTTCATTCAAAGGCTTTAACATGGAGCTGTTTGGAAATTGTAACAAAGCATTTGCTGGGAGAGGTTTTTCATCTCTGGAATGGAATTGGTAAGAGAGAGCAGGAGAGAGCCCCCCCCCCCCAACTCCTAAAACAGACAAGAGCCTGGGTTCAGACTGCTCACCCAGGGGGTGGGGGACTCGGATTCAAGTTATCGTTCTGCCTGACTCAAATGGGAGACTTTAACCTGTTTGTCCCATGTCCTTCCCAAATGCCTTGAGCCCAGATAATTTAGGGAGAAGTATAGTCCTTCTTGACTTGTCAGTTTGTTTGGGGTTGTTGGTGTTTTGGGGGTTTTTTTGTTTTTGTTTTTTGGGTTTTTTTGGGGGGTGAGGGGGAGGTTTGAGAGTTGGAGAAACTCCAGGAGGTCTCACTTCCAATCCTTGTACAGAGCAGGAAAATTTAAGTGCCTTATGGTCTTCATTGTAGTTACTGTTGCACTGCACCCACAAGGTAGGGCTCTGATTTCCCCCCCCCCCCCATTTTACAGACCGAAAACTGAGGCACAGGGGGTGCCTGTACATGTTCTGGGAGGCAGCTGTGATACGCTGTAATTACAGAGCTTCATAGCAGACTCAATCAAGTTTGCTGGAGCAGCTCTTGGAGCCACTCTAATTAGAGTGCTTCCCCCATACACACACCTCGACTATGTGTTTAAAAAAAACCCAAAAAAAACAAAAACCCCCCCTGAAGATTAAGTGATTTTTCCCTGAAGTTACGTAGGGAAGTACGTGGAGGAGAAGGAACCTGAAATAAAGTGGTAAGCCTTAACCACTCAATCATCAGTTATTTTCCTTTTTCTTTCATCCCAAATTATTTTCCTCTTATTTTTATTCATATTGTTACTTAACCAGGATTTTTCTCATGGTGGTATTTACATTTTAGAAAAGGACTATTTTTTTTTTTTTTTTTTTTGCATAGCTTGAAGCTTATGGCTCCAAAGTGCTTGAATCCAGAATCTGTAAAGACAAACATGATTTTTAGAAAATTCCAATATGAATTAGACTTTGGCCATGAAAATTAAAAAAGAATACATTCGTATTGTAAACTCCAGCACAGGAACATACACATGCCTGGGAAACTGGAAAATGCAGACTACAAACAGGAAGTGAAACTCACTGGCCTAGTTGGATTGTCCAAGTTGTATAAAATTTAAACGGTGAAAACCAGAGCAAGACTAGTCCTCATAGTGAAATAAACATATTCTCGTCTTAATAGCTCTTCAGGTGAAGTGATCTAGGAGGCTAAAATGAAAATATCTTTTTGAAATATTTGATTTTTTTTTTAATCTCTCTCAGTATGTATATTGTGTCCATGACAAAGATATCTGCATACCCTCATCATTTAATTTACAATGGAGTTCTGCAATAACTTCTATAAATAGGTCTATAATCTTCAAAGACAATGGGGCTTCTCACATAAGTAATGCCCTTCTATGCATAGGATTTTCCAGCCCTTATTTAATAACCATCCATTAATTAATCTTTGCTGTGTCACATGAGCAACAGGTTGTTTGCAGCTTGCAAGAGGAGCTGCCACCTTCACTTCTGGCTCATGTTTTATTCCAACCTGTAATTCAAGTGTTGGGGGTAAAATGTGATGTCACTTCCCTCCCAGAGCATTAGAGTGTAGTGGGTGTAATTATGTGATTACTATGACTCTGAGGCTACTGTGTGGGGAATTTCAGAAGCTGAGTTGTGACTGAGACTGGAGTTTTTCTGTTGTGCTTCTGATCCTCTGCGTTGATAGATATAATTAACTGAAATCTCAGCTCTGTGTTGAAGGATGGGCTGATAACAAGAAGGTGTGGCTAAGAGTCAGGCCACTCTGAAAAACATGCCCTGTTAATATATTTTATTGAATTCTGTTCTACTCGCATTGCTGTCTATATCACAAATCATATCATTATTACTTAGTATTGACTGGAGATAAATGAATGATAGTAAGTAATCAGTGGGACCTTAAATAATCATAGAATCGCAGTAGTCATAGATAGAAAAGGTCTATTTAGTCTGTTTCCCTCCAGACTAATTTAAGTTTGTCCCTTGCAATAAATTATCTGGTGCTGTGTATATTAATTTAAATGTGTAATGAGCCAGCTAGAGTAACACATTCACTTCTCATCGTAGTTTTTGACTAACAAGTGAGGGAATTGTCATGGGCTGGTGAGACTATCCATGCCTAGTAAATATTTTAGCTAACTTACTCTGCCCTCAGTGATATGTTTTTTGAGTTCAATAATAACAACTTTTTTCCTGAAGCCCGTGAATAGGAAACTAGACTAAAGGATTGGCGAGTCCTTCATCTCTTTCCTGATCCCCTTGCATTCTGCAGTATTGATGTGTACCAGTCTTTTATGCACATATGCGGCGAGTAAACATCTCTGTCAACAACATTTGAGTTCATACAGGGCATGTCTACACGAGACGTTTACTGTGGAGCTGACTAATTAGCTACACAGTAAACTTCTTAGTAAACCCCTATTAGGGCGCAGGAAACAAACTCCGCAGCAGGGTCGTACTTGTAAAAACAAGCGGTACCCTACTGCAGTTTTTTCATGGACTGCCACAGTTTTTCCAGTGCATGTGTAGATGCTGACCTGACAGCCTGGGGCATGAGGGTGCTTCAGTGCGGGAGCTGCCTGTGGGTTAGCCCAGCACCCTTGTGCCTCAGCCAGACCCTCCGTAGCACATTGAACCTGGTCAGAGCAGCCCTGGACTGACAGTCTGATCCCCTGGGCCCCCTGCCAGCTGGGGCTGCTCCAACTAGGCTCCACATGCTGTGCATGAATAAACTCCAGAGCAGATTGCTCTGGATTTAATTGCTCCTGGGAGCATATTCAAATGGCATGCCCAGGAGCAAAAAACTCCAAATCAGGAAACTCCAGTTTATTCATGTGCACTAATTGCACATTAGATGCACAATAACTGACAAGATCGTGAACATGCTTGTCATAAGCAAGAAGATCCCAAAATACATAGCAGTTTTTTTCCATGATAGGTAGTGACTGTTTTGGCTAGAATGTTTAAAAAAAAAAAAAAAAAAAGATCCTTCAAGATTTGTGCTCAGGTCATGTATCCTGCCTTTTAATAGTGGCAAGTTCTGGGAACATGATGGAAAACTTCCTGATCTGATGTACCTAATTTTTCAATAATGCAATACTTTGGGGGCTGGGAAAAAATGATTTCTTCTTGAACTGTGATCAGGTGGGGTCCTGAACCGCAGACAACAGCCATGGTAATATTCTGATGTTAGCATAAAAGGGGGCATTAGCTCTTTAAAGCCAGTCTTTTCCAACCATCACTCATTTCATACTGAACCATGTTTTTAACCTGGCTGCATTTTATTAATTTTGCAGCTAACACAGTGCCAGAGCTTTAGGTAAAACATGATGACATGAGTGTTCACTTGTTAAAATGGAGGACTGGGTGGGTATGCTGCCCCACATATTGCACGAAGGACAATTTAAACTTTGACAGAGGCAGGGTTGGTTCAAGTGGTTGGAGAGGGAACTGAGAGGAATGGAGGGACGGAAAGGGAACTGAGGATGGAAAGGGAAAATCAGACCTAAATTTTATTGTCCAGCATGTCTCCAAGTCACCGTGATCCACTCTGTGCCTCAGCTGCTTCAGCTATGGCAGGGTCCTTCCTTACTCCCATTGAGATCTTCTGATGGAAGGTGCTGTCTAATAGCAAGCTGCTGAGGAGGATCCCAGAAACGAGGAAGCTTGTGGGGTATGTTTGGAAAAAGATAAATGTGTGTCCTGGGACCAGATAGTGCCCTCAGTTCCCCATGTAACCCTGCTGACTTCCATGCTACTCATCCAGTTTAAATTAGTGCATCAGTGTTTACAGAGCTGCCAGGTAAACACATTCACAACCTCACACTCCCATGCAAATACTTTCACTCCAAACCTATAGTAGAATTCCTCTCCATATTAACACCAAGCTACATTTAACAGCTAAAGGCAAATAAATATTGACACACTACAAGCTACAGTACATAAGGGGTGGGGGGATAGAGTTTTAACAGAAGACAAAGCAAGAAAATACACAGTTCTGAAGAACACTTTGAGAATATATTTTTTTAGCTTAAGTATTTTTGACTCACTTTTTAATGATACTCTAGCATTTTTCAAAGAGTCTAGGGTAGTTAGGCACCTAGGCTCCAGCTACTCATACATGTTTAGGTACCTGTTCCCCATTTGATGTCAGAGGGAATTAAGATTTTAAATGCCTTTGAGTATCTGAGCCCTGATTCTTTTATGCTCCCATAGGAAGTCCCTGTTACTATCTAGACTGGGGCTTTTATTCATTAGGTTTCTTGAGTTCTTTCCAAACTATAACTTGAGAAGCAGCTGCCTCTTGATGTGTCCAGTGCCAGGCTATTCAACCAGATATGGGGGGGACTGATGGAGAAGAAGAAAAACAAAGGGTTCAGATCCTAGTTTAAGTTCCCTGTCTCCTTGATCCCGTCCCTCTTTAAGAATGAAGCATGTACATGCACATTAGATGTTCCAATGTACAAGAGCAGTAGGGCACCCTAAGCAATTGGGTATCAAGGACTGAAGGACATCTGACAAAATGTACTTGGGTTTCTTAGGGCATAACAAAGAGTGGTGACCATGTTTCTGAGGTCTGCTTGATCTCTTTGTTATGTTATCACAAACACCAGCCTCCATTATAAACAGCTGGCCCAGGTACAGACATTCAAAAAGTCCAAGGTGAAATCAATCTCCGTTATGCGGTTGTCTGTAAGTGGCATACTTTAGATCAGTAATGAACAGAAAACACATTCACCCTTTGGTTAGGGGCCAAACTTTAGACTAAGTTCCACCATTTTTAAACCAGTCTGTGTGCACTGAACTTCTGTTCTGTTACGGGTCTAGACTGATTTCCGATCACTTATACTGATAAAAGTGTAGTGTCTGTACCTGGCCCTGGAGACCAGCTTAGCTGGAAAAGTACCTCACTTGTCATTCATGGGCAAGGGCTCTGGGCAGTCGGTGTCCTGCACCCTCTCATTGGAAGGCAAGGCCTAAATGGAGGCTGGAAGACCATTCAGACTCCATTAGGGAATCATGTAGGTCACTTGGCTCATCATGTTCCTGATTTAAAATAGGAGGTTTGGATGTGGTGGATGTGCCCTGGGATGTTCAGGTGCTTTTAAGGAAGTCCCAAGCAATCCACATACCTTGAGATTCACGTAGTGTTAATTAACACTCACTCCAAACTCCTACAGCTTGTGCTGTAATTCTCAAGTAGTTAACGTATTTGTGCTTAACTGACTTCCCTTTCACAAAGCCCTTCTTCCTGCAACTGAAGCATTGGCTTGTTGTAGGCTCTCAGGAGGCCTTATTTGCTGAGCAAAAATTTTTCCCCCCAGAAACTTGTATGCTTTTTACCAGTTTAGGTTTGTTCTTGCCTTCTTTGCTTTCACAGCTTAATCCTTTGGCTTCGCTTGGCCTGTGCGTGTGCACAAGGATTCCAGGAGCAAATCTTCTGTTTGTAGTTGTTCTGTTGCACCACACCATACTCTCCCTTGGTTTGGGGCTCATTTCTTTCATTGTAATTGAAGTCTGTATTTAAAAAAACAAAACCCAAAAAAGTACAGAATTGCAGTGGGAGAATACAAAGAAAATGATCTACATGCATATATTCTATAATAGAGACATGAAACAAATTAATTAATGAGTACATGAAGAGTCTAAAAGATTCCTGAGCAAATGGACATATTACTATTTTGTGTGTATGTTTGTTTGGTCTGATTTGCCTTAGGTAACTAGTTTGGGGCTCAAGTAATATGAAATCATGGGTAAAATATCCAAAGACTAACGTTTCACCTTTAAAAGCATTGATGTTCCATAGGAATAAAACTCCTAAGTGAATTAGGAGCTTTTGAAAATAATTAGTTCCCCCACCCCCATTGTTAAATTGAGAATTTATGCCAGTTTCGAACTGACAAAACCACACATCATTTTGGCCTTAGTTTTGAGGCAGTTAAAAGAAATCTTGGAAAATAAACATAAGTTTAAAAAATGAAATCCATTCATATACCTTATTTGGTGGAACTCCTGGGTAGGCTGATGCAAGAGGCTGTGGTGGGTGTTTTGATGGATAACTATTTAACAAAAAAAAAAATAACTGACTTCTCTCTTTTATTGCTGTCAGCTGCCCTTGAAGCATTTTACATCTCTTCTAACTTTTTTTGTATCGTGTCATTTGTTTTAATGACTTCTAAGTGCTTAGAGTTTAGCATGGGTCCTAAAAATGGAAAGAAATAAGAGCCGAATGAAACATCAGCTGTCATTTCTTGGTTAAAAAAAAGATGGTTAAAAGAATGATCAGAGCCATGGCATAAATGCTCCAAAATATAACAGCATCAAATCCCTGATGATGGAAATTAGTACAGCCCTGCTGTTCTAATGAAAGGTTTTCGAAGCAAAAGATCTGACCCACAATCCTTGCAAATAGGCAATACTAGAGCAGACACGACATTTGTAAAACAAGATTCACAGACAGACAATATACGCATTGCTACGACAGGACATAAGAGCGTTGCATAGTTTGGGCATTGTCCTCTTGAACAAGTTGAGAGTCCCATTGACTACAATGAAGTCAGTCTTTGGAGATCTGGGCCCAGGTGTGTTCCTCATGGAATTATGACATTACATGAGTAGCCAAGGCACTTCTTCTGTCTTAAAAAAAAAAAAGCAAAACAAAGCAAAAATCCTCCAATAAACTGTGCAGCCTCAGAAAAGAAGGGGCAGAAAGAATTTAAATCAATCTGGCGGAGTCATACTGTTTTAGGTAATCTTGACCTAATTAGTCTAATAGAACATAGTCCACCACTAAGCATGTGTACCCAGAGTTTTCAAAAAAGTAAAGATTAAATTTAAAGAGATTAGACAACTTTTTTTTCCCTGAAAGATATTAGCTGTTCAAAAATGACAAAAATGTTCTTAAGCCTTTCTGAAGGAAGGTGACCAAACAGGCTCTCTTTTGTTTTGCAATGGAGCTTGCCTGCAAGCCACTGAGAGGTGGTGTCCGGTCGCTGTGTGCGGGACCCAGAAACATGACTTATCTATCGCCAGTAAAGCGAATCAGGCTAAGGTATTAGCAGGGGGATTAAAAGTCAGAGTTGCTAGTGCAGCAGTAAAACCACTGGCCACCCACAAGGTGTGTTGGAGAGACTAGTTGGCAAACCTGCTTGAAACCTATGGAAAGTTTGATGCAATGATCTCCCTTCCAATGTTAATGTAAATGAGCCTTGAACAAATGAACTAGTAGTCATATGCTGTGGATAACTTTTTCAAAAGCTTCTAAACAATATTTTTGCTTTAGTTGCAGGTGCACAACTTGTTTCTGAAACAGGAGCTTGGGCTCCTAAATCACTTAGATGATCTGGAAAATGTTACTGTATGTCTCTGTAATTGGAAAGTCGTTAAAGCCATGACATTTGGGATTCATGCTTGGGGAACAAGTGATCATTTTGCAGAAGTTACCAGCAGCTACTGTTTGTTATGTCAGTACTTGTGGAGCATGACTAGAGTCAGTAATTCAACTGTTTACAGAATTCACTCTTCTTCTTTCATTGTAAGGGGATAAAGACAAGTCAAGGAGACTTCATAGTTCAGGGGCTAGTCATGGATACCTCGGTCCTTCAGCCTACTGAATTCAAGTCCTCGGCAGCGTCCTAAAAGACTTTGCACGAATGTGTTTGCCATCTATAGTTGGTAGGCTTAAACTAATTCCTAATGAGCAGAAATGTATATTTGCAACTTATCAGCTTCAAGGACCATAGTTAGCATCCTTGTCTGGGACTGAATTTGCTCCAGATAATAAGTTGTCCTTTTGCTTTAACACATGCCCCATTCCATTCTGTTCTTTATTAATAGGTGTACAGTGTAAGGCAGACTCCACTGTGGCATCCCCATTCTGGCTGGGTTTTGGACAAATAAAAAGACCTTGTCGTTAGCCCCAGGCTGGCACCTGGCACGTTGGCAGCAGGGTTGGGTTGGATATTGGGGGGGGAGAGGGGCTATACCTTGAAAAAGAGAGAAATTAATCCTCTGGACCAAAAAATGGGACATGCACAAACCTAACTGAAAGCGTTTGGGTTGATATTGCCATTTGAGCTGATGGCAACAAGCAGATTTTCTACTCCTCTTCCTGAACAAATATCACATATCTGTGTTAAGTCATCATAGTCTACACAGAACCAAGGAAATATCACTTAAATCTGTCTGATGCAATGTTCTGGTATAGATTTTTGCAAGTATTGTGCCTTTTCATACTCTTGCCTCCTTATTTTCTCACTGGGGGCTGTGAACACCCTCACAACCTGAGTGGAGATTGGTAATTATGGGGGTCATGTTACCTGAAGAGAAACAGGTATTTCCACGCTACACACATACCTTGCTGTGAAGCCAAGCAAGCAGGGCAGCCCCAGCACAGTTCAGCATTTTTACTCTTCAAGTCCTTGAGCTGCAGCTGTTGCCGCTGCAATGTTTATACACAAAAGTACTCCCCAAAGATGTCTATTAATAATATTTTTTTCTTATCCTTCTTTCTTGATTTAGCACCTATAGCACAACGCTAAGCCCTCCTCACCCTCTCAACTTCGTGCTGCAGCAACCTCTGTTCTGTCTGTGATGATGATCATCAGGAATAATTGCTGATGACCAAATTTACATCCCAGCACCCTCTCCCCCTCCTCTGTTTTAACTACTGATTGGGTCTGCCCTTAGAATATTTAACTTTGGCCATTTTCTTCTCTATTTGCCCATCTTGGAGAAGCTTCAGCTGTGAGAGATCATTCCAGATACCCACATTTACTGCAGTTTTTCTAGATTTGGGTATCCAAAACAAATAAAGTCATGAGTATCCAGATGGGTTTATTTTCTCAGCTAGGTCTGTAACACCTTCTAAGCAAAGGGAAATAGGCAATATCTGACAAGAATCATACAAAAGATCCTGAACTGCAGGGACCTCCTGCTGGCCAGGGCGAGGGCTGTCAGTGCACCTCTGTGCTGGCCTGGGGTTCAGCTCCTACTGTTCCAGCAGTCAGTGGCTCACTAGTCTATTTTGTTTGTTTGTTTTGGATTAATGAACTATACACCTGATATGAATAATCCCTTTGCCTGTATTCTTCTTGTATATAGCCTGCCAGCCATGGGCCAATTAATTGATGTAGTTTTGTATTGGCCTGGGGGTTGGGGGGTGGGGGGGAATCCAGTTCTGTCCTGCCTGGAGTTTGGCTGTGTGGGAATCCAGAAGTAAAAGGCTATTCACTCCTCTCTAAGGATGCTTTATATCAATGGCTAATCACTCTGTACTTTATGAGTTCTGAGTTCATGTATGACCCAGTCCTTTTACTCCTAGATAGACTAAGCTTCAACAAACTGCAGCCAGTAAGAAAAAAATTTAAAGTAGCATTCCATTTTCATTTTCAGTAATATTATCTAACCAGTTCCCTCGGAAGCACTGTTATTCTTAATATTACTGAAAAGTTGCGAGAACGTATGGCAAGACATTCTCGTGTTGTCTGAGCCTTAGCCCCAAGTTTTAGATATCTGCAATCCTCAAAATCACAGAACATTAAGAGTCCCATAGCCAGTGCTTTCAGTTCCCTTTGAATCTCTTCATTTCACAAGATGAAACCTGATCATTTGGAAAGATTTAAAAATAATCATTCATTGCATAACAGAGAGAAACCATCCGTTTGCCCCTTCCTCAGGTCTTTTCTCGCAGAAATCCCTCTGTTATTCCCTTTATTGATTCAGTAGATATACTGAAAATCTGACTTGGCACTGTTTCTAGGCAGCCTTTGGTAAAGTCACTCCTTTGGGTACAACAGTGCTCCTTGGTATATATGGAGATGAATGCTCTTTAGGAAAAGGTAAATTGGTTAAGATAAAATTAAGACCACCCTGCACATCTCTGGTCGTTATGTGAAATGGACTTGAGCAGATATCTTAAAGATTCTGTACCAGAGAGAGGTGTCTGATCAGCGGTGTTGGTTCACATCAATCACATCTAGGGGTGCACCAAAAGAGATTTTTGGGGTCGATACCGATAGCCAATTTTTAAGGAGGTGTATCAGTTGACGATTCGATTTCCAATACAGCATGGAGAGCTGCGTGCAGCTGGTAAGTCTGTTGTGATAGAAGGGGAGGGTGGAGGGAAGGGGTGCGGGGGCGGGCAGATCAAGGCCCCTGTGGTGAGGGAGGGAGTGGGGCTAGGGCTGGGGCTGGGGCAGGCGCTGCCCAGCCCGAGCAGGGCACAAAACGGAGCTGCAGCTCATCCAGGAGGCGTGGGGACAAGGCAGCTTCCACTGCTGCGCGCACCCCAGGAGGGCACGGGGGGAGGGGGCATGTACCCCCTGGATCCCTCCCCGCTCCCCTTCGACCACAAAAGACTTCCCATCTGCACGCAGCTCTCCAGGCTGCTGCGCTGTGCTCTTCGCCACCTATGTGCTGCGCTGAGGCTGTGCACATGCATGGGCCGTTTATCGTCCACATTATCAGCCACATCAGGTCAATTTTTGATACAGACAATTTTCTTGATACCGGACCAATGTATCAGTGCACCTCTAGTCGCATCCCATGTTGTTCTTAGGTGAGCTGGCAGGCTTAGCTCTGGCTCCAGGCTTTGCCAACATTTCTGATGTGCAGAACCAAGATTTTGGTTCATCTCTGGAAATGTCCGAAGAACGTGTTAGCTTAGCTTTTCACATCAGGTTCTCGCTGGATCCTGGAGCAAAACTAAAATGCCAAAATATTTCTGAGAAATGTTGTCCTATGCCAGAAACCTGGTGAAAAATCCTTGTTTTTGTGAATTTTCCAGCCCATTTTGGCCGAATTGGCAGCATCTAACCCATCCCAGACACCGAACAGTTTAAGGTTCACCCACGTAAGCATTAGGAGGAGTAGAGGAGGATTGTGACACTCAGGAAAGAGAGCTTATACTTGCACTTCTTATCACCTGTAAATACCAGTCTCTGTACAAGAGTGGGGCACGTTCACAGCATCTTTATGAAGCCTAGTGTCAAATAGGAACATTTAATAATCACCCCTTTGACGCTGAAGCCTCAGCTCAAACGCTCCTTGACCTTTCCAAGTGCATCGGCCAGACACCAACCATGTGAGGTGGGTCATATGGAACAGATTTAGATACAAACCCATATCATCCCACCAGAGGAATGCAAAGTCCCTCCCGATCCCTTCCGCAAAGCTGCATCATGTGTGTGAGATAAATCCTGGGGACATAAGGGGCTGCCAGACAGCCACAAAGGACAATAACTTCGCTATCTCAAACAAAACAGACAGCACAACTTCGAGATTTCACTCTTAAAGGTGTAGCTGCTTTCTCCTATGGCCAGAGTGAATAACTGTAGTTGTAGGAGGTGTAGCTGTCATACATCTGAAATGCAGTAGCAAATGTATTTGGGGGTCTAGGGTTAGTATAGCAATTCATACAAGTTAGGAATGAGTTGCCTTTGGAAAGCTACATGGGAATTGAAGAACTAGAAAAAAATACCAATTAAACATTTTTTTTTTCTGAGCCTCGAAAGGTCTGGGGAGAAGGTTTAATCAGTTTTCACTTTACATGCACCAAATCACCTCTTCCTGCAACAGATCTGCAAGAAAAACAGTTGCTTTCCTGAAAACTCAAGGAGTGATTTTGGCATGTTATCTTTTGCCAAAATACTAAAATGTGTGTCAGCCAGACACATATGCAACAGAGAGTATGTGCAAAAGGTGCTGTGCTAGGAGATCCAGTTTAAAAGCCTAACCTAGATTTAAAACAAAAAAAATTAATATGCAATACATTCAGTTAAACACATGTGAAAGGGAGAAAACTATGGAAAATGAGATTTATTCTGTCCACCTCTGAGTGATGCATGAGTGAACATGTTCTTCAAAGAGCAAAATGTGGAGAGTATGTTTCCATTTTGAGATGCATGGGGTGTATCTACACTTGGCTATATGGCGCTGTTGCTATGGCACAGTGCTTGAGTGCTTTCTTTTGGAAGTACTAAAGCAGGGCACAGGAATTGCCTCTACTGTGCTGTGCACATGGCACATGCTTAGATTTTGCCACTACGTTGCTGTAGTGGCTCACTCCCACTGGGGAGTGCACCGCTACACCAACATGACTGCAGACCATGTGTAGACCCACATGATCACTACATCACCATAGCATGCTATACAGCGACGTAGCGTGATGTGTAGACGCACCCATGCAGCTGTTAATTTAAATCACTGTGTATTAGTATGGGCATGTAGCACTTAGATGTGGATCAAAATCAGAACCTTGCATTCAAAGTTGTCTATTGTATGGTGAGGATCAGACTAAGATATCCAGACATGAGCCCACTCTGCATTCTGGCTCTGGTTGGGCTCCAGAATCAGAAGAAATAGATGCAGGCTTTAGCAAGTAGATGCAGCCATTCTCATGGGAATCGCACAGGATCAGCTGACTTTGTATGATGTTTCCTGTGCCAAAAACTGCAAAAAAGTTGAATTCCAGTTTATATCCCAGTCTGATCCTAACTTGTATCTGCTGCTGCTTCCTCACTGCAGTCTCTCTTTGGATATCTGTTCCATTTATCTGTCCAAGTGCACAGTCCTTAACAACACTGCCTAACCAGTCAGTTCCCTAGACAGCTGCAGATTTCAGCAGTGGTGTTCCCCACGCGCCTAAACTGCTGCTGCCCACAGCCAGAAAAGCTTCTCTCTTGACAGGGCTGAGTATGCATCTGTCCCATTGGCATTCACAGAGCTGGTGTTGCTTCACCTGGATCCCCTGAGGGCCCTGCTCTAGTAAGGGTGCCCTGAGCACATATATTTTCATAGAATCATAGAAAATTAGGGTTGGAAGGGACCTCAGGAGGTCAACTAGTCCAACTCCCTGCTCGAAGCAGGACCAACCCCAAATAGATTGTCCCAGCCAAGGCTTTGTCTCGCCAGATCTTAAAAACCTCCAAGGATGGAGCGTCTGCCACCTCTGTGGGGAACTTGTTCCAATATTTTACTACCCTCCTGGTAAGAAAATTCTTCCTAATATTTAACCTAAATTTCCCTTGCTGCAACTTGAGACCATTGCTCCTTGTCTTGTCATTTGCCACCACTGAGAACAATCTAGCTCCATCCTCTTTTGAACTCCTTTCATGTAGTTGAAGGCTGCTATTTAATCCTCCCTCAGTCTTCTCTTCTCTAGACTATATAAGCCCAGTTCCCTCAGTCTGTCTTCATAAGTCATGTTCCCCAGCCCCCTTGCCATTTTTGTTGCCCTCTGTTGGACTCTCCAATTTTTCCACATCCTTTCTGTAATTGGGGGTGGGGGGGCAAACTGAACACAGGACTCCAGATGTGGCCACATCAGCGCTGAATAGAGGGGAATAATCATTTCCCTTGGCCTACTGGCAACACGCCTACCAATGCAGCCCAGGATGCCGTTAGCCTTCTTGGCAACAAGGGCACACTGTGAACTCATATTCAGCTTCTTGTGCACTGTAACACCCAGGTCCTCTTCTGCAGAGCTGCTGCTTAGCCAGACATCCCCCAGCCTGTAGTGGTACATGAGATTGTTCAGGACTTTGCACTTGTCTTTGTTGAACCTCATGAGATTTCTTTTGGCCCAGTCCTCCAATCTGTCAAGGTCACTTTGAATCCGAGCCCCACCCTCCAGCGTATCTACTACTCTCCTCAGCTTGGTGTCCTCTGCAAACATACTGAGGGTGCAGTCCATCCCATCTTCCAGATCGTTAATGAAGACATTGAACAAAACCAGCTCCAGGACTGACCCCTGGGGCACCCCACTTGATACCGGCTGCCAACTAGACATCGAGCCGTTGATTACTACTCTCTTAGCTCAATGCTTCAGCCAGTTTTTTATTCACCTTACAGTCCATTCATCCAGCCTGTACTTCCTTAGCTTGCATACGAGAATGCTGTGGGAGACCTGTATCAAAAGCCTTTCTAAAATCAAGGTACACTACATCCACCAGTCTCACTGCATCCACAGAGCCAGTCACTTCGTCATAGATGGCAATCAGGTTGGTCAGGCATGACTTGCCCATGGTGAATTCATGCTGACTGTTCCTAATCACCTTTTTCTCCTTCAAGTACTTAGAAATGGATTCCTTGAGGATCTGTTCCATGATTTTTTCCAGGGACAAAGGTGAAGCTGACTAGTCTGTAGTTTCCTGGATCCTTCTTCTTCCCTTTCTTAAATATGGGCACTATGTTTGTCCTTTTCCAATCATCTGGGACCTCTCCTGATCACCATGAATTTTCAAAGATGATGGCTAGTGGCTCTGCAATCACATCAGCCAAGTCTCTCAGCACACTCGGGTACATCCCATCTGGCCCCATGGACTTGTACGCATCCAGCTTTTCCAAGTAGTCCCTAGCTTGTTCTTTCACCACTGTTGGCTACTCCCTTCTTCCTCAAACTGTGCTGCCCGGTGCACTAGTATGGGAGCTGACCTTGTCTGTGAAGACTGAGTCAAAAAAGGCATTGAACATTTCAACCTTTTCTGCATCCTCTGTCACTAGCTTGCTTCCCCCATTCAGTAACAGATCCACACTTTCCCTGATCCTCCTCTTGCTACTGACATACTTGTAGAAACCCTTCTTGTTACCCTTCACATCGCTTGCTAGCTGCAACTCCATTTGCACTTTGGCCTTCCTGACTTCATCCCTGCATGCCTGAGAGGCTGTTTATATTTTTCCCTAGATATTTGTCCCAAGTTTCCACTTCTAATAAGCTTCCTTTCTGTGATTTAGTTTACTGAAGAATTCCCTGCTAAGCCAAGCTGGTCTTCTGCTATATTTGCTAGTCTTCCTGCACATCGGGATGGTTTGTTCCTGTGCTCTCAGTAAGATTACTTTAAAGTACAGCCAGCTCTCCTGACCTCCTCTCCCCTTCAGTTTGATTTCCCAGGGGATCCTGCCCGTGAGTTCCCTGAGTGAGTCAAAGTCTGCTTTTCTGAAGTCCACTGTCCTTACTCGGCTGCTCTCCATCCTTCCTTTCCTCAGGATCATGAACTCAATCATCTCGTGGTCACTGCTGCCCAAGTTGCCATCCACTACTACATTCCCCACCAATTCTTCCCTGTTTTGTGAGCAGCAGGTCAAGAGCAGCATGGCCCCTAGTTAGCTGCTCCAGCACTTGCAGGAAGTTGTCCCCAACACTCTCCAAAAACTTCCTAGATTGCCTGTGCACTGCTGTATTGCCCTCCCAGCAGATGTCAGGGTGATCGAAGTCCCCCATGGGAACCAGGGCCTGTGATCAGGAAACTTGCACTAGCTGTTTGAAGAAAGCCTCATCGACCACTTCTTCCTGGTCTGGTGGTCTATAGCACATACCCATCACAACATCACCCTTGTTACTTTTCCTCTGACCCTAAAGTTTGCATGCATGAGAAGGGAAGAAGGAGGTGGCAAATGCCCCAACTACTGGATTATCAGGTATTTGGACATGGGGAGTTGAGAGGATTCTTCACCCCTCCGTTTTAAGAAATTTCACTTGCAGAATAAGATCCATATACAGGATAATCTGTAGTGAAATGTAGTGAATCCTTTAGGGACCTTTCCTGAGAGGTGAGCTGTGTGGAATTAGAGGTAGGCATCTCTCTGCAGCCCAGAATTGGGACCAAGCCCTGGAGAAAGGCAAAGCTTTCAGACGCAGCACTTTTCTCACGGTCCTGTGTTTGCTGGATTGGACAGCATGCTGGTTGCTGGGAGTCCATTATGAGGCGCCTGTCTCTTCCTGCATGTTGTACAGTGAGCCTTGAAGTGCATGAATTCCAGCTTGGGAGAGTGGTACCTAAACATTAGGCATTGTGATATGCCTCTGGATTTAACCCTTGTGGTCTTGACTACATTCTGCCTGTCTGCAGACATCTTTGGGCCAGGTTCTCTGAAGGACTCAGATCCCAAGTGGTTACTAAAATAAGCAGCTCTTTTTTCTGAAAACCTCAGTGTATTCAACACATGTAAGGGTGCTGTGCAATTTCCCTGCCTCCTAGTGGGGATGCTGACCCTAGAAAACCTGCCTCTTTGTTAGTGGGAGTTAGGGAAATGTGAGGATACAGGCTGGCCAGACAAAGCCTTAGGCTTTTTAACCAAAGAGACATCAGAGTCTCTTGACCAATGCAATTCTTCATCTTCTTATTTCCTAGCTTGTTCTTTCAAACTGCTTTTGCCTTAGGACCCTGCAACTCTGACCTCTAGCACCAGTATTATACCTTTAATTATGTCTGCTAGACAAATATGTCACCTTCAAGTTACTTTAGTAAGCCCATGCTATGAATCTCCCTTGGTCAATGTACTGTAAGGGTCTGATTTTTGACAATGCTATTAGCAGGGAAGCTTTTTAAGCTGTGCATTGTATAATCATCTCTGTAAGGCAGCGTTTTTCTCCAAATTAATCAGCAGGGCTCATATTTAATCAACAACAATATATGTATATTTTTTCCCTAAGATTACAAGCCTTTTTCTCAATGTTTTATGGCAAACCAGATTTTGCACCATACTGTATTTGTGAGCTTTTAATAAGTATGACCTGCACATAAGTAAACATACACTTGACCTTGAACATAACACTAGAAGAGGAGCCACAGCTCCCATTGGTGTTGCTGACAAAGCAGAGGGTTTAAGTATCAGAAGTAAAATGTTACTTTCTTTGAATATTTATCCTGTTTTTATTTAAGCTATGACAGGGGAAAAACACAACACAGATTTCATGAGAGCCAAGCTTCACTATTCTAATATTCATATTAAGATCTGTGAGGATACAGAACAAATGGGAATTTCTTTTGCTTGCTGGCACTTGAGCTTAAAACATTATTAAGATGATTTGTTAAATAATAGGAAGGGTTTTTCATTTCCTAATTTCCGGCTCCAGCTAAAGCTATCTCCCAGCAACCAGCTTCTCATTCCTTAATATTTAGACTTATGGACCAATTTGAGAATATTTTCTTTCTTGCTATGATTAATGCTTCTATGAAACAATGTCATCGCAAGCCATCTACCTACCTTGTCAGCTTGGCATCAGTCTGGCTGTGCTGTGCTGTAATTTATGACTTGAGCCAGTAATTTGCAAATCTAATGTAGAGGAGGCTATGAGGATCTGAGATTTGAATGCTTTTTACTGATTTGGTAAGTATCTCCCCCATTAGTAAAACAAATGGCACAGGGATCAGACATCATCTCCAAGGCTCAATAAATATTTTATCAGCCATAATGGAAATTGTCAAATTGATCTAATTGTACAATACGTTATCAACAAGATATCAAAGTTGGACGTGGCCTTTGCCCTTGTCTCTCATTTTCAGGCTTTTGTCTTCGATTGCTGCTCCCTGGGAGAAAAGTAGGGAAGTGCAGAGTTCATTACCAAGTAGTGTAAATAATACACCAAGCACATATCCATTCAGAAGATAAATTCTGAAGAAATAATTAACTCTACCCCACTTATTTATAAAATGTGGCTGAAGAAGATTCACGTAAATCCTCTGAACAGCCAGTAATATTTTGAGACTGAACCTATTCATATTAAACTAACACATAAGGACAAATTTCCCATTTATGTTATGGGGGACTGGGATATAGCTCTTGAGGAAACATTCATAGCACCATTCCTTTTAATAGGAATTGAGTGAGTGAATTTAAAATCAGATTTCAGCCCCTGGTATCTCGGGGAAGAATGAATTAATTAACCAATTAAAAAAAATTAGGACAAAATGTTCTAACTTTGATGGCTAAAATTAAACTAAATAATTGCTCTGCTTGACTTCAGTGCAAGTGGTGAGTGCTGAGTAGCACAATGAAAAGCAGCCTAATTATTTAGATGACTAAGTATGGATTTGAGTGCCTAATTTTAGACAGCTAAGTCTGAAAACTTTACCTTTGGAAATGCCATCTTTTCCTTGGTTAGCAGAGCAGAGCTGCTTAGTTTTGTCTATGCCTCTCCCTAGAAGGACAAAAGAAACTGCACTCACTGGTGAAAAATTCCCACTATGGTGCGGGACCTGAAACCTTTTATTCTCACTTCCTGAGTTTCTTGGGACATAAAAAGCAAGTGTGTTACATCTCTCAGCAGGTTGTTTGTGTGTGCATGTGTATGTACGTGTCCCTATGATGGAGAGAGAAACAGTAAAGGCTCAGATTTTCAAAAACGCCTGTTACTTTAAATAGGAATTTGGCATTCAAACTCCTGAGGAGACTGAACATTTTAAGATATTTGGTTGGGACAAATTCTAACTTTTGTCCAGCATGAGTGAAATTTTGATGGGTTGGTGGGTTTATGAAAGGTTGTGTTTATCAGCAGACACAGTAATATATTAATCCATAAAGACTAGTAAAAATATAAGGTGATTGCACAGGACTCCTCACCAAGCCTTGTATAGATCTATCAATATCCAGCCTTCTTTGTTCTGCTTCCTCATGTACCAACTTCCATGCAGGTTGGCAGTGTTTGCTAGCAGTAAGAGAACAAAACTCATTGTATTTATCTTGACCTCCTTTCTCTGTGCCTCAGTTTCTCTGTTTCTGAAAACAAGGGTCATGATACTTCGCTACTTTTGTGGGATTACAGATTTAGAAATTCTTTGAGATCCTGGAACAGAATAAGCTGTACAAGTGGAAAGTACCTTAATTTTCAAAATGTCTTAAGCTATTTATCAGTTGGGTAACATCATACCAGAGCCTGCCAGTGTCTCATCCAGGGTAACCAGATGAAGAATGTCAGTAGCCGTTTTCTAGCCGGAGAATCCTAAACATTTTCTTGGATGCAGCCCCTAGCTATGTTTTTCATTAGATCTCATGGAGGCTTAAATAAAAAGTCTACACTTCATGTTTTTGGTTTCCTGTCATTTCAAATAAAAATAAGAATAGAGAATGTGGTATCTTAATAGGAACCTTGAGTTAAAGTAGCTTTAGGTAGCGTTGTCTTTGAGGAAGTGTTTAAAATTAAAGCTAACAAGCTGCAAACATCCTGTAATGCAATTTTGCCATTAATTTGTCAGGCACAGCCACTTTCTGTATGGTAAACAGGGCACAGAAGGTAATAGGCGAGTGCATGGAATTAGAATCAATTTCTGGATGTTCATAACTGATCACCAGTTGGATCATTACATTTGTTAATTCAATCAAAGGTAAATGGGCTATTTTAACAAAGTATGGCAGACACACGACTAGGAGTCTATGTTGAGTTTAGGCTTCCATGCAGCCTGTAGCCTCAGGGCTGTTGAGTCAAGAGAGGTTTCTAAACGTAAGCCATATGCTAGTGCTTTCCTTTAAACATT
Organism: Alligator sinensis; assembly: GCF_000455745.1. Classification (NCBI taxonomy): domain Eukaryota; kingdom Metazoa; phylum Chordata; order Crocodylia; family Alligatoridae; genus Alligator; species Alligator sinensis. The sequence continues at coordinate 4,669,262 of NW_005841851.1, forward strand.
ATTTTTAAGCGTATGCCTTTTTTTTTCCACCCCCCCTTGCTTTGGTCATTGTGAAACTTGCAGAGTTAAGCATGACGGTTGCTTTGTGTGGCTTCTCCCAAGGAGTCCTGGGCCAGGATTCTCTTTCCTGCAGGGGATTTGGGGGTTGACAATGTAGTGGCATGGATGGAGGACAGAAACTTGATAGCGTTTACAAAGAAAAAAAATCTTTCTTTAGAGAGAGGTTTATTGAGGTGGCTTTGAATGTGACTCTTCCATTCCTTGGATGTGAACAGGGTGTATGGAAATGTCATGAGTTTTTTGCTTAAGACGTGGAATATCTCAAAGAATTTAGCTAGTCCCTAATCCAAAAGACCCAAACATTTTAAAACAGTAATGCTGCTCACTGCATGGCAAAGAAATACCATTGCCCTGGAGCATCACTGTTCTGCCGGAGCTGGCAGATGGACGGGCCAGCCCAGCCAACTTGTCAGAGCAGGGGCAGAGTCTACTACTACTGTAGTAGTAGTAGTAGTAGTAGTAGTAGACATTCCTCGAGTGCTTATCCAAATGGGAGCAGAGAAGCAATGTGCGGTTCAGAGGAACACAAGAGCTACTACTTAGTTCTCAGCAGGGTTGTTGTTTTTAGTATTTTCATATTATAAATACTGTGAATCTGAGGCCAAACTGCGACATACCAATAAGTGATGAGAAGGTCTGGGAATAAAGCATGCAAAGTTGAATTGTTTCTTTTCCAGAGGCAGCATAAAACTGGAGCGTGCAAACTTCCAGCATTGGTTTGTGAGAGGGAGGGGCTGATCCACAAAAAGCACATCCATTTTGAGGCCTAGACAAGCTGTCTGTGACTATGGGGGTTTGTCTGGGTTTTTCTGCCAGACATATGGGCAAGGAAGCACAGCTACTACATGGGTGCTTCATGGCTTGAGTTATGGGTATCCCTTAGGACTTTTGCAGACTTTTTCAGAAGCACAGTATCGTGGACCAAGAAGATTTGGCCCTCAAGAAGCGGCAACAGGCTCCTTAACCTGGCTAAGGGGGCTTCTGGCTGACTTCAGGGTCCGTTGCCCGCAGCCATTTTGCAGTAATTTATCTCTTCCCAATGCATGCACGCACACACACACAGCTGTTTGCTGAGAGTGATGCCATGACTGATGACAGAACTGAGGGTGTGAATGAGCCAGGCATTTATAGTTGATGATCTAGTGGACATGAGTTAACTTTTGGTGAGGGAGGTATTTATCTCAATGCAAAGTTCATGCAATTCTTCTTTTTCCCTCCACCCCCGACACACTCCCACCCCCACTCCAGTGAACCTAGATTTTTATCTGTAATGGCTCTTGCTGGAAAAAAAATGTTGTTCTTAAGCATTCATTCTCTAGGCCAACAATAACCCCAGCCTAGACAAGTAACTCCCTCCTAGTTCCTATGGAGAGAAGTGTTAGACTACACAGACAGTGAGGTCATTCATAGCCACTATTGTTTCCTGATAACCCAATTAAGAAAGTGCAATTTATCTAGACTGTTTCCATTTAATTATCTAATTTGTCTGACTGTGTTGGACTAGCTATCTCCTGGGCACTCCAGGGCTGCTATCGCAGCGAGGACTTGTTCCTGCAGCACACTCCCCAGGTGCTTTTCATTCATTTGACCTATAGTCATAGATGCTTATAAATCAGGAAGGTGGAAGGAGCCATCACATTGCATTCCCTTACTTTATCATTAGGAGGGAAATGTGTGTATTAGATTTAGAGTCACAGCACTATTGCCTCCTTGCTAATCTAAGACCAAACTTTAATAAAGATATTTTATAGACTTCCATTTAGAACGAAAGATGTTTTTAAAAAAGCGCAGAGCAAAGGAGATTGGTCCAAGTGGATGTTTCATAGTGAAGGATCCAGCACTCAGAATGAACTCTGGTCAAATAGAGTTGATTGAAATATAAGTGTTTGTCCTCCACTATTAACATCCCTGGCTGAGTAATGAAAGATGTAAGTATTAGTAAACAGTGCCTGCACCATGATGAGACTACAGGGGAAAAACTGTAAAAGATAACCTATCTGAAGCAGAAGGATAATTTTAAATACATAAACCATTCATTTCAGACTTGTGAGACGGGGCTAATTAGCAGCTACAGATATGGGTTGTTTTTGGCCTGTTTCTCAAAGGTGGATTCTGCTGGATTCCTTATTACTCCATCATTATTTTTCCCATGGCTGCCATGTTAGGCAGGGTTTATCCTACACATGTATAATGCCCATCTCTCTGACTGAACTAGGCACGGGTTCCTGGAAATGTGCTCAAACACAATGGGGTGGATGCAAGTGAAGGAAAGTCTAGATCTGTGGTTTTAACACCAATTTGTGTTATAAACTTTGACAAGTCCAGGCCAGAGCTTTCAGATTTGGGTACCTTTTTCTGAGTACTGAATGTCATGTTATGCTCATTATGTGGCCTGACTTCTCAGAGGTGCTTAATGTTCTTAGGTTCTGCAGGAGTCGGCAATTTTGGCCCTTGTCTCTCTGTCTCAGTTTATCTGTGTGTGAAACTGAGCTCTGGACACTTAAGGATTACTGGACCAAATCCAGCCCAGCATCCTGTCTCTATTGGTGGCCAGCAACTGATGGCTCAAGGGAAAGTACAGGGCAGGAAAGGAACTTGTAATGGTGAATTAGGGACTTATTTGGACACGGGATGCATTCAGGTGCATCCTGAAGGTGCATCCACTGTAGAAAGGGGGGAGAGGGGTGACCGCCCTGGGCACCAAAGTGAAGGGGCTCCAACAAGTGCTGCCCAGCTGGGACTGGGCATGGGGTGGAGCCACAAGTGGCTCGTTTTGGGGAGGGGGGGGCATAGGGACAGGGGGAGGGCAGCTCCCACCACTGCGTGCACTCCTGGGCAAACATGAGGGGGCATGTGCCCCCAAACCTGTGTGCAGGGAGAGGGTGGGCTGCCGCTGTGGGCTTGCCCCGGGTGCCAAACTTCCTTGCTATGGTACTGCAGATGAGTGAGCATATTCCTAGGGACAAATAGCAGTGGCACATATTTGTGCCACTAGTACTTATCCCTGGGGAAAACCCTGCACTGGCACACAGCAAGTTGCCTGGGTGGGGTAGGGGAGGCTGGCCCCAGTAGCCTTATTTGAGGTCCTGGGGGCCTCCCAGGGCTGCAGCCGTGGCAATCTGGGTGCACGGAGCCTGGGCAGCAGCTAGAGTGTGGCTCTGGCTGCCTGGGCTCTGGTTTCAGGTAGCACACACATGTGCCACCACACTTTTTTTTTTTTTTCTTTTTTAGACCTTTAAGGTGCTGCAAAGCACATGTGCATGCTTGTCTGGACACACCCAGGAGAGTTTTCTTTCTAATGCAAATAGAATTGTTCTAAGGACCAGTAAGCATTTGGCAAGTCTGTATGTGAAAGGTGCTACAGAAAGGCCAAGCGTAGTACTGTATTGCTGCTACTCCAACTGAGCAGTGTAGTCACTGTCAGTACCAGTGTCTTGTCTGTTTATTACTTGGCTAAAGGCCCCAGCCAAAATCGGGAATCCATGGTGGTAGGCACTGTACAAACGTATAGCAAGAATTAGCTGCTTCCTCAAAGTGCTTTGCTACTCAGTTCATCAAGATGGGTCTCATCTGGAGCCTCTGGGTGCTACTGTACTGATAATAGTAAATATAAAAATCCTCCTATTGAAAGCTGGAGAGTGTTTTAGCCCCTTCTTAGTCAAAGTATTGACTTTTATGTTTTGCATCAATTATCTTGTTTAAATTGTTTTTCTGAGTCTTGGAAGCCTGACACATCCACCCTTCTGACGTGTTTTCTTAAAGTTGTTTAATTTGCCATTTTTGAAGAGGTGTGTTCTCTGCTACTTGAAATTACCCATGAACTGTGCTATCTGCTGATATCACAGATACTTTGTTTGCTCTGCTACAGTCCTGTGCAATCCAAGCAGGTGGACAAATACCTGAGTAGGGTTTGGCTTTGTTTGTTGATGTATGTGTGTGGGTTTCTTTCTCCCTTTTCCCTCCAAAGCAGAAGTACTGCTGTACATACAGTTATGTGTGTTTAGTCATGCTGAATCATGTTTAGAGATGATTTAACAGTTCATCAGAAGTTCTGTTCTACTGGAGTGTCCAGCATGTCACTGAATACTTTAGATCCCAAGCCAAAAGCTGCTTATAAAAGGATCCATGTACTTAACAAGTCTTCCACATTTTGCACTAAAAAAGATTGTGCTGATATAGACTGGAGTAAGACTTCTGAACCCACCTTTCAGTAAGAGCTGTAGGAATACTTCTGCCCCCTCTTTTAAAGACAACTTTTTGAGATAAAAAGGGACTTTAATAGCTTCTTCAGCTGCAAACTGAGGCCCTGCTCTTGCAGCGAACTATGCTGGTGCCATTGGAGCTAACAGATCTGTCTGCTCAGATCTTATTATAGGAGTGGGAGATCACATTTTGGATGTTTTTAAAAGTTTTTGGCAGGTGAGGTGCAGACTTTTCCCACAGTATGTTGCTTGCTTTCCGTGGTAGAAGAGGGGAGTTGAGTAATTTTGGTGTATCCTAGAATATCAATAACTGAGTTGTGTTGTGTGATGTTTATAGAGTGTCATGATTCAACAAAATGGTATGATGTGACTTCATGTAATCCGATGCCTCTGTTTAATAGGAATTGTCGGATCAAACGCCTGTTATACATCAGGCCACAATACAGTTTTTTGGCATGTTCCTTAGTGTGGTGATTCTGAAATATCTATTTCTAAACATTTAGGCATGTCTTTTGCATATTACAATAGCAATGATCATGATGATAGGCTTATAACACATTTCATACAGAGATGTAAAAGCCCTTTTCAAGTACTGTGTTAGCCCCATTATACAGATGGGGGATCTAAGGAAGAAGCGGCTAGGTGACTTGTTCAGGGTGCATGCAGTTGTTTGCTGCACTTGGTCTACGTTCATGCAGCTTACTTTAAGCCATGTACATGGAGATGGGGAGCAGTGCCGGGAAAACAGTATAAATAACTTGGGGTAGAGGGAGCGGCAGGTGGGATCCGGGGGGAGCTAGTAGGTGGGGAGGGGGTTAGTGGGATCAAGGAGAGCTGGCGGGTCTGCAGGGTGGGGGTTGCTGGGGCTGCTGTCAGAGTGCCTGGTTGAGGGGGACTAAAAATAGCCTAATGAGGATCGGAGGTGGGGGGAATAGCACATCCCTGGGACTAGGGCCAGTGGCTGGGCTTTCCCAGCCCCAGGTCTATGCTGAAATTGTGTGCAGGTGTTTGTGAGATTGGGTTAACCTGACCTAAGAAAGGTTTAGCCCAATTTAAGTTAGTATACCTCCTCAGGTGAACTAACTTAGACTGGGCACACCATTTGGGGGGCAATTTAAGCCTTCTGAATGCCTGAATCATTAGGCATTTAGATCAACCTAAGCCTAGTTGGGTCAATCTAAATGCAACTCCTGTACATACGCTGCACTGGTGTGACCCTGAGAGTATTTGGTCACTGACTGACCCCAGTCCTGCATTGTAGCTGCTGAATGCATTGCCTTCCCTGTGACTGGAGAAGCAGAAAAGCAGGAATGATTTAAAGCTTTGTTTTCCTGAACTACTTCCACTTCCCGGTGTGTAGCAAGTGCTGTCAGGTCCAGTCCCCACCTCCCTCAGGCTCCTGGATGGAAGTGGAGAACAGCCAGGCTGCCCCCTTGCCAGTGCTAACAAAGACTCTGCTTCCTTGTTGACTGCATAAATTGCCTTTGTTTGCTTTTACAGGATCAGTTTTGGGTTTTGTTTAAAAAAGGGGGGAAAAAGAGAACCTGGTAAAAATGAAGATGTTACTTTGTCTCCCCTCTGGGCAGAGAGAGGCTATGCCTAGCAGTTACACATGGACACCTGCTTAGAGCCAGTTGCTAAATATGCAAAATGATTGTGCTTGACATGGTGGTGGCTTTATTATTCCTGGTTTTTTCCCTTGTCTGTAAATGCTGAGTTATACATTTTGGAAAGTGCTGTTTTTCTTGTATGAATATTTCAAGCATTCTTTGAATTGGGTCCTCTCTGGATAAAAATAGGCTCAGTTCATGTTTACCTGATGCTTATCTCTTTTAAGGTCAATTGCTGGATTAGCCAATAAGTGCATGAGGTTTTGTGGCTGTCTAAGGTGGTTTAAAATTATGAGTCCTCTGCTGTTCCTTTTAAAGGACATGTATATTTTCTTTCCAAATACAGCACCTCTGAGAGAGAGGTGTAAATAACAGGAGCTAAAAGTGTAGTGCGCGCTCTGAAATGGCCTGGAACTTCCTCCATTGCTTTGCCTGTGCACTGGGACATCGAACATCTTTGACTCTTCCCATCCTGGGCATCTCCAGAGTGACTGGAGTAGTTTTGTTGTGAGGATAAGTGTCCACAGAAGGTGCAAAAGAGATCAGCTCTTTTCTCCTTTTGAATGTCGTTCAGATACGAACTCTTGAAACCCCAAGAATACTAGCCTCACCTCTGCGGTGAAGTGGACGGGAGGACAAGGCAGCGAAGGTGACGCTGAGTACAGTGTCCCCTAAACGGTGCTGGGCATTCCAGCAGGCTGCTTTGATGCCCAGCAAAGTACATAATAGCTAATTGCAGGGTGCTGTTTTCCCACTGAAAATGTTAGAGAGGGGGTTTGCAGAGGTACATGATGCATTTCCTGAGGGACTCGATCAATAATCTTACAATCTAAGATGCCTCATTTCAGTTACTTGCCTGGACAGTCTTTTTCACCGAGTCACTTGAGTTCTTTTCTGAACGGTGTCAGCATCAGCCTTTGCTACTAGGCACTCAGCTGTACTTCCTTCCACCACCTAGGTACAAAGTGGCATGTGAGTTCCTGAACTTGCTAGTCACCTCCAAGAAAAATTCAGCTCGGTAATACCCTAATTTACCTATTAGTAAATACTAATGCCCCAATGCTAGAGTAGCATCAGCTCATTGGAACGACCACCATTGCTTCAAAAGTTCCCTGTAATGGCATCTGTGCAAATGTCCTTTCCTAGCACCTACCACTCCTGAAGCACTTCTCTTGCCTAGCAGGTCCATGTATAAGCCTCTGGCAGCAGTTCATAGCCTTACAGTTGATGCCAGGAAACACAGGGATACTGTCTCATGTGTAGCAGAATATAAACAGGTTAGTTAGTTATTTTAGCTTTATACCCACCTCTCCCAGTGAGTTACAGCTTAGAACTTCCCATGTGGTAAGACAGGAAAATGGCCCGCAATGCAGCTCTGTGGCTAATTAAGCACAAATCCCTACTCACTGGCAGGAAATACCTCTACCTACCAAAACCAGTCGAGAAGCAAGGATGAGATGACATTTCACCTAGATTGTGATTCCTGTCCAGACGAGAAACCATATGGTCTAAAAATTGTTGCGAGTCAAGTCGATGGAATTTAACCATTTTTGTAAAGTAGTTGTGAATCTTTTCATCTTAAAAATCACCAAGTTTGGTTTGTGCTTCAAGGGGTCGTATTATTTGATAAGCACTCAGCTGAATGCCAGGTATTCACAAAAATGTTTGTAAATCCTGAAAGTTTCACATATTTTCTCCTGAATGATTATTTGTTCAAATATTTGTCCTGTAAAAGTATGTCAGTCATGATTTGTTACTCTCTTGTTAAAAATGCTTGTTGTCCAGTCAAGAGGCAGAAATAATATTATGTGACTGGCCACACAATACAAGCTTAGGTCCAAACCTATATAATTGAAGTTGATAGGAGTTTTGCCATCAGCTTCAAGCAGAAGCAGGTCTTGGTAGCAAAGAACTGAAGTGAACAGTTCCTAAATAATCCATGTTCTCAACATGATCATCCCAAGTTATTCAGCAAATACTTTTGAATAGCAAGCAGGTTGTGAGAAAAAAATAACCTGTTAGGACTGACGAGGGATAAATCCATGATGTGTGTAATTCTTGCCAAATAGGATCTGCCATAAAAATATCAGAAATAGAATTTAACCCATTAATAAGAATTGATCCCCCTATGTTTGACCACTTTGACCTTCCATTACCAGAGCCTGTAGGGATTCCTTTATGCTATGGGATTCTCCTGTTTGGTGGCCTCTTTCATGAGGAATACCGAGGCTTTCTTGAATTTATGAGAACTAGTCTCAGCATATTATTGCCAATCCTGAAATGCATATGAAGTCACATTGATCCAAGAGTTGATCCCTGTTTTTCTTTTGTCCACTATGTTACCCTCCTTATATAGACATCCTTCCCTCCCCCCTTCCACTATTCTGTGAGATCAGGAGAGTGAAGTCTGTATCCTCTTACATGGCAAAAAGCCCAAGAAGGATCCTGTGCTCATTTCCATTATGATAAAAGACAAAACATCTAAATTAAATTGGAAGCAATCTCTGCATTACACAAGGCTACATATTCCAGAATTCTCAAAACAAAAAGAGGAGTAGGGGGAGCCAATCGCCATCAGAAAAAAGTGTCTCTGGGCTAGAACTTGTGCTGTTCCTTAACTCAGGACCGAAATATTTTAACTGCTCCAAAGCCAGTGTCATTGAAATGTGCAGCTTGCATGCAGCAAAGCCAAGAATGTAACATTGGAGCTGGATGTTACCTGAGTTTCTTTCTCTTATGAAAATACATAATTTTAGAGCAAATATGTTTGTAATTAATGTCAGTGACTTTGTTACAATGGGACTGTCTGAGGCTGTGTTCTCCACATGTTCACTAGGGAGAAGCGTTAGCCAGCTAGAGGGAAAATGTGCTAGGGACTTGGCAGTGTAGAATACAGAGGAAATCCAAACTGTCTTCTAGCACTCAGGGTTTCTTTTTCTTTTCTTTTCTTTTTCTTTTCCTTTTCTTTTCTCCTTTTCAAACACATCTTTGAAAGACTAGACTATTATTTGTTATGGTTAAATTGGCCACTGACCCATTGGCACAGAACACAATCTTATTCAAAAACTTGTTGCTAGATTTTATTTCACTGGAAATGGAGGAATGGCAAAGTTAACTGATCAGGTATCTTGCCTCATCCAGTTTAATTATTTTAAGGAAAAAAATGTGGAGAATTCCTTGGAGCTCAAGTCACAACATTATTATCAATTCAAATTCAGTGAGTCTTTCCAGTTCACCTCTTGTCTTTGGGTGGAATCTGATCTTCTGCAACACAGGCGCTCTACCTATTTAGTGGATGTGGGGGTGGGGGGTCCTGAAAATTATTCCCAGTTTCTTTTTTTACCTTGTTTTAACTGGTATTTAAAAATGGACACATTCATTCAAGAAATGTATTGACTTGTTTATATTTTAAAATTTCAGGTTCTTTAAAAAAAATAAAAAGTCTTAAAAATAGGGAGCTTCCAGCTTCCATGTTGCGCCGTACGTCCATAACCTGCCGAGGAAGTTATTACAAAGTGCCAGGAAAGGAGATAACTTATTGAAGTGCTGGCCAGAGATGCACTCAGCACCATGAAAGCTGAAACCTTATCCTTCCAGATCAGGAAAAAAATCAGGATTCCACTGGAGAAAATGCAAGTTTGAAGGGTGCAGAGATGGGTATTACAGGTGTAGACTTAGAACCAAATTGAGTCAATCCAGTGGAGAGGATGGATGACCCTTATGGCTAACACCCTGGATTGGGACTTGGAAAAAATGTGTTGTGTTGTAGGCTCTGCCACAGAGTTGCTATCTGACCTTGGACAGATCAGTTAAAATCTTTGTCTGGGTAAGGTCGAGAGAGACTTCCTGTCTCCCACCCTCCACCTTTCTTTTGTATTTAGATTGAAATCTTTTGTGAGCAGGGTCTGTTTCTTATTTTGCGTTCATCCCATGTCTGGTAGGCCCATGCAAAGCAGCTAGTATTTGTTTCAGATTTGAATTTGGCTGATTTGGGGGCCAGTGATTCAATTCAGTGATTCGAATTACTGTCCCAATTTGATTCAATTGAATCTGATTCGGAGATTTGGCTGCTGCCGAACCTCCGAATCAGCCAGGCCAGACCCATCCCCCCCCCAGCCTGGCAATGGCTGCCCCACCTGCCCCAGCTCCTGGCACTTGGCGGGGAGGGGGGCGAAGCCCCAGCTCAGTGGGTGCTGCTGGGTGGGGGGCGATTCCCACTGTCCCCCACTGCCCCATACTGCATGGGGGGCTCTGCACAAGCCCCCAGCCCCCCCCCCCCCCCGGGGCCCCCCCCCAGCCCACCGGGCCCTT